>NW_012267264.1:399077-440187 GCF_000151885.1 Dipodomys ordii
AAGGAAGGAAGGAAGGAAGGAAGGAAGGAAGGAAGGAAGGAAGGAAGGAAGGAAGGAAGGAAGGAAATAGCAGTATAAACTAAGCAAGATAAGGTTTAGAAAACTGATAACTACAAATAAAAATCCAACCAAGATAGGTTTGTTTTGTTTTTCTTTGTGGTTGTGTCAGGCTTGAACTCAGAGCTTTGAACCTCTGGCTTGGCTTTTTCCCCATTAGCTGATACTCCACACTTGAGCCACACCTCTGGTCCAAGACTGGAGTTCAATGACAAAGCAATCTTATAACCTTATAGTGCCCAGTCATAAAGTCACAAACAAAAGTCAAATGGTAGGTTACTGCGGTCCTGAGAAATTTGGGGACCAGTAGAGAATAAGAACCAAATAGGCTGAAGGTATTTCAATGTACAAACTAAAATAAGAAATTTCTAAATCAGGTGCTGGTGGTACACACCTGTAATCCTAGCTACTCAGAAAGCTGAGATCTAAGGATCAAGGTTTGAAGCCAGCCTGGGCAGCAATGTTCGTGAGACTAATAAACTATCAAAAAAAACAAACAAAAACAAAAAAGACACCAAAAGCTGAAAGTAGAGCTGAGGCTCAAGTGGTAGAGTTCCAGGCGTGGTGGGGGAAAAAAAGCTCAGGCACAGCGACCAGGCCTTCAGTCCAAGCCAAAAAGAAAAAGAAAAAAATTCCACCACCTATAATCAGGAGGGGGGAAAGAGAGAGAGAGAGAGACAGAGACAGCGGGGGAGAGTGAGAGAGAGACAGAGAGACAGAGACAGAGACAGAGAGAGAGTATACGCACGCACGCACAGGCCCTGGGGTTGGAACTCAAGCCACGGTACTATGCCCTTGCATTTTTGCTCAAGGCTAGCACTCTACTACTTGAACATCAACTCTACTTCAGCTTTTTTGGTCAGTTGTGGGGCTTGAGCTCAGAGGTCTGGGCACTGTCCCTGAATTCTTTTGCTCAAGGTTAGTGCTCTTTGAGCCACAGTGCCACTTCTCATTTTCTAGTGGTTAACTGGAGATAAAGAGTCTCAGACTTTCCTGCTTGGGCTGGTTTTGAACTGTGATCTTTCAGCTCTCAGCCTCCTGAGTAGCTAGGATTACAGGTGTGAACCACTAGTGCCCAGCTACTTCAGCTTTTTTGTAGTTAACTGGAGATGAATCTCATGGACTTTCCTATCCAGACTGACTTTGAACCTTGATCCTCGGACCTCACCTTCTGAGTAGCTAGGATTATAGGCATGAGCTTCCTGCACCTGGCTGCCATTAATATTTTTAAGCTAGTGCTTTAAAATAATTATTTCCCAAAATGAACAGACTGAAAACTATCACATGACCAAAGTGACATCATTGGCATTGTAATGCATGATTTACTACCCTGCCTACATCCTGTGACCCAGGTAACCCAGTACCAACACCACATGTGCTACACCCAGCAAACTATTCTTCAGTTGTAATGATAGTTTCTTTTTTAAGATTGTTTTTAAAATAATCCCATAATCTAAATGGTTTGGTTTTTAAGTTCTTAAAAAATATTTTCCATTATGTATAATTAGGTCCTTAAATGTGATCTAAACTGTGGATATGCAAAAAAAAAACAAAACAACAACATCAGATTCCACATCAGATGTCCATCTTCCTCATATTAAAAGTTCTATTCCTCTTTTCTTCTTTCTTTTTTTAGTATTATATCATTTATACAAAATGTTTATGCAAGGTGTCCATGGCTCATGCCTGTAATCCTAGGTACTCAGGAAGCTGAGATCTGACGATCATGGTTCAAAGCCAGCCTGGGCAAGAAAGTCCATAAGATTCTTATCTCCATTTAACCACCAGAAAACTGGAAGTGGCACTGCAGCTCAAAGTGGTGACACTAGCCTTGAGGGGATAAAGCTCAAGGGAAAGTGCCCAGGCCCTGAGTTCAAGCCTCATGACCAACAAAAATAATAAATTAAATTAAATTTTACATGATTTTATTACTAACACTTGTTTCCAATACTGATCCTTAAACTTGAGGCCTTGCTTAATCACTTTTCTTTTTAACTTATTGTTATTATAAAAGTGATGTACAGAGTGCCAATAGTTATATCTTTTGAAATTTCACAACTATTAATTGGAAACAAAAATTTTACCTATTCTGGGCTGGGAAGGTGGCTCAGCGGTAGAGTGCATGCCTTGCAAAAATTTTACCTATTCTAAATTTCTAATTAAATATTATTTTGTAGATCAGAAGCACACAGTCATTGTGCCTTTGTACTCTTCTTAGATTATCTGCCTTTGGTCTCACTGTGTGTGAATGCCTAGAGACATGTATAATTTATCATGTCCCAGTGTATTTCAGATCTAGCTTCAATATATGAGAGAAGTTCTGCATTTGTGTAGTGTGGCTGGTGATGGTAGTGAACAAATATATATTCATCCTGAACAGTTCTCCCTGCCATAGAAGTATGCCTACAAGGTGGGAGACTTTTTCCTAGAATTTTATCTCTATGGGATATGAGACCTTAGTAATGGATTTAAAAAAAAATGTTTCTAAACATAAAGCAAAGCTCATCAAACTATAGCCTACAGACCAAATTTGATCTCTTTGGAACACAGCCACACTTAGCATGTATGTATTGGCTAGGCTACTTCTGTGCAATGAGGTAGTGATGAATAGTTGCAGGAAAAAAATCATATAACCTGAAAAAATTAATATAACATATTTTACACATAAAGTATATGATCCTTGACCAAACAAGTCTTTTTTATGTATAATTCAGCAATGACAATAATTTCCAAATGAGCAAAAAAATATTGAACCAACAGCAATTTGGGAAATGATTACTTTAGTTCATTAGAATTAACAAACTTTATTATATAAATTAAACTTAATTTACCTGGTAAATGGCAGATATCAAACATATTAAAGCAAACAAGCTGTTTATAGAAATTCACTCTTTTAGTTCTTGAAGTTCTTATTCTACCTCTCTGCAATTATCTCCCAAGCTGTTTAAGGATGTTCTAAAGCCCTTCTAGGAATTTTAGGAGAAACTACAAGGAAGTCTATATGTAGTCACAGCTATTATAATTTCCAAAGCTGTCGTACATTGAAGAAAAGCAAACAACTATAGGTTCTCATGAAACAGCAAGTGAACTGTGACCAGTAGGTGGAGACAGTTTCTAACTAAATCATCATATTTCAAGTTGTGCCACAGATGCATTCAGTGCTTAGGAGCAGTTCACTAGCTTTCCAATGCTCCTTAACATAAGTGTCTGTTCGGGGTCTATCTATTCTATACTTTTTTCAGTATTTATATTTTCAATAGTATGCACAAAGTAAAACACACTACCTGCAAAAGACTTACAACCAACCTTAGCAACTGTTACTACCAGGGGACACGCACACTATAAATGAACAGTGATGTCTTTCAGAAGCTCTCTTTAGAGCAGCCAGTTTTACTACCTCTCCAACACATTTTCCTTTCACATCTCTAACCACCCTACTTCTAGTCACATTTTATGGTAAAGATAAAACAGGCAAGTGCAGGTGAGAGTAGGTAGGATACAGAATGGGGACAGGACACATAAATGCATACACAGAGCTATGAAAAGTTGGCTTCCTACTTCATTTTTTTTTAAAGGCTGAGATGTATTTAATCTTGGAAAGTACATAAACTACTGCCTAAATAGGAAAGGGTAAGAACTCTAATTTACTTAGCTAGTTTAATATGAAAATACACATTCATCTCTTTTAGAGGGCTATTTACAGAAAACCAGTTGGGTATTGTTTTAGACACAGTTCCATAATGTCCTGAACTTTTATGTTCCAAATTCTATTAAATACAGGTCTTAAACTTAGGACCTGGACTTTTGTTCAGCTTTTTCCATGCAAGGCTAGAGCTGTAACACTTGAGCCACATCTAGTTAAGCTACTCAGCCTACTGAGTAGGTATGTGCTACTGAGTAGGATTACAGGTATGAGCTACCGGCATCTGGCTGTGCATTTCCTTCTTGACCAGTTGTACTGAAGTAGTCTAGGAAAACAATGCTTAAATCCAATGAATGCCAACATGGGACCTTGCCAATAATTTTATGTATATTCCTTTGATGCTTCTGATTCTTTTTAGAATGTAGCTTATTGGAAAGAAAGTCTAGATGCTACGTATTGAGCTTTAGTTTTCTGGAATACTTGAGTCAGCTCAGTAACTAAAGTCTGGAGAAACACTAAATAATTCCTAGATGAAGACTATATAATGGTCCCTTGTTCCTATTTCTCAGCTTCAGTGTTTAGACCTCTGTTTAATATTCTGTGGAAATGTGAGGACACCTCTCTGAACCTAACTAGTTGTAGTGTTGCATTCTCCATCTAGAAACATAGACTAATTCATATATAGCATTTTAGAAACTGCTGCTCTGCAATGTGCATTACTTATAAAACCTTAATCACAATGAGTTTAGTTAAATCCTTTAAAACCAGATTGCTCTGGCTTCATAGAAAAAGTCTGGCTTCTCAACTGCAATTCCCCAGAGAGAAGAGAGAGCCTCTACTCTATTATGAAACCAGCTTTCCTAATCAAATTCCATTTCAGAGAGAGAGGTCAAGGAGAATAACTGCTGTGCCATTTTATAATTCTGCCTTCCAAGAAATGACTGTGATTGACAGATTTTTTGTTGTTGTTGTTTTTAATTCCAGTGGCCTACTGTCCTTCAAAGCTAGCCCAGGCAGGAAAGTCTGTGAGATTCTTATCTCCAACCAACCCAGCAGGAAATGGGAAGTGGTATGTGGCTCAAAGTGGTAGAGCTCTCCAGTCTTTAGCACAAAAGCTCAGGAGCAGCCAGGCGCCCGATGGCTCACACCTATAATCCTAGCTACTCAGGAGGCTGAGATCTGAGGATCACGGTTCTAAGCTAGCCCGGGCAGGAAAGTCCAGCATCTAGACATGAGTTCAAGCCCCAAGACTGACCAAAAAAAAAATAAAAAGAACGGTAGCAATTCACTATCCACATGATGCCCCATAATCATATTTCCAATTAATCTTTATAAATTTCAAAGCTTCCACACAGGTAAAACATATTCATACACCACTGAGAACACAGAACAGATAACTTCATTTTACAGACTAGGAAAATGTAATAAAGGCAATATAAGACATGCCCAAAGTACAAATATGTTTATACTGGATCTGTACTCTAACTTAGGCTGTTGTTATTTTACAGTCCTGTGATGTACAATCTCTGCCTTATCATAACAAATATTTACAAAAACAGAAAATAGCCTGTTCAGAAAAATAACTACTGTGGTATAGTGGGTATAGACTCGTATGATATAGTAGAAAGAAGGATATTTAGAGAGAGATGAGTTGAAATCACAGACTTGCCATTTAAGGTGTGGGACAAGGCAAACAAACAACTAGCCTCAATTTTCTGTGAGAGTCCCAAAGCCTGAACTCAGGCCCTGGCCACTGTCGCTGAGCTTTTTTGCTTTATTCTACCACTAGAGGGCCACAACTCCACTTCTGGCATTTTTGGTATTTTAGTGGAGATAAGATCTTCCTGCCTAGGCTGGCTTTGAACCAGGATCTTCAGATTTCAGAGTAGATAGGACTGCAAGTGTGAGACATTGGCACCCAACAAGCCTCAATTTTTATCTGTAAAACTGACATGCCATCTATCTCATAGAATTCTATGAATTCTAAAAATTAAATAATAGATGTAAAAAGCCTAAAGTATATAAAGGGCCCTCAAATGCTAATCTTCTGTGGAATATTCTTAAACAGACCACTAGCCCCAGAGAGAATAGAAGCCAACTGATTTCAATGGCCCCTAAAATTAAGGGATAAGGATTAGGGAAAGTGAAGCACTAACACATTCCTGGCACTTTCCTCAGACACATGGGATTTTTTGGCTGTCAGTCTATAAAGAGCAGCTTTTAGAGATACAGAGGCACCAATTAAGAAAAAAAAAATAGGAAAAGGCAAATGTGTCCAAATAAATAACATTTAGCATGGGCACAAAAAGTAATTGTTCTACCAACTAAACATCTATTTGAAGGCCAGCTAGAACACACCATTTGGTTTCCCAATAAAGAATAGCTGGATTAATGTTGCTTTTCCTACAAAATGATTGGTTAAATCCATAAAAAGAGAAATAATGAGTGTCAATATAAACAATCCTCCATTTCTACCAAACAAGGCAATGAGATAGACTTTTCAGAACCGCTAAGTAAAAAATCATGTTGACTATGACTTAAGTTCCTAAAAGTGAGTTTATAGTTGCAAATTTTAGAACAAATCATATTTGAGTTTTAATCTCAATACTTAAGCCACCTCTTGCCTGGAATTATATGTAATATAATATATATATAGCACCCTTAATGCAAAAATCTGAGATCTAAAGCATTTTGAGAACTGACATGATGATCAAATACCTTTAGATTTGGGAGCATTTCAAATCTGGGATTTCAACTCCAATATCAAAATACCTAAAATAAATCTACTTATAAGAAGGGAAAGGGAGGGAAATAGGAAATAATATGAATGTCAATATAAACATATTCCAAGTTTGGGGCATTTCTGTCCATGGCTGACTGGCCCTGATGCTTTTATGCCTATGGCATAAAATGGAAGATGCTACTTACTTCATGGCAGCCAGAAAACAGAGCGAAGGAGAAAGGGGGTGAAGTGATATCTTCTTCAATGCCACTTCCCTAATGCCTAAATATCCAACTAGTCCCCACCTCTTTAAAGGTTCCATCACCTACCAGTCCTTTAACAGAGAAGTCTTTAAGGGATATTTCTGATACAAATAGCATACTTACAATTAGCAAAATCTATACAATTTTTAATTGAAAAACCATGAAATCTTAAATACTTTCAAGCATTTTAGACACGAGATACTCAACTTATAGTCCAACAGGTACTTAGGAGATAATTGCTATAAATATCTGAGTGACTTCAACAAGAACTGACTTGTAAAAATTCACACTGTGCTAAGCATGATGGCACATGCCAGCAATCCCAGCACTTGAAAGGCTGAAAGGCAGAAAGAGAATAGCAAAGGAAGATGAGGGATGAGAAGGAGAGAAAAAGTTCTGGGCTTGGTTGTGGCTCAGCAGTAGAACATTTGCTTAGCATGCATTACTGGGTTTGATCCTCTATGCTATTAAAACCAAACAAAGGGAGAGAGCAAGGGAAGGGGTATATAATCTTTATAATAACAGTTATTTTTTAAAAATAAAAACTTCTAGTCATATTTACTTGTCATTATAATGACAGATTTTTACACCAAATTTTATTAGTCATAATTGTAAAATCCTTTTTTTTTTTTTGGGTCCGGTTGTGGGGCCTGAACTCTGGGCCTGGGCGCTGTTCCTCAGCTCTTCAGCTCAAGGCTAGCACTCTACCACTTGAGGCACAGCGCCACTTCCGGCTTTTTTCTTTTTGCTTATGTGGTGCTGAGGAATCGAACCCAGGGCCTCGAGCATGCTAGGCAAGCGCTCTACCACTGAGCCACCTTCCCAGCCCTTGTAAAATCCTTTTATGAATACTACTATTGCCTGAAAAAAATGTGGTAAAATTACTAAAGATAATTTAACCACACAAAGCCAGGCGCCAGTGGCTCATGCCTGTAGTCCTAGCTACTCAGGAGGCTGAGATCTGAGGATCGCGGTTCAAAGCCAGCCCAGGCAGGAAAGTCCATGAGACTCTTAGCTCCAATAAAGAAACACTAGAAAACCAGAAGTGGCACTGTGGCTCAAGCGGTAAAGAGCTTGCCTTGAGCTGAAGAGCGTAGGGATAGCACCCAAGCCCAGAGTTCAAGCCCCACGACCGATCAAAAAAAAAAAAAAAATTAACAAAACAGATTCTGGGGAATTAATGCATGATCAGATGTTAGAGCTAAGACCACTAACATTTACTACCTATATAACCTTGGGCAAGGTCCTTAATGTCCGTGTCTTCATCTATAACATGGAAGCAATAATCCCACCTACTTTATTGGGCTGTGGTAAGAATAATGATATATTCAATCTACATAAAAGGAATCATTCAGAATAGTGCCTAGCATATTGCAGGCACTTAAAAGATAGTTTGCTTTACTTCCCTGTAAAAATATTTTGGTTGTAAAACAAATTGATATATTAGTGAGGAAATGTATATATCATAAATGTGAAGGGTTTTTTTGTTGTTGTTATTTTGGGTTTTTTGCTGGTTCTGGGGCTTGAGCACAGGGCCTGGGCTTTGTCCTTCAGCCTCTGTGATCTACCACTGGAGCCACAGCGCCACGTCCAGCTTTTTCTAAGTAATTTATTGGAGATAAATGTCATATGGACTTTTCTGCCCACTGGCTTTGAACTGAGATCTCAGATCTCAGCTTCCTGAGTAGCGAGGATTACATTTGTGAGACATTGGCAGCCAACTATGAAGGTTCTTTGCCATGTATATTGAGAGAAAGAATTTAAGGGAGAGGAAAGAAGGCTTCAAATGTTATTTATATTTTAGTGAGAGAAAGAAAAATAGCTTCAACAACTTATATACTTTTTTTTTGGACAAAAATGTCATGAAAGTTCCACAGGAGTAAAACAAAAAAAAAAACAAACACAAAACTCCATGTCTGTTGGATAACCAGTGGTACATACCTGCAATTCTCACTTCTCAAGAGGCCAAGATCTGAGGCTCTTGGGTTCAAAGTCAGTGTGGGCAGATAAAGCTGAGAAACTTTTTTTGGGGGGGAGGGGTGTTGGTCGTGGGGCTTAAACTCTGGGCTTGGGTGCTGTCCCTGTGCTCTTCAGAAGAAGGCTAGCACTCTATCACTTGAGCCACAGAGCCACTTCTGGTTTTCTGGTGGTTAACTGAAGACATGGACTTTCCTGCCAGGGCTGGCTTTGAACTGTGATCCTCAGATCTCAGTCTCCTAAGTAGCTAAGATTACAGGCATGATTCACCAGCACCTGGAAAACTGAGAAACTTTTATCTCCAATTGACAGCAAAAGCTGGAAGTAGAAGTGTGGCTCAAGTGGTAGAGTATCAAAGAAAAACTTAGGCAAGAATGTGAGGCCCTGAGTTCAAGCTCCACTACCAACTCACTCCCCCCCTCAACCAAAAAAGCCTCTATATCTGTCCATATGCAGCAATTAAGTAATACTCAGTTTTTTTAAATGGTGGTGATACTAGGGTTTGAATGCAGACCTTTTGCTTTCTAGGCATGTGCTCTACCATTGAGACCTGCTTTTTGCTTTAGTTATTTAGGGAATAGGATTTGTGTTTATGCTCAGGCCAGCCTGGACCATAATCCTTCTATTTTGTGTTTCCTATGTAACTGGGATGACAAGCATGTACCATTGGGCCCAGCTTTTTTTTTTTTTAAACAGTACTGGGGTTCGAACTCCAGCAACTCCTGCTTACTAGATAGGTGTTCTACTACTTAAGCCTTATTTCCAGTCCTGCTTTTTGCTGGTTCTTTTGGCAACAGAGTCTAACAAACTTCTCAGCCTGGGCTGTTCTCAAACCAAGATCCTCTAGAGTTCAGCCAATTTAGTAGCTAGGATTTCAGGTCTAAGATAATATAATAACTCAGCTTTTTATGTGCTGATAGGGGTCTCCTGAATTTTTTATGCTGGGACTGGTTTGAATCATGGTCCTCCCTTTCTACCTCCAGAGTAGGATTACAGCATAAACTATCTTGCTCATTTTGTTCTTCCTGTTGTTTGTTTTGACAAAGTCTTCCAGAAGTTTGAGACCAGACCAGAATCAAGTAAGTGATCCTTTTAGGTCTACTATTTTGAGTGGCTTGAATTATAGGCACATATCACCATACCTGACAAGTATTCACTTAAAAAAATGCCTTTTATATCCATGCAGAGTATTTTTTACTACTATATTGACTTTTTTTTTTTCAAATCAAGCAGGAAAGCTTGAGTGAGTCCAAATGGACTCACTTTAAAATTTTGTGGGTCTAGGCCAGACCCAGCAGAAAAGCCCACACGATTCCATCTCAACAGAAAAGGTTGGGCATGGTAGCTAGGGTGGGAAGTGAAAACTAGAAAGCCTGCAATCCAGAGGCAGCTGCCTGGGCAGGAAGTGAGACCTATATTAAAAAAAAAAAAAAAAAAAAAGGCCAGTGCAAAAGAAGTGCTGAAGATGCAGTTTAGTTGTAGAACACTTGCCTAATAAGCATGATGCTCTGAGTTCAAACTCTACTATTGAAAAAAAATGCTGCTCCAACCATCAACTCATTAATTTGATAAACGATTTTTAAACCCCAGGTAACCAAGAACACAAAGGAACTAAGGTATGTCCTCATCATGGAAGAAACAAATGTATAATTATTAGAAAAGGAATAAACTGTAACAGTAGAATGGATTGAAACATACTAAAAAAAAAGTTTAAACTTAGGAGTTTATAATGAAACCCAGCCCCTCAAAAAAAAATCCAACAGCTAATTGGTCACCACTGGAGAACTAGTGTGAACTAATTTGTTACTTTGAGAAATGGTTGAAAAGAAGAATGAAATATTCATATTGACTTCCTATACAAACTTACACTACTAAGTATTCAAATAACAAGTAAGGGGAAGGGGAAGTTTCTTTTTATGAAAGTGTTCCAGGTAATAAAGAAAGAATGACAGAATGGGAATGTCATCATTTTGTAGCCTTAATGATTTAATGAACATAGATCAATAGCTACTGACATCACAAAGAAAAAGACAGGCTGCTAATGGAGGAAACTACTCAAGAAGAAATCTGAGCAAACTTCTAAATATGTACTTTTTACAGGAAATGCAGATGACAAATGAGACTACAGAAATATAACCAGTAAAATTCACACTCAGGTGAGGCTAGGGTTATAGCTCTGTATTACAGTTTATCTTACAAGATCCTAGCACCCCCCCCCAAAAAAAATTAGACACAGGGAAATTGTAAGACAAATGACTCATTTTACAATAGAAATTGCCAAAAAAAAAAAAAGAAGGAAGTGATGGAAAGTGTTGAGACTGACAGACTGCATAGAAGTTATTTGCATCTTGATTCAGTCACACTAACACATATACACACACACACAAATGGCATTATCAGGGAAATGTGAACGCTTTTATACTATTGAAAAATTGTTAATCTTTAGTGTAAGAATGGAAGTTTTTATTTGAAGTATTTATCTTTTGGAGATATATAGCAATGTTTATAGAAATTATAAAACTTGAATTCATATCAATCATCCAGGAAGTAGAGTGGAATGGGTATAAGCACACATAAAACAAGGGCCATAAGCACAATCAGTGAAGTAAGTAACAGAACACATGGTTAACAATTTCTTTTTCAAAAATATCTATAATTAAACAGTAAAAATAAAAATGAGAACGATAAAGGGAGAACAACTCTATGTAAAGCTGTGCTTTATAAATATTAGTCATAATTACTGCATAATTACTAGTTAGATTAAATTGGATTATATCAGATGACCTAGCAGATACTTTTTAAATTGGAAAGTCTTAAATTCTATGACTCAATTATTTTCAAAGGTAATTATCATCTCTTAAAATGATTTAGTTCTTTTTTTCTCAGAGATCTGGGCTCAATTTTCCTCTCCCACAGGTTAGCAATGGCCTAAAAATTCTGAACAGCAAATACTTTTAAAAAGCACATGAACTGGGACTAACTCCCAACATCAGTGCTTAGAGCTTTCAGCGATACCACCCACCTCAATTCTGGAGTCTAAATGTTATACCACTTAATTAGGTTAAATAGCCTGCACTGATTAAACACACAGAAAAAAAAAATCTGCTGTACCCAAAAGTTTTTTCCTTTCTTTCTTATTTTTTCCCCGTATGTGTGGTTTGACAATATTAATCTCATGTGGCCTGAAATGCCCAGAAGTATCCTTTCATGGATGCCTAAGGTCAACTACTTCAATAAATTTTTGCATTCCCAAACTGAAATTCCAAAGTGTCCCAAATATGAACATTTTAATCACTCATATAATGCTACAAGGGGAAAATTCCACAGCACAAAATTTTGTTTCATTCGCAAAATTATTTAAAATACTATATAGAAAGTTACCTTCAGCCAGGTAAAATGAGTGACACAAACATCTATAATCTTAGTACTTTAGAAGCTGAGGCAGGAGGATCTTGAGTTCTAGGCTAACATATGCTATATAGAGAAGACCTGTCTCAAAAAACAAAAATTACCCTCAGGCTACTTGCAGAAGGTGTATATAAACAAGAATGAATCTATGTTTTAACTTGGATCTCACAGTCAAGACACCATATTTTATACATGCAATATATTCCAATATCTGAAAAAATCTGAAATCCAAAACACTTCTGGTTGAAAGTATTTTGGAAAAGGGATACTTAACCTGTAATACTCAAATGACATCTGCCTGTTTTTAAATCTCATTATCTGAGGATGGGAGTGGAACTTTCCAGAGGGTACGTGATATTTGGCAAAGCACCAGAATGAATATAAAAACAGATATGAGCATCCAGATAATTTTTTTTTTTTTTGTCAGTCGTGGGGCTTGAACTCTGGGCCTGAGTGCTGTCCCTCAGCTCTTCAGCTCAAGGTAAGTGCTCTACCACTTGAGCTACAGCGCCACTTCCAGTTTTCTAGTGGTTTATTGGAGATAAGAGTTTCATGGACTTTCCTGCCCTGGCTGGCTTTGAACCGGGATCCTCAGATCTCAGCCTCCTGAGTAGCTAGGATCACAGGTGTGAGCCACCAGCACCCGGCTTTTTTTTTTGGCTGGGGGGGGGGGTCTGGTCATGGGGCCTGAACTCTGGGCCTGGGCGCTGTCCCTCTGCTCTTCAGCTCAAGGCTAGCACTCTACCACTTGAGCCACAGCACCACTTCCGGCTTTTTTCTTTTTGCTTATGTGGTGCTGAGGAATCAAACCCAGAGCCTCATGTATGCAAGGCAAGCGCTCTACCACTGAGCCACCTTCCCAGCCCCCATCCAGATAATTTTTATGAAGCCAGATATCAAAAAAGATTTACAAAATTACAAAACAGTGCTTTTCCTTCCATTAAATGTTTCCTTGTTTTGGAAAATACAGTTCAGGGACAGCGCCCAAGCCCAAAGTTCAAGCCCCACGACCGACCAAAAATAAAAAAAAATAATAAAATAATAAAATGTACAATCACCGTTCATGTTCATGAAAAAGTTATTTATGTTAATAATAACATTTTCAATAAGTTAATAATCCTTAAATCAGTGTATTAAATAATAAAACACTATTGTTATTATAAATCAGCCAGCATTTATTTCTAAATTTAATTTCTCATACAGTAAAAACTGATAGAACCCACAGTTTTTAAGAGTCTTTGTCAGATGTGGTAGCCAAGTGGTAAGGCATCAGTTCATAAAGGAGTTCTAAAAGCTAACTGACAGTAGCTCACACCTGTAATCCTAGCTACTCAGAAGGGCTGAGATATGAGATCCTGGTTCAAAGCCAGCCTGGGCAGGAAAGTCCATGAGACTCTTATTTGCCAAAAAAGTAAAAAGTGGAATTGTGGCTCAAGTGGCCAAGGGCAAACCTTGATCAAAAAGCAACTCAGGGACAAGCCCCAGGGACTGGTAGAAAAAAATGATGTGCAAACAACTGTTTTAGAACACATGTAACTTTGTCCAATTATGTCAGTCTCTGTATCATCTCATATTACCATCACATTTTTATAAAGTATAGCCTCAACTCATTTGCTCCCTACAAAAAATGACACTATGATCTAAAACTATTTGGCTTGGTATAGTAAAATTTATTTTGGATGACCAATGGAGAAGTGGTTCTAGTTTAAAGAGACTAGAAGATTACTACTGTGAACTCTGAAAGGAGACATGAAGAACTTTCATTATACGGATGCTACAAGATCAGGAAGAGGGGGCTAGGAAGGTAGCTCAGTGGTAGAGCGCTTGCCTTGCATGCATGAGGCCCTGGGTTCGATTCCCCAGCACCACATAAGCAAAAAGAAAAAACACCGGGAGTGGCACTGTGGCTCAAGCACTAGAGCTCTAGCCTTGAGCTGAAGAGCTTAGGGACAGAGTTCAGGCCCCACGACCGGACCCCCAAAAAAAAAAATCAGGAAGAGCTTTCCCTTAGAAGAGAAAACAGCACTAAGTCCAAGGACCTAAATCTTTCTTTTGTGCTATTTTCTCCTTTTCATTTAGTCTTGCCCAAACTGGAATTGAAGAATCGCAAGTTCCTCTTCCCTGATACTAGGGGAAGACTGTCAAAATAAACCTTCCTGGTCTGGGTAGAAGAAGCTGGTCAACTCAGGACACAGAACATTTCCTTGTCTGGTAAATTCTCCATTGAGAACCTCTATGCTCTGAATTCTTGTCCAGTTTTTCTATTTCTTAGATGAAAAAAATCCACTTGTTTTCAATTAACCAACAATTGCATATTCAACATGGGGAGAAACAGAGAAAGCAAGAGTGAAAGTCACAATCTAGAATATCCTCCAACAAGAGTTTGATCACGAGGATCGTGTGTCTGCTGGACAGGTGCTTTGTTTTTCTGGACAGGGTCTCTCTCCCATTTTTGCCCAGGATTGGGTCAAACTGTGATCCTCCTACCTATGCCTCCCACAAAGCTGGGATCACAGGAATGTGCCACCACATTTAGCCTTCCAATAGAATTCTTCATCTTATCTTAACTAAGATGAGAATCTCATTATCTGAATGGCCTTTATTATTCTAAGCTTTTTTCACCCCATCTGAAGACGTTTTCTTATTACTCATTTATCTTCCTATTTGAGAAGATGAACAAATTTTGTCATTTTAACTGCAGAATTACTTCCTACTCAAAAATCAACCTCATATCTTTCCTTTACTACTTCTAACAGAATTCACAGCTTTATTACTTCCACTCAAATTATTCAGCTAGAATAGTGTTCATACTCTAGCAAATCTGAGAAAAAAATTTTTTTTGGTCAGTTGTGGGTATTGAACTCTGGGCCTGAGTGCTGTCTCTGAGTTCTTCAGCTCAAGTCCAGCATTCTACCACTTGAGCCACAGTGCCACTTCCGGTTTTCTGGTAGCTATTTGGAGTTAAGAGTCTCACAGACTTTCCTGAGGGGCTGGCTTTGAACCTTGATCTTCAGATCCCAGCCTCCTGAGTAGCTAGGATTACAGGTATGAGCCACCAGAGCCCAGCTGAAATCAATTTTTTAATAATAAACCTATACTGATTATTCATTAACAAAGCTAACAGACAGCTGGATGCTGATGGCTCGTGCCTGTAATCTTAGTTAGCTACTCAGAAGGCTGAGATCTGAAGATCACAGTTTGAAGCTAGCATGGGCAGAAGAAAAGTTCCTAAGATTTTTATCTCCAATTAAATACACACACAAAAAAAAGTCACCAGTAGAACTGTGGCTCAAATGGTAGTGATAGCCTTCAGCAAAAAAGCTGAGGAAGAGTACCCAGGGGCCTGAGTTCAATGTGTGCATATGCGTGGCGTGTGAGCACATACACAGAGCTAACAGACACTCCTTTCTTTAAAAAAAAAAAAAAAGTGACTCCATTGTAGTAGGGTTTAGAGACAATAAATTTCAGAAAAACATTTGGATCTTCATTTTGTTTTTAAATGCCTCAGAATGTAAAAGTTTCTTTATTCTAATCCTAGAAGGTTTTTTCCTAAGGTCACAAGATCAAATCAAACTAGAGAGATGTACTATTTTCAAAGTGAAAAGAAAAAAAAAAAAAGAAAGACCACCTGATGCTCTTTGGAAGCTAATATGAAACAAGATAATGATTTATGCTGAGTTCAAACTTCAGGGTTGGCAGTACAAAAAGTTACTCTATTTATACAACCATGAAAGATACTAAATCTCTTGTTTTGTAAAGCAAAAGCAAAACCAAAGGAATTAAACACTTGAAATCTAAACATCTCTCAAAATTACTGAAGAGGTTGGAATTTAATTAGTTCTGGAAAAAGTCAAACAATATATTGCCTTTGACAACCTTTTCCCTTTGGCATACATGCGCATCATGAAACATTTTAAGCACATAAAGAAGTACAAAGCCATCCTGGGCAAGAAAGTCCATGAGACTCTTGATCTCCAAGTAACCACAAAAAAAAAAAAAAGCAAAAAGCCACAAGTGGAGCTGTGGCTCAAGTGGTACAGTGTTAGCCTTGAACACAAAGGCCCAGGGACATCATCCAGGCCCTGAGTTCAAGCCCTAGGACCAACCCCCCCCCCCCCACACACACACACAAAGTATATACTACATATTCCAATAACGTAGAAATCTAGAAATTTTGGGGCTGGGAAGGTGGCTCAGTGGTAGAGCACTTGCCTTGCATGCATGAGGCCCTGGATTCGATTCCTCAGTACCACATAAGCAAAAAGAAAAAAGCCGGAAGTGGCGCTGTGGCTCAAGTGATAAAGCACTAGCCTTGAGCTGAAGAGCAGAGGGACAGCGCCCAGGCCCAGAGTTCAGGCCCCACGACTGGACCACCCCCCCCAAAAAAAAAGCAATCTAGAAAATTCAACTCATAACATAAAGCATATCAATGACTGCACAGGAACAAAGATGGGTTGTAAAAAAAAAAGGGCAGGAGAAACTTGGAGATGATAAACATGCTAGATACTTTTTTTTTTTGGTCCGGTTGTGGGACCTGAACTCTGGGCCTGAGCACTGTCCCTCAGCTCTTCAGCTCAAGGCTCGTGCCCTACCACTTGAGCCACAGCGCCACTTCCGGCTTTTTTCTTTTTGCTTATGTGGTGCTGAGGAATCAAACCCAGGGCCTCAGGCATGCAAGGCAAGCACTCTACCACTGAGCCAACTTTCCAGACCATACTAGATACTTTAACTGTAATCACAGGTTCATAATTTTACACACATTAAAATTTTCTGTGCTTTTTTTTACTGTGTCAATTATGTCTTTAAAATTCTGTGCCTCTTTTCTATTGGGTAGATTTTTACTTACTAATTCAATATATTTAATGATAATAAATTTTCATGTTTTATTCCTTCTTGAGTAAACTTGAGAAAGCTATTTTTCAGAAAATTATTCTTTGTACATAAACTTCCAATTAGCTGCATATATCTGTTAATATTGTATGTGTTATTTAATACTCTCTATATATCTGTGATATATGCTTAGCCTAGTAACATATGTGTCCCTCTTCCCCACCAAAGCCAGTTTTGGTATTGTTAATTCAATTACACCTATGTTTATTTCATTGTTTATATCTCCTTACAATTGTGAGTTGGAGGCCAGCCTGGACTATATAGCAAGACCTTGCCTGCAAAAAATGAAAGAAAAATTTACAATCCTTCTGCTTCAGCCTCGTAAAGCCTGGAATTACAGATGTGTACCTCCAAGCTCTGTTCTTATTTTCATTATTCCTTCTTTCTACTTTCCTTGGTCATCTTTATTCCTCTTTATAACACTTTCAGTTCAATATTTAGACTAAAATCTACTGTGCTTTCTTTTTTCTAATAAGGATACCAACTTACTTATATAACTAAACAGTACTTTAGTTATAACTCATAGTTGTATTTATGTATCTTTATACAGATATAATTAATTTTACTTCCAATTTATATTATCATTCAATTTTACTTCTAATTTTCATTATTATTTCTTCTTTGACCTGTGAGTTATTTAATGTGTGCTTTCTTTTCCTACCTCCCCCCAAAAATAACAACTTCTGGCTTCCATTTCCTGAGGTTCATTTTGCTAAATATTCTTTTGTGTGATCAAATGCACATAGGCATTGCACCTTTCTATTCCTCTCCTAAGAGTATCCTCTTTTGGTCTGTGATTGAATGCCTAGAGTCCTCTATAATTTATCAGGTCCCTGTGTATTTTAGGTCTTAATGTGTGTTTTTAAAATTTCCGATTACAGCCAGGTACCAATGGCTCACAACTGTAATCCTAGCAACTCAGGAGGCTGAGATCTGAGTATTGCAATTTGAAGGTAGGCCCAGCAAGAAAGTCCATGAGACTCTTAGATCCAATAAAGTATCCTCTAAAAAGCCAGAAAAGGAGCTCTGGATCAAGTGGTAGAGGACTAGCCTTGAACAAAAATAGAGCTCAGAAACAGCATCTGAGTTCAAGACCAAGATTAGCACAAAAAAATTAATTCTAATTACAACCATTTTAGTTATCATTCAGTTCAACTTTAATTTTAACTGACCTGAGTAAAAAACAGTAGCCTGCATTAAACCCAATCACTGGTTTTGTTGAGACTTACTGTGAATTCAGAATCTGTTCAATAGTTCTTAGTCTACCTAAAAAGAAAGTATATTCTCATTTGTTAGGTGTCAGGCTCTGTACATGCCCACCAAATGAAGCTTGTTGGTTGTGCAAATATTCAATATACCTTTTCAATTTTTTTTTTTTTTGGTCAGTCGTGGGGCTTGAACTCTGGGCCTGGGTGCTGTCCCTCAGCTCTTCAGCTCAAGGCGAGCGCTCTACCACTTGAGCTACAGCGCCACTTCCGGTTTCCTGGTGGTTTATTGGAGATAGGAGTCTCACAGTCTTTCCTGCCCGGGCTGGCTTTGAACCGCGATCCTCAGATCTCAGCCTCCTGAGTAGCTAGGATTACAGGCGTGAGCCACCCGCTCCCGGCTACCTTTTCAAATTTTTTGTCTGTCTGATCATTTATTACTGCGAAAGATACATTGAACAATTATTTAAAGCTTCCATAAATAGCTTTAATCTACTGATATAATTATATCAATATATCACTCATATTTTTTCTTATATTATATACCATCACATACTATTTTTCTTTATTTCCTTTCCCTTTTTTCTTTTCTGAGATGATGTCTCCATAGGCTGAAGCAATTCTCCTGCCTTGATTTCCTAAGTAGCTATAGGTATGTGCCACCACATCTGACTCACCTATGTATTATGAATTCCATCTCTATATTGTGAGGCCATGCTATCATATGTATATTGATCTGGAATTCAGCTTCTTGCTTAACTATTTCTTTTATAATTTTTGAGATGATATTTTTATGGGGGGGGGGTCCGGTCATGAGACCTGAACTCTGGGCCTGAGCACTGTCCCTCAGCTCAAGGCTAGTACTCTACCACTTCAGCCACAGCGCCACTTCCAGCTTTTTTCTTTTTGCTTATGTGGTGCTAGGGAATCGAACCCAGGGCCTCATGCATGCAAGACAAATACTCTACCACTGAGCCACCTTCTCAGCCCTTTGAAATGATATTTATCTCCAATAATGATTTTTATCTTCAAATAATTTTCTCTACTAATCTGCTATTCCAGTTCTTTTCAATTTTTCTTTTTCTCTCTCTCTTTTTTTTTTTTTTTGGCCAGTCTTGGGGCTTGAACTCAGGGCCTGAGTACTGTCCCTGAGCTTCTTTTGCTCAAGGCTAGTACTCTACTATTCGAGCCACAGCACCACTTCCAACTTTTTCTGTTTATGTGGTACTGAGGAATTGAACCCCCAAGGCTTCATGCATGCTAGGCAAGCATTCTACCATGTTTCTAGCATTTCTAGCACATTTCCTATACTTTTACTTCTAATCTTTCTGACTCTTCCATATGTTTCTTATCAACTGTACAGAACTAGGTTTTCTGTTCAGCCTGGTAATATTCTTGTTTTTTCTTTGCTATTACAGAAAAAAATAAGCAAAATAACATTTCCCTTAAAAAATACCAAATTACTCCAAAACTTAGTGATATTCAATAATAATCATTTTATTATTCTCATGATTCTGTCGTCCAGAAATTCTAGGAGGGTAAGAAGAGAAAACAGGTCTGTGACTTTCATTGTATGAAAACTAAACTAGGATAACTTGAATGAATGTCTTAACAGGACAGTGTGTCTGAGACCTCGATATTTCTCCAGATGATGTCTGCTAGGGCCATACTATTCAACGTAGCTCCTTCACTCACTCATGTGGCTGACAGTAAATGAGTGCTGGCTATTTGCTAGTAGTTCACAAGACTAGAAATGAGTCTACATGGTCCTATCTAGGGTTGGGCTTCTCACAACATAATAGCTGGGTTCTGAAAGTGATTATTCTAAAAGAGAAAATTCTAAGACCCACAGTATAAAATTCAATGCTTCTTATAACCTAGCCACAAAAGTCTCAGGAAAATTATTGTATTATTTAAGCATGTCACTAGATTCAAAAGGTAGAGAAAAACTCTACCTCTGAATAGAAAGAAAGAAACTGGTGGCTACTCTAGAATCAAGCTACCACAGACCACCCTCTGGTCCCCACAACTCCTTCCCACATGCAAAATACACTCACCCTCTCTAAGACCTTGAAAATTCTCATCTCATTATGGCATCAGCTTGATGTCCAGAATCTCCATATCTAAATCAGGTCCGGTGTGGTTGAGGGTCCTCAGATGCAGTTCCTCAGGTACAGCTACTGAAGTATAGCTCCTCTTGATCTGAATTAAAGAGATAAAATATCTGCTCCCACACACCCAATACACAAACACACAATACTGAAACTGACTCAAGATAATCATAATAGACACTCCCATTCAAATTGTGAGAAAAAGTGGGAATGAACAAGAGATACATAGCAGTTACTGAGTCATTCAATTCTGAAATTTAATCAGACATGTCATCAGTTCCTCCATTAGAGCAAGTCATTCCCTGAGAATGATTCTCTACCCATTTTGGATTCATTATGTTATCCTTTCTTTTATGTAACAGATTATTAATGTACAATTTCTTAAAAGTCTGTGGATTTCCAATACATCTTATTGTGGACAGAGCTCCAGACTATAAAAACTATACTCAGTTTCTTTATCTCAAATCCCATGTGAGGCTGCTGTAAGAAATATCTTTAAGATCCCTAAAACCTTCTTCTCTAAGACTGAGTCGAAAAGGTATTCCCTGAGGATTTTTAGCTATTCTTTTATCTAACTGAAAGGCTCTATGAAGCATTGCCTTAAATCTTTCTGAAAACTTAGCAAAGGGGTTTGTAGTTATATACTGAGATCTTTACCAGGTATGTTTTATGCACAATAGCTTAACTGGGTGCTGGTGACTAATGCCTGTAATCCATCAGGAGGCTGAGATATGAGGATCATGGTTTAAAGCCAGCCAAAGCAGGAAAGTCCGTGAGACTAATCTTCAATTAACCACCAAAAAACTTGTTAGTAGCAATTGCATTCAGTACAAAAGTTCAGGGACAGGGCACAGGCCCTGAATTCAAGTCATTGGTCCAGCACACTGGGGAAAAAATAGTCCTAGGCCATATGAAGCAACCAGAAACTTTTTTTTTTTATGTTTTATTTCCTAATGTGTATACTGTCATGCTAGTATGGGCCTTACATTCTTGCTTGGCTTTTTCACACAAGGCACCTTTGACCACACTCTACTTTTGGCTTTTATGTTGGTTAACTGAAGATGTCTTACATTCTTTTTTGACTAGGCTGACTCTAAACCTCAATCCCTAGATCTCTGTATCCTGAGTGGATAGGATTATAGGCATAAACCAAGCCACCAGTGCCCATCTGGCTTCGATTTTTTTTTTTTTTTTTTTTGGTCGTGGGGCTTGAACTGTCCCTCAGCTCTTCAGCTCAAGGCAAGCACTCTACCACTTGAGCTACAACATTACTTCTGTTTTTCTGGTATTAACTGGAGATAAGAGTCTCACGGACTTTCCTGCCCAGGCTGGCTTTGAACTGCGACCCTCAGATCTTAGCCTCCTGAGTAGCTAGGCCACAGGTGCTCAGATGACTTAGATTTCTTTTTTAAGTCATGGTAGCTAGGTTCCCAGATTTTAAGTTCCATGGAAAAGCATTTCAAAAAACAATGTTCAGATGGGTGCCAGAGGCTCACACCTATAATCCTAATTACTCAGGAGACTGAGATCCAAGAAGCTGGAAGTGGACCTACAGATAGCATGAAGGGAAAAAAAAAAATCTGAGGGCAGTGGCCAGACCTTGAGTTCAAGCCTTAGGACTGGCACAAAAAAAAAAAAAAAAAAAAAAAAAAGTTCAAAAGACCTAAATGAAAGTTGCAGAACTTTTCATAACTTGGCCTCAAAATTCGTTGAATGCTATTTCTGCATACTATCTTGACCAAATCAAGTAAAACTAACCCAGATGAATGGAAAAATCATCTTTACCTCTTGACAAGGAAATGGTCATATACAGACAAAAAAAAAATCTATAACAATCTGTCTTTTAACTAGTAAATAATAGTTCATTTATATTCAGCATGATTACTAATGCATTTGAATTTATTTCTACCATCTTTGTTTGTATTGGGGTTTGAACTCAAGGCCTCTCCATTGCTAGGGAAGCTTTCTACAATTGAATCATGCTTCTAGTCCTTTTTTCTTTTCTTTTTTTTTGCTTATGTGGTGCTGAGGAATTGAACCCAGGGCCTCAGGCATGCAAGGCAAGCGCTCTACCATTGAGCCACCTTCCCAGCCCTTCTAGTCCTTTTTTGCACTGGTTATTTGAGGTAGTCTCCAACAGGCACTTGGACCACAATGCCCATTTTATTTCTGTAGCTTTAATAAGGCACTTGCCACCACACACAACTTCTTATTCACTATTTGGAGACTTACGGACTTTTCTGGCCTGGATGGCCTGAAACAAAACTCCTGATCTCGCCAGGCGCTGGTGGCTCACGCCTGTAATCCTAGCTACTCAAGAGGCTGAGATCTGAGAATCGCAGTTCAAAGCCAGCCCGGGCAGGAGAGACCGTGAGACTCCTATCTCCAACAAACCACCAGAAAACCGGAAGTGGCGCTGTAGCTCAAGTGGTAGAGCGCTCGCCTTGAGCTGAAGAGCTGAGGGACAGCGCCCAGGCCCAGAGTTCAAGTCCCACGACCGACAAAAACAAAAACAAAAAAACTCCTGATCTCAATTCCATAGGCAGCACCAAGATATTTATACTTTGTGTGTGTGTGTGTGTGTGCACCAATCTTGGGACTTAAACTCAGAATCTGGGTGCTGTCCCTGCACTTTTTTGCTCAAGATTAGTGCTCTACCACTCAAGCCACAGCTCCACTCCTGGCTTTTTGATGGCAACCTGAAGATGAGAATCTCACAGAATTTCCTGCTCAGAGTAGCTTCAAATCTTGACCCTCAGATCTCAGATTCATGAGGAACTGGGATTACAGGTCTGAGCTATAAATGCCTAGTTATAATCTTTTATCATACTATACAACCTATCTTTTCTATGACATTTATCACATTTCCATTTCTTGCTTTTCATTGGATTGTGTGAGTGTACAAATCACCAGCTCAACGAGTTATCATAAAGTGAAGCAATCATTTAACTATCACTTGGGTCAAGAATACAATATTGTCAATATCCAAGAAATCTTCTTAATACTCCCTCCTAATTATTAGTCCTTCTCTCTTTCTTAAAGATCACTATCAGGACTTATAACCTCTTGTTAGGGATTTTAGTTTTCTATAAATAAATCATATAGTATTTGTTTTGTGTCTGACTTCCTTTCTTCAGTATTATTTTTACTTAAACATGATCTTATGCATAGCAGCCATTCATTCATTTCTATTGCAAAACAGTATTCCATTATATGAATATATCACCATTTATTCATTCTACTATTGATGCTATTTCCTGAGCTTTAAGTTTAAATATATATATATATTTTTTTTTTTTTTGGTCGGTCATGGGGCCTGAACTCTGTGGCTGGGCCCTGTCCCTCAGCTAGCACTCTACCACTTGAGCCACAGTGCCACTTCTGGCTTTTTCTGTGTTGAAGAATAGAACCCAGGACTTCATTCATGCAGGGCAAGCACTCTACCACTGAGCCACCTTCCCAGCCCCTAAATAAATATATTTTTAAGGTCTGTTAAAACAACAAAACAAAGTTAAGGGCACCTTTAGCTGTAAGAATCCTGTGTGGCTTAGACTGAATATCTATAAAGAGAAGTTTAATATTTGCTTTAGCCTGCTGCTATGGGATTGTTACTGATTCAAGACTATATGTCAACCTGGCACTAGTGGCTCAGGCCTGTAATCCTAGTTACTCAGGAGCCTGAGATCTGAGGTTTGCTATTCAAAGCCCAGGCAGGAGAAGCCATGAGATTCTTATCTCCAATCAGAAAACCAGAAAAGGTACTATGGCTCAAAGTGGTAGAGCGCTAGCCTTGAGCAGAAGAACTAAGGGACAGTGCCCAGGACCTGAGTCCAAGCCCCACAACCGACAAAAAATAAAACTATATGTTAATTTCTTGGCTTTAGGTTTCCTGGATCCAAGAAAGAAAAAAAGACATATCACAAGCCCAATTTAACAGAGGATAAACCCAGGTAACAAAGTCTCAAATAAATTCTTAAAGCTAACACAGAGTGGACAAATTTCATTGATATCTCTCAATGTCTCTGGACAGATGTTTCCTAGGATCATCTTTTCAATGATGTAGTAACCTTTTGAAGAACGTTTTTAGGAAGGCAGAACCTGAAGCTTCCCATGCAACTGAAGTCTCATAGTAACCCAGAGCTTTAGCTTCCTCTTCATATTTTGCCCTTGAAGATTTTCTTTACTTTTCACATCAGGTATCAGATTTATAATAATGTTTACTATAGTACTTAGAAGGCTGAGGTGCGAGAATGTGATTTTGAGGACAGCTTGCATTATAGAGTAAGTGGAAAGCCACAGGAAGAGAAAAACTCAGACAATAAAGTGAGTATTTTCTGCCTCTGTCATAGACAAAATAAAGTACCTGTAGATCCAGTTATCTTCACTAACACTCAAATCTCATGAGAATTAATGAATTTAATAAACTGAAATGCTTACACATATACATATATACACATAAACATACACACACAAGTCACTCAAATGTAATTGAGATTATTCTGTTGCTATTATTTTGTAGTATGTCTTTTTCCCACAATGACCATTTTCCTTTCTAATTGGGTATTTGAAATATTATTACGATGTATACTTGCTCACATTATATCCTTGCATCTGTGTGTATTGCATACTTGAACAATATAATTTCTTTGAACATACTAAAATGACATATCTTTACAACGTATATTTTCATGCTGTATTAGCGGCAAAAAAAGTATCACCTTGGGCTGGGAAGGTGGCTCAGTGGTAGAGCGCTTGCCTTGCATGCATGAGGCCCTGGGTTCAATTCCTCAGCACCACATAAGCAGAAAAAAAAAGCCAGAAGTGGCGCTGTGGCTCAAGTGGTAGAGCGCTAACCTTGAGCTGAAGAGCTGAGGGACAGTGCCCAGGCCCAGAGTTCAGGCCCCACAACCGGACCCAAAAAAAAAAAAAGTATCACCTTTTTCATAATTGGTAAAACACCATCCTCAATATTATTAATCAATTTCTTAATAATTCTGGCTATGTATTTCAGCTCACATTAGCAGATGTTTATCAACACATGGAATATTTATTTCCAGGCATGGTAGTACATGCCTGGGAATTTGAGGCAAGAAGATCTTGAGGACTTTGAGACCTATTTCCAAAAAAAATTTTTTTAAGGTAGCTAGTTATGCAAATTTATCTATGAAGATTAGATAATAGCATATTATGTTAGAAGCCACAAAATCCAAATAGATAAAAATGGGCTGAAAACATAAAATGAAATTTATCAAAAATGAATTTATATCTATTTATCTAGTAACAATTTAGTTTTAACACTGGTTGATAAAGAGTTTTGTTTAAGCTGAGTGTGGTTGGCATATGCCTGTAAATCCCAGCATTCAGGAAACAGAGGCAGGAGGATCATGAGTTCAAGACAAGCCTAGGCTATCTAGTGAACGTAAGCCACCCTAGGATACATGGCCAGACCATGTAGTTGAACTGTAATATCAAAATGAACCTTCAATATTAGGTATCAGCTTAAAACACCAACACAGATAATTGGTGACCCGAACTAGGAAGAAAACTGCTAATGGTCAGGCAAACATTTTTGGCACTATTATTTGGAATATGAGCCTCATACAAGAGCCTCCTATGCCAGGTACTGATAGCTCACACTTGTAATCCTAGCTACTCAGGAGGCTAAGATCTGAGGACTGTGGCTCAAAACCAACCTGGGCAGGAAAGTCCATGAGACTACTATATCCAATTAACCACTAAAAAGCTGGAAGTAGAGATGTGGCCTAAGTGGTAGAGTGCTAACCTTGAGCAGAAAAAGTTCAGAACAGTTTAAGCCCCAAGACTGGCACCAAAAGAGAAAGAGAGGAAAGAGAGAGAGAGAAAAGAAAGGGGGGAGACAGAGAGAAAAAGAGAAAGAGGGAGAGAGGAGCATCAGGACTGTGATAATGATGGTATGGCAAACAAAATCATATAAAGCACAACTAAAAGCCAAAAATTATTTCCATGGAGAAGAGATCTGGGAAAGAAAAAATAACACCAGAGCTCTTTCCAAGTATTTGAATGATTCTTGGATTCAAAGGCAGAAATTATATTTTTCTATGTATTTCATCTTTATTCTCTAGACACTCGATTCTAAGCTTTGTATATAATAAAAATCAAATATTTTAAGTTTAAGATAAATTAACATGTTAGTGACTAAGCCAACAAAGATAGTTGTTTTTTGGGTGTATCTGTGCATCTGTTGTCATCTGAATGACAATTCAACAAAAGGGTATGAGAGGATGAAGGAAAGTAAAAACAAAGAAATGTACTGTCAGGGGCTGGGAAGGTGGCTCTGTGGTAGAGTGCTTGCCTTGCGTGCATGAAGCCCTGGGTTCAATTCCCCAGCACCACATAAGCAGAAAAAGCCAGAAGTGGTGCTGTAGCTCAAGTGGTCGAGCGCTAGCCTTGAGCTGAAGAGCTGAGGGATAGAGCCCAGGCCCAGAGTTCAGGCTCATGACTGACAAAAAAAAGAAAAGAAAAGAAATGTACTGTCAGGTACTACGGTACATGCCAGTAATCTCTGCACATAGTAGGCAGAGGCAAGAGGAAAAGACATTCTAGGCCAGCCTGGGCTATATAATGAGACTCTTGACTCAAACTTGAAAAAGAGAACGAGAGAAAGAGAGAAGGGAAAAGAAGGGAAAGAAAGAGAAGAGGAGGGGAGGGAAGGGAAGGGAGGGAGGAAAAAAAGAGAAAGAAAATAAACAAGTAAAAGCTAAGTAGGACACCTATAGCATAAACATTACATAAACATTACCTTAAATTTAGAATTTCTGGGGCTAGGGATATAGCTCAATGATAGAATACTTTATTAACATGGACAAGGCCTAAGTTCAATCTGTCAACAATTTCTGTCTTCTACTTATAGTCAGCAGTTAGCTATGAATGATGGTGATATGTAGAGGGAAACTAAAGAATTTTTGAAGAGGAAAAAAATGCTAAGTAGCAAGTAAGTAACTAGCTCCATTAAGATCAAAGTAGCCCACTAAAATCATGGAATGTCACAAGATGAGTATCCTTCTACCTAAGGATTAAGGAAGGGCTATCATTCTAGCCTAAGGTAAATCAACAGATAGTTCCTGGAACAACAGATCTTTAACTTACCCAAGCCAGTAAGCCAAGGACTACAGGTTAAAAGTAACTCAATAAACCTTTCCCAACTTCTAGACAATGACTACCTGGTAGGAAGGTTCTCAGAAGGAACTTTTAGCGCTCCAAGCCTCTTATATGTCAATAAAAACTTGTTCTGGGATAAAAATGGTCATTCCCACTGTAAAGATGATCTGTTTTTAGTCTAGTGAAAATATATTCTTTTCCTAATAAACTTTATCACTTTTACTACGTTTTGATTCTTGCCTGAATTTCTCCATGAAGGTCTGAATTGTTGTGCTAACTCTTCAGTAAGATTTCAAAAGATAGTCTTGTCCATATCACAACTTACATTTGAGTTCCTTTTGTAAATACTGCCCTACAATAGAGTCATTATTTCCACTTTTCTTTAACCAAGAGAAAAACAGGCTAACAGAAGTTTTTTAGCTAGCTCCAACATTATAACAATGATTAACCTGGAACTTTCCACTCACAAGCCCTTTGTTAAAAGTTTTAACAGGGTGGCAACAAACATACATGGCCTTAACTTAGAGACTTAGCCTCAATTTGACAATTACTTTGGCTTCTCTTTTATTACTCCCTTTTAATCAACAAATCTCTAAATCCACAAACAGTAAACCTGCATTAAAACTATAAACTGAGGCTGGCAATGTGGCTTAGTGGTAAGAGTGCTTGCCTGGCATTCATGAAGCCCTTGGTTTGACTCCTCAGTGCCACATAAACAGAAAAAGCTGGATGTGGCACTGTGGCTCAAGTGGTAGAGTGCTAGCCTTGAGCAAAAGAAGCTCAGGAACAGTGCCCAGGCCCTTAGTTCCAGCCCCAGGACTGGCAAAAAACAAAAACAAAAAATTGTTAACTATACAGAAAATTTTGTTTCTTAAATCTGAAAGACCAAAAAAAAAGACCTAAGACTAAAAATCTGTCTCCCGTGTGCTATTTAAGGACCTTGGTACTGGTTCCACCATAGGCCAGAACTTGGCCAGCGCAATATCTCAGGTTCATACCAAATTACACCTAAGGAAACCTAATGGCTTCCTTTTTTGTTTTTTTTTTTTTTTGGGTCCGGTCATGGGGCCTGAACTCTGGGCCTGGGCACTGTCCCTCAGCTCTTTAGCTCAAGGCTAGCGCTCTACCACTTAAGCCACAGCGCCACTTCCGGCTTTTTTCTTTTTGCTTATGTGGTGCTGAGGAATCGAACCCAGGGCCTTGAGCATGCAAGGCAAGTGCTCTACCACTGAGCCACCTTCCCAGCCCCTGGCTTCCTTTTTTGTATTAAAGATTTAGTGCAGAGTTGCAACAAATATCCAAAAAGCAGAGAGGAAAAGGTGGTGAAAAGAGGTCTTAATGTACATTAAAGAGAAACAAATGGGAGATTTTCTGTCTCATATACATATTAAAGCATGGAATTAGTTGGAATAGCAAAATGCTATTCTGCACAAGTTGTAAATATAATAAAGGAATGCCCGAACAAGCTCTCAACTTCCTTCCCAAGGAGGCTCATTTACATTAGAATAGTTGCCAAGGTTACCTTAATTCCATCACAGCTCCTTTCCCCAGTTGCTTAATCTGAAGCCTGGGTGGTACTAGTTAACAACCAAAATCCTTAATTGGGGCTAACTCAAAATCCAGCCTACTCAAAAGTTCATGACCTACAAAAGGATTTTGTCCTACCAACAAAAACTGCCAGAAAGGTAAGACTAGTGTTTCCTTACACTCTATTTTAGTAGAGATTTTATTGTAATTTCAGAGAACTCTCTGGGAGTCAATATTTTTTTTATCTGCTTCAACCAGTTTCTTGTAAGGAAAGCAATATAAATAATAAATTTTACAAAGGGTAACGGATCAAAGGAGTAACTGACTGCTTGATTCCAAGTATTGAGTATCGTAGCCATTACACAAACCAACAGTCTCTCAGTATTATTTTCTGAGAAAGATAATACATAGTACTGGCTGGCTATACAAGTAGAATCCTAAATCGACTAATGAGACTAGTATATTCTGTATTAAAGCAGTATTCAAACAAAACAGAGTAACGGAAAAGGTGAAGAAGAAATAAAGCAAAACATTAAATTTAAAAGAGCAAGATTTCACAATGCTCCTACCTCTGCTTCACAAGTGCTAGGATTACAGACACGTACCGCCATATCCTGCCCAAACTCCTCATCAACAAATATTAAAATTTAATCATTACTAGATATTTTTCTTAAGTGGGTTTACATTAATACTTGATAAATTTCATTTTTATAAGTTTAGCTCATCAGTTTGATTTGCTTACATTTTCATGATTTTTAAAGTTATGTTTTTTTTGTTTGTTTGTTTTCCCGGTCATGGGGCCTGAATTCTGGGCATGGGCACTGCCCCTCAGCTCTTCAGCTCAAGGCTAGCACTCTACCACTTGAACCACAACACCACTTCTGGCTTTTTCTGCTTATGTGGTGCTAAGGAATCAAACCCAGGGCCTCATGCAAGCAAGGCAAGCACTCTACCACTGAGCCACCTTATGCTATTATCTAATCTTTATAGATTCAAAGGCAGAAAAGTCCACAAGATTCCATCTCCAAAAAACCCAGCAAAATGCTGAGCTGAAAACATGGCTAGGAGGTTTTTTTTTAAATCTTTTTGATTTTTACTCCATTGCACGTATTATTAAAAATGTAAATTTGCTGGGCACTGGTGGCTTGTGCCTATAATCCTAGCTACTAAGGAGGTTGAGATCTAAGGATCATAGTTCAAATCCAGCCTGTGAAAGTCTGTGAGACTCTATCTCCAATTAACCACCAGAAAACTGGAAGTGGAGTTGTGGCGCAAAGTGGCCGACAGCACCCAGGCCCAAGACCAATCCTCAAAAAAAAAATAATTAATTAAATTTGAGCCAGGTGCTAATGGCTCATGCCTATAACCCTAGCTACTCAAGAGGCTGAGATCTGAGTATCACAGTTCAAAGCCAGCCAATGCAGTAAAGTCTGTGAAAAATCTTAATCTCTAATTAACCAGCAAAAAACCAAGAGTACTGTGTAGCTCAAATGGTTGAGTGCTAGCCTTGGGCACAAAAGTTTAGAGACAGTTCTCAGGCCTGAGTTCAAGCTCTAGGACAGATGGACAGATGGAAGGACATGGATACACACAATACACACACACACACACACACACACACACACACACACAGGAAATGTAGCTAGTGAAAATTCAGTTCAAAATATAAAAAGCAAACTATCTTGATTTTTATGCCAATTACATGTTAAAATAATAATTGTTGGATTTAGTTACACATACACATATATACACATACATATACACATACACATATATGTGTATTCTCTTGACCCCCCCCCGTTTTTTTGCACTGTTAGGGATAAACCCATGGCTTAATGTGTGCTACCATTATAACTGGAACTTTAGAATACCGTCTAAAGCTATTTCTTGGCTCAACCCCTGAATCCAGTTCCAACCATCTATAAAACATTTTTATTTAGATGTTATATAAATGTTTCAAACACAAGGTTACAAGAAAAATGGAACTAATGATTATTCTGTAATACTTCACCTATTGCTAATATGTCAGCATGCTTTTGGTTAAAATACTGTAGAATAAGAATTCAAATTCGTGTATTTTCTTGTGTTTGACTTGACAAATCATAATATGCAGGAAAAATAACTATAAAAATTAGGCTTGGATGTGTCGTTGTGGCTCAAAGTGGTGGAGCACTAGCCTTGAGCAAAAAAGCTCAGGGATAATGCTCAGGCCCTGAAACTTTCAAGGCCCAGGACTGCCAAAAAAACAAAACGAAACAAAAAAAAAAAAAAAACAAAACTAGGCTTGCTTCTTGTTTTTGTAATTCTGATTTTTTTTTTTACTCCTTTGAAAATTCATGATCATGAAAACCTGAAACACATTTTTAAAAATCTGCATTTTAATCCTTGTTCATTTCTTTTTCTTTTTTTCTTTTTTGGTTGTGGGGCTTGAACTCAGGACCTGGGCGCTGTTCCTCAGCTCTTCAGCTCAAGGCTAGCGCTCTACCACCACTTGAGCCACAGGACCACTTCCGGCTTTTTCTGCTTTTGTGGTGCTGAGGAAGCGAACCCCGGGCCTCTTGCATGCAAGGCAAGCACTCTACCACTGAGCCACCTTCCCAGCCCTCCCTGTTCATTTCTTTATCATAACCTACGATTGATAGAGAAACTAATGATTAACAAATGAAGTGTTTATTTTTTGCAACTATAGCTGTCTGCTCTGGAGTCTTAGCCTGAGTGCTTAATGGCATTTAATGAACATTTTATTCAGCTTTTCCATTAGTAAACTAGAATTGTTTATCACAGTGTTAGTTTAAGAACTAATTCATACTTGTAAGTACTCTAAAAAAAGAGTATACTCTAATACTCTGCTATATCTTGGCAAGGTCTTAACCTTCCTAGGATACCATTCTTTTTCTTCTCAAGATGAGAACAGAGGCAAGGCGCCGGTGGCTCACGCCTGTAATCCTAGCTACTCAGGAGGCTGAGGTCTGAGAATCGTGGTTCAAAGCCAGCCCGGCCAGGAAAGACCGTGAGACTCCTATCTCCAATAAACCACCAGAAAACCGGAAGTGGCGCTGTAGCTCAAGAGGTAGAGCGCTCAGCCTTGAGCTGAAGAGCTGAGGGACAGCGCCCAGGCCCAGAGTTCAAGCCCCATGGCCGCCAAAAAAAAAGATTAGAACAGAGGCAAGAGTGTGATTCTGAGTCCCAAAACAGTACCTGCCACATTTGCTTTCATTTTATACAAACAGACTTGTTGATAAGTCTCTTAGTCTTCAAGTAATTTCCATGATCTGATAAATACATAAAGAACAATTCTGAAGAAAAAGAGTATATCGAATGGTAATATCTACAAAGCAAGTTTTAAGCCAAAAGAGTATTAACTGGTTCAACCTGATGCTCTTGAATAAAAACCAATGTTGCTTTAGAACTGCCAAGTATCATCATGGTGATATATGCAGTGTTCTAGTTGTTACTGTCTAGCCAGAGACACTAAAAACCCTTGGGCTCTTTCCAAGGCTTAATTATCAGTGCCATCCGACAGACTCTACCTAAGAGTATTATATACGAGAACTGAAGAAATACTCAAGTCTCCTTGGATTGTGACTGTAGCAAGGTTTATGTTCAAGCGACAGAGAGATAACTAGGTTGCTAAGAGAAGTATATTGTAAATAAATAGTTCATGTTTGAAGCTCAGCACTATAATAATAAACATTTATTAGGCAGTTATTATGCGCCAACATTAATTTTATTCAAGAGCATACTTAGTCAACAAATGTAGCTATGCAACTAGGCAATGAACAGAGATTAAAATATACTACCCTAGGGAAGAAGAAAAAATTCTCACATAATGATTTCTGGATATCTGCAAAGATCTTAAAGACCATAAAATTTATAAGCCACTAGAACAACTCAGAAGGCAGTGTGACAGGAAAATAAGTTATAATCAGTTGTGTAGATTAGTGGATGTATCCAAATTGGCAATAATTATTTTTAGTTATTATTATCAAGCATTATGAGAAAACAAGTAACAATGTTATGGGCTAATAAGCTTGCTGAAACATCTCTTAAGGTTCAATGATAATGTACAAGGTTTGGAGCCAAACCCTTCAGCTCATCTGATGAGCAAGTTCTAACTGTTCTCCAAGATGTGGCAAGGCCTAGTCAACAAAGCAAAAGGAAATGAATAGCAGTCCACAAGTGCCAAGCTACTTTATTCAAAGCAACCAAAAAAAAATCAGTTTTTTGGGCTGGGAATGTAGCTTAGTGGTAGAGTGCTTGCTTAGCAGGCATGAAGACCTGTGTTCAATTTCTCATTACCACATAAACAGAAAAAGCTGGAAGTGGCATTGTGGCTCAAGTGGTAGAGTGCTAGCCTTGAGCAAAAGAAGCAGCTCAGGGACAGTGCACAGGCCCTGAGTTCAAGCCTCAGGACTAGAAAAAAAATTCATTTTTATTAATCATTCACACACAAAAGTAAGTGCTGTCCCCTCTTCAAAAGAAATGCCATTTTATTAAACAGATGACTAGCTATCTCAATGGTTATTTAGTTAACTGTTAAAATAGGTTCCTATAAAATTATTCAGTAAGTCATGACTAGTTAGGTCTAAAGTCTTAGAAATGAAATGAAAATAACTTAAGTGGCAGAAATATAGCACAAACTGTAAAGAAAAGTTGTTGTGCCGGGCACTGGTGGCTCACACCTGTAATCCTAGCTAATCAGGAGGCTGAGATCTGAGGATCGCGGTTCAAAGCCCGCCTGGGCAGGAAAGTCCGTGAGACTCTTAGCTCCAATAGAAAACCGGAAGTGGCATTGTGGCTCAAGCAATAGAGTGCTAGCCTTGAGCTGAAGAGTGCAAGGACGGGGCCCAAACCCAGAGTTCAAGCCCCACAACCAACCAAAAAAATAAAAAAGAAAGAAAAAACGAAAAGTTGTTGTTTCCCCCACACACCCCTTACCCCCACACATATACACTCTAGGCCTTGTCTCTACCATTGAGTTACATCCCTCGACTCTCAAAAATTTTTAAATAAACTTATATGGGGTTGGGGGTGTGGTTAATAATACAATATTTGCCTAGCATGTGCAAGGTACTAGATTAGATCCTCAGCACTGCAAAAAAAGAGGGAGGGGGGAATACACATGTAAAAAAATTATAAACTTGTTAACATTTAGGTTTAACTACTAAAAGGAAAATGGACAAAATTCTTTTTTGGAAGGAGTGGTGTCAGTCGTGGGACTTGAACTTAGGGCCTGGATGCTGTCCCTGAGTTTTTTCGCTTAAGGCTAGTGCTCTACCACTTTGAGCCACAGCACTACTTCAGTGTTATGGTGGTTAATTGGAAGGAAGAGTCTCACAGACTTTCCTACCCAGGCTGGCTTTGAACTCCAATCCTCAGATCTCAGCTTCCTGAGTTGCTAGGACTACACAGGCATGAAACACCAGTGCCAGCTAAAAAAGGTGTATTTAAACTAGGCAATTCCTACTCTGGAATGACTTGAAGACTTAGAGGATGAAATTTTACCCTATAATAAAATCAATTTACATTAATCATTGTTGTCAAAAGTATCGTAAGTTTGACTGATCATTCTTTAAATGTAAAAAGAATGTAAGATCCTAACAATACAGTGAACAAGAAAGATATGGCATGAGCCCTTGTGGAACTTTCAATCTAGGAATAAAGCATATAACCAAAGTATCAGAAATAAACTGCACTATTCTCATCCATAAGAGGAGAAGGATTTGGCCTATGACAAATGAAACAATAAAATTGGACTATAAAATAAACTATCTATACAAACACAAACACATATATTTTGAGAAAATATCAAATTCTCTCCAGAGAAAGAAAATTATAACTAGCTTTTAAGGCATCAAAAATGCAAAGGTGGACTGGACTTTGGTGGCTCACGCCTGTTATCCTAGCTACTCAGGAGGCTGAGATCTGAGGAATATAGTTCAAAGCCAGCTGGGGCAAGAAAGTCTATGAGACTCTTATCTCCAATAAACCATCAGAAAACTGGAAATGGCTCTGTAGCTCAAGTGGTAGAGTGCTAGCCTTGAGCAGAAGAGCTGAGAGACAGCACCCAGGCCCAGAGTTTAAGCACCATGACTGACCAAAAATAAATAAATAAATAAAGGAAAGGTGGGCTGAGAATGTGGCTTGGTGGTACAGTGCTTGCCCAGCATGCATAAAGCCCTGTGTTCAATTCCTCAGTACCACATACACAGAAAAAGCCAGAAGTGGCTTTCAGCACAAGGAAGCTCAGGATAGCACCCAGGCCCTGAGTTCAAGCCCCACAACTAACCAAAAAAAAAAAAAAAAAAAGCCAAGGTTTCAATAAAGTACAGATTCTTACCTTACATTTGAACATGCAAGTTATGGATTGACGATGTAGATCACTAAAATGCACTGGGATATAATAAATGATATAGGATTCTAGATATACAGTGAGACCAGAAGAGTTATACTCTTAGGAGAGAAACACAAAGGCGCAATGCCCAAGTGCCTCTTCATATTTATGTAAAGTAATATATATACTGACATAAACGCTAAAATATGGAAACAAGAGACATCTATTTTTCCCCTTTAGTTTTTAATTTTTGATGATTCTGTCTTCTTTACCTATGTGTGATATATTCAAGTGTACATGTTCAGAAGGGTTGGGAGAAGGATACAAAACTGGAGGAAAAAAGGGTAAAAAATGCAGCAGTGGAGCTCACTGGACATTCATGAAAGTGAACTATACAACTCATGGGTGGAGATGGGATGGAGGAACTGGGAAAGAATGAGGGAACTGAAGACACCGTACAAAAAGAAAACGTAGGGCTTGGAAGGTGGCTCAGTGGTGGAGTTGCCTTGCATGCATGAGGCTCTGGGTTCGATTCCTCAGCACCATATAAGCACTCAAGGCTAGCACTCTATAACATTATATAACATTATAAAGAATATATTAGAGACAAAGAGAGTGATAGAGGTGATGAGACTGACTGGAATATATTGTAAATATGTATGGTGATGTAACCAAGAAATCCTCCTCTATGTAACTTATGTAAAGAAATTTTTAAAATTAGGAACAGTGTGCCCTATTGCTATCGTCTAACATTGTATTTAATGATGAAAGACTATTTTTTTTCCCTCTAAAATTAGGAATAAGGCAAGAGTGTCTTCTCTCAGCACTTCTTTTTCTTTACTTTCTTTTCTTGGTGCCAGTAATAGAGTTTGAACTCAGAGCCTCCCACTCTCTCTTGACTTTTCACTCGAGGCTGGCACTCACTTGAAACACACCTCTACTTCTCCTTTCACCACTTCTATTCAAAACTGTATTAGAAGATCTAGACAATACAATACAGAAAGAAAAAGGAATTAAAGGCATATAGATGTATGTAATTAAGACATATATATGAAAAATAAAACTGTCATTTGAAGATGACATAATCCTGTAGAAATTTCCAAGAATCTCCAAAGAGCTAAGAGTAATAAACAAGTTTAAAAAAATACAAGTTTAGCAGAATACAAGTCTGTCATATATTAACTGTAATCAAACAATTACATTTAGGTATGTATCCAACAGAAATAAAAGCAGAAAATCAAATAAATATGCCAGGGCCCATACCAGCCTAATTTATACCAGAAAGCAGAAACATACCAACAGATAGATTGATAAATAATGTGGTACATACAATGGCTTATTATTCAGTCTTTAAAAGGAATGAAATTCTGATACATGCTAGAACAGATTACTGAAATTGAAAACACTATGTATGATTCTCCTTTACCTAGAATAGGCAAACTCATTGACAGTAAGTAGAATAGAGGTTTTCAGAGTATGTGAAGATATGTAATCCAATCTACTCAGGAGGCTGAGATCTGAGGATCAAAGTTCAAAGCCAGGGCTGGAATATGGCTTAATGGCAGAGTGCTTGCCTAACAAGCATAAAGCTCTGGGTTTGATTCCTTAGTACTACATAAACAGAAAAGGCCAGAAATGGCATTGTGGCTCAGGTGGTAGAGTACTAGCCTGGAGCAAAAAAAGCTCAGGGACAGTGCCCAGGCCCTGAGTTCAAGCCCTATGACTGGCCAAAAAGAAAAAAAAATAAAAGCTACCTAAACAGGAAAGTCTATGAGACTCTGATCTCCAATTAACCAGCAAAAAGCTGGAAATAGAGCTGTGGCTGTAATGGTAGAGGGCCAGTCTTAAGTAAAAAGGCCACAAGACAGTGCCCCTCCCTATGCTCTGAGTTCAAACTCCAGTACTGACACAAAAAATAAAATAAAATAAATATATCTTAATGGTTGAGTGTTTGCTTAGCATTTGTAAAGCCTTAAGTTCAATTTCAACACTGAATCTTTTTAAAGAAAAATTTGCAAAATGATAGTAATTGTTATATTGAATAGTAAAGTACAATTCTCTTTTCCATGTGTTTCAATTTTTTTTTTAATTCAAAAACAGGCTTCTAGTGAAATAAACATGTACTAAGCAGCAAGAGAAAAACATTTACCTTTCTGGAATCCACATTTGTGAAACTATTCTAATGCCTCTGGCATCTATCCTAGTGTGATAGAAACCTTCACGAATGTATGCATGCACATAAGCATGCTGCCCAAGTTAAGTTTCCTCTTTCCTAACAAGATGCTTCTCAAAAAATGCTGCTACAAGCACTTAAAAAATCTTGCAATATGGCTTCCAATGATCTATCAACCAACATAAACCAATGACCCAGTCCACATTGCTGTAGTTCAAAAAAGTTTACTACTAATTTCTCTGAGTCATGCTTAAGGTTTATGCAAATCTACTATGAATACAAACCTATGAATGACCCAACATGGTAAAAAAAAATTATAACTTTGACTTTTCATACAATCTTCCCTCTACATTCACTCATAGAGGACATCATGCAAGTTCTTTCCCATTGTTGCAATGTTTCTAGAGCTTCCAACTCCAGGCAGATTTATGTGACTTAGATACCACCATGGGAAAGTATGAATTAGCTTCAAGGGAACCTAAGCATGGAACAGTGTTTAACCAATGCAAGCTCCTGAGAGACGAAAAGAGGAGAATGACTTCCTCTCCAGGCCCAGGAACAGGCAGTCCTAGACAGATATTCAAAGAAAATTGGCTTTGTAGTATTCACCAGTCCACAGCTTAGTGATGGCCATGCTGTTTTTACTTCATTTTCTTGCTCAGTTTTAAGTACATTAAAGAGAATACTGGTTCCTTCTCAAAATAACTATAGAGAACACTACTCTGGTTCCATAAAAAAAAATCTCGATTTTAAGTATTACTTGTTAAGATATTACTGTGGGAGAGAAGTCCTCAGGGACCATGTGGGAAATCTGTAAGGGTCTATATAAGGGACTTTGTGGAGACATATTGTTCTCTCTGTAAATATGGAATCTATATGGGGGATGGGGGGGCTGAGCAAAGGTTCTTGGGGAGTTCTGATGTGTGTGTGTGTCTGTATGTGTCTAATTCTTTGTATACTTAAAAGTCTTAGAAGGAGTATTAGCTAGGTGCCAGTAGCTCACCCTATAATCCTATCTACTCAGAGGGCTGAAATCTGAGGATGGTAATTCAATGCCAGGCTGGGCAGGAAAGTTTATGAGACTCTTACCTCCAATTAACCACCTGAAAAGCCAGAAGTTGAGCAGTGGCTCAAGTGGTAGAACACTAGCCTTGAGCACAAAAGCTCAGAGACAGCACCCAGGCCTTAAGTTCAAGCCCCAGGAGAGACACAAAACAAAACCAAAAAAAAAAAAGGAAAAGAAAAGAAAAGGTATATTGTAAGTTTCCACCCTTCCACAAAACCTAAAATAATTTACTGGTCTCTCTACTCTAAAGTTTTATAAAACAAGAAATTAGACAAACTGCTAAAACTAAGATCTAGTCAACAATGAGCAAAACTTGGCAGGTAGGTAGATGCTAGCACAGAATCAGAGTTGCCTTTCTTCCAGTTGATGACAAAAAATAGCAAGGATCACTTTGACCAACAAGGATCTAAATGATTGCAAGCTTAACAAACTGCCTCTAAGTATTATGAGACCTCAAAGGTATATTTTCCAGAGTGGTTTTTTGTTTTTTTTTTTTATTTTTTTGGTCATGGGGTTTGAACTCTGGACCTGGGCACTGTACCTCAGCTCTTCAGCTTAATGCTAGCACTCTGCCACTTGAACCACAGTGCCACTTCTGGTTTTCTGGTGGTTTATTGGAGATAAGAGTTTCATGGACTGGGCTTTGAATTGTGATCCTCAGATCTCAGCCTCTTGCATAGCTAGGTCTGAACCACCAGTGCCCAGCAAGTGTTCTTTCACTGTCAAGGAAGTTTATCAGGTCACCTTGATATTGTACCAAAAATAAGAGCTACCATTTTAAGTATGAGACTCCTATGAGTTTTGTTTGTATGAGCAGTCCTAAAAGGTATGACTTCTTAATGTACTAAAAATGTGAATTTCTGAACTTTTACTACTAGAATCAGGAAACTTCAAAAAGGTTCTGCTATACTAGTTGGGTTGACCACCAACTAGTTTTCCTAAGGTAATAAAACTCAATTTCAATGCTGAACTCAACTATAATCCCTGCTTTCAGTATTTCTCACATCAAACTAGATTACATTTATTTCCACATTTCATCCTTTACCCTCTCCTTGAGGACATAAACGGTATCTTGTCACTGAATTCAAAGTACAGTACCAAGAATAAAAGAAAGAAGAAAAGGAGAGAGAGGGAGGGAATAAATAATTCATTATAAGCATAAAATTAGTGACAGTAGAGTCTTCATGTCATTCTTTTTTTTGGGGGGGGAGTCCAGTTGTGGGGCCTGAACTCTGGGCCTGGGCACTGTCCCTCAGCTCCTCAGCTCAAGGCTAGCCTCTACCACTTGAGCCACAGCGCCACTTCCGGCTTTTTTCTTTTTGCTTATGTGGTGCTGAGGAATCGAATCCAGGGCCTCAGGCATGCAAGGCAAGCACTCTACCACTGAGCCACCTTCCCAGCCCTTAATGTCACTCTTACCACTTTTTTTTTTTGGTCCCGTCGTGGGGCCTGAACTCTGGGCCTGGGCACTGTCCCTCAGCTCTTCAGCTCAAGGCTAGCAGTCTACCACTTGAGCCACAGCGCCACTTCTGGCTTTTTTTTTTCTGCTTATGTGGTGCTGAGGAATCAAACCCAGGGCCTCATGAATGCAAGGCAAGCGTTCAAAACAGAGCCACCTTCCCAGCCCCCTTAATGTCACTCTTGACCTAATAAGTACACTCTTCAATCACTAATTATTACATTTAAGCTAATAAATTAGTTAAGAAGGGCAATATAAAGGAAAAGAAAAAATAGGAAGGTAAAATATTACATTTTGTTTGGGGGTATTAGTGCTATTTTATATTGCAAACAGTTTGGATCTTCTATTATAAGCAAAAATAAATTCCAGACGGATTGAAAACCAAAATATAATAATCCCAATCATAAACATAGTTAAGGGCTGGGAAGGTGGCTCAGTGGCTTGCCTTGCATGCATGAGGCTCTGGGTTCGATTCCTTATCACCATATAAGCACAAAAAGCTGGAAGTGGTGATATGGCTCAAGTGGTAAAGCACTAGCCTTGAACTAAGAGCTGAGGGACATACCCATGTCCAGAGTTCAGGGCCCATAACCGACAAAAAAAAAAAAAAAATTGAATAAAATACACTTTATAAACTTGAAGTAGAATGGCCATCTAAGATGGAAAATTTTGGGCTGGGAAGGTGGCTCAGTGGTAGAGGGTTTGCCTTGCGTGCATGAGGCCCTGGGTTCCATTCCTCAGCACCACATAAGCAGGAAAAGCTGGAAGTGGCACTGTGGCTCAAGTGGTAGAGTGCTAGCTTTAAGCTGAAGAATAGAGGTACAGTGCCCAGACCCAGAGTTCAGGTCCCACAACTGACCAAAAAAAAAAAAATAGATGGAAAATATTTAAGCTGAAAAGGAAAAAGCTGATAAACTTGACTAACAACAACTTTTAAAAAATACAATGACAAGTCAACAGGCAGCAGAGGATGTAGCACAATGGGACAACATCTTTCTAGCACCTGTCTAGTAAGGCCCTGAGTTTGATTTTTTTTTTTTTTTGGTCCGGTCATGGGGCCTGAACTCTGGGCCTGGGCGCTGTCCTCAGCTCTTCAGCTCAAGGCTAGCGCTCTACCACTTGAGCCACAGCACCACTT
>NW_012267264.1:441486-464814 GCF_000151885.1 Dipodomys ordii
ATGAGCCACCAGTGTCTGGCTTAATACAGAATTTTTTTTATAGGCATACCATTAAGACAGATTTAGGAGCTAGAAGCATTGCTAAATGGTAGAATGCTAGCAAGTATGATGCCAAGTCCAAATCCCAGTAAAGCAATAAAGGAAAAAAAACACCAAAAATATGGATATGAATAGCTAGTCTAGCATAATAGTATATAATCTAGGCACCCAGGAGGCAAAGCAAAGGGATCACAAATTAGAAGTGATGGTAAGATCCTATCTCAAAAAAAAAAAATTAAGTTATTTTGCAAGAACATACTCAAAAGCCGAGTGCTGGTGGCTCATACCTATAATCCTAGCTACTTAAGAGGCTGAGAACTGAGGATCGAGGTTCAAAGCCAGCTTGGACAGAAAAAATCCATAAGACTCAACTTCAAAAAAAAAAAAGCCAGAAGTAGAAATGTAGCTCAAGTGATAGCATGCCATCCATGAGCAAAAAAATCCAAGCAAGATCATGACTTGAGTTCAAGCTCTCGTACTGGTACAAAAAAAAAAAAAAAATATATATATATATATATATATATATATATATATATATATATAAAATTTTAAAAATATTTTTAGAGCCCAGCACTAGTGGTTCACAACTGTGCTGTGGCTCAAAGTGGTATAGTGCTAGCCTTGAGTCAGAGTGTTCAGGGACAGTGACTAGGCTCCAAGTTCAAGACTCATTACTGACAAAAAAAAAAAAAAAGTTTATATATATTAGAGGCTACTTAATTCAATGGTAGAATGTTTAGGTTAGCATGCCCAATGCTGTAGGTTCAATCCCCTTGCACCAAATAAAAAAATAAATGAAAACAGACGTGTCAACTGATACAAGAAAGCAAAAATGTATTTTTGTTAGAATTTGATAAACTAAAAAATTCAGTTTTAGCCAGGCATTGGTGGCTTATGCCTGTGATCTTAGCTACTTAGGAAGATGAGATCTGAGGATCAAGGTTCAATACCAGCCCAGGCAGGAATGTCTGTGAGACTCTTATCACCAATTACCCACCAGAAAACTGGAAGTAGAGCTGTGGCTCAAAGTGATAGAGCATTAGCCTTGAGCAGAAAAGTTCCAGGACAGCGACCAGACCTTGAGTTCAAACCCTACAAGTGACAAAAAGCAAAACAAAAAAAAAAAAAAATCCAGTTTTAAAGGCTGTTAAATGGAGCAAAGTGGAAGACTAATTACCTAGTATACACAAGCTTCTGGGTTCAATCCTCAGTACAGAGGGGTAAGGATTGGTTTTAGAAATAAAATTGTTGTGTTTTATTACATATAGGCAGCTATATATACATAATATTGACATTCAGAGGAAGAGTCTTAGCTAAAGGAATAATTTTTAAAGTTGTTGACATGTAGATGATACTTAAAGGGATAAGATGGTGTGAGTGACTTGAGAAAACATATGAAAAGACCAGAAGACCAGGGCTGGGAATGTGGCTTAGTAGGAGAGTACTTGCCTAGCATGTATGAAGCCAGGAATTTGATTCCTCAATTCCACCTACACAGAAAAAACTGGAAGTGGTGCTGTGGCTCAAGTGGTGGTAGAGTACTAGCAACTCGGGGACAATGCCCAGGTCCCTGAGTTCAAGCCCCAGGACTGGGGGGGTGAGGGGGTGTGTGTGGTGGGGGGATGACAAAGACAACCAAAGAGGGAAAACTGAGGCAGAACCAGAAAAATTCAGTAGAAACTAGAAATATCAGCAAAGGAGGAAAGTATTTCATAAGGAATCAGTACTACAGGCTGCTAAAAAGTCTAATATGAGAAATGTAAAAAGAGAACACAATGTCTTCCAATCTGATGGACATTAGTAACTTGAAGCAAGGGGGTTTTGTTTTGGACAGAATGTTATAATAGGAGTGGTTTAAGGAGTTCATAGAGGAAAAAAGTATGTCTATCAAGTATAGAAAACCCCTTAGAGGACTGGGATGTAGATCAGTGGCAAAGCTCTTACCTAGCAAGTGCAAGGTCCTGGGTTCAATCCCCAGAATCAAAAGAAAAGACAAAAAAATACAGCTGAAATCCCCCTCAAAAAAAAGAAAACCTTTTTAGAAAGTCTGGCCATGGGGGAAAAAATACAAAGACAGGACAGTAACAAGATGAAGGATATCACCAAAGGGGAGATGGCAGAACAACTCTGAATAGTGAAGGATAGGATCTAACAGAAAGGGAAAAATAACAAAAAACATTTTTATTTCACAGGAGAATGTGATCACAGCAACTGTGGGAGAACTAGCCTTTGGAGAAAAGAAGACAGAAAAAGATGAGTCCCAGATGCACAAAGATTTGTAGATGAAGAGGTACAAAGAAAAGGAAATTCTCATTTGGTAGCTTCTGCTTTTAAAATGAAGCACAAGGCTTAATTAAAGGAAAAACCACGTAGCTGGGAACCAGTAGCTCCTGCTACTATCCTACTACTCAGGGGGCTGTGATCTGAGAACTGAGGTTCAAAGTCAGCCAGAGCAGGAAAGTCCATGAGACTCTTATCTACAATTAACCAGTAAAAAGCTTGAAGTGGAGCTGTGGCTCAAGTGGTAGAACACTGTCCTTGAGCACAAAACCCCAGAGACAGTGACTAGGTAGGGCCTGAGTTCAAACCCCAGGAAAGGCATTTAAAAAAAAAAAAAAAAGAGCCAGGTACTGGTGGCTCATGCATGTAATCTTAGTTACTCAGAAGGCTGAGAGCTGAGGGTCACTGTTCAAAGCAAGCCTCAGCAGGAAAGTCCATGAGAGTCTTATCCTAATTAACCAATGGAAAACCAAAAGTGGAGCTGTAGCCCTGAGTTCAAGCCCCAATACCAAGCAAAACACACACACACACACACACACACACAACACACACACACAAATAAATATAAGAACTTAGAAATACAGTCTGGAATAGTCACTTGCAGTGGGAAAGTGAACTTACTAGGAAAATGTGTAACATCAAGGGACCATGCTGATTATACACATAAGGTGATTATGGATTCATAGTCATGATAATCTGCCTAGCTTTCCAATTTTCTCTATCTACTCTCAAATTGATGAGCACAGGTCAACTAAGGTCAACAGCTAGGATCAACTAGTGTATTATTCAGAGTTCTACAAGCAGCGGAAGTCAACTTCAACTAAAATAACAGACTAAAAAAAATCACAGCAAGAATATGAGGTAGCTTCCAGGATGGAGAATCTGTTTCAAGGATATTAATGAAAAACACCATTGAAAATAACAGCATTGGCTGGGAAGGTGGCTCAGTGGTAGAGCGCTTGCCTTGCATGCCTGGGTTCGATTCCTCAACACCACATAAGCAAAAAGAAAAAAGCCGGAAGTGGCACTGTGGCTCAAGTGGTAGAGTGCTAGCCTTGAGCTGAAGAGCTGAGGACAGCGCCCAGGCCCAGAGTTCAGGCCCCACGACCGGACCCCCCCCAAAAAAAAGAAGATAATGCAGAACAGGATGAAAAGTAATGAATAAACAAAAATGTGAGCCATGATGATTTATGCCTCCTTGTAGAAGAAGGTAGATCCTGAGATCCAAAGAGTTGCACACAACAGTCTTAGCAGAAGCTTAAGCAGACTTCACATGAACGTTTGGTCACAGCAGTAGAAGATTGGCAGTGTTAAAAAATTTTGCACTGTTGCTATGGGCAATGTTTCATCTCACTGATCCCAAAGGTATCACAGATTGGCAAAGCCTCGGGCAAGGTTAATTACTCTCTTTAAGCCTATATTTTCTCAACTGAAAAATAAAGATAAAACTACTCATCTGATAAAAGTTATGAGGAGGCTGAGAAGGTGGCTCAGTGGTAGAGCGCTTGCCTTGCATGCCTGAGGCCCTGGGTTCGATTCCCCAGCACCACATAAGCAAAAAGAAAAAAAGCCGGAAGTGGCACTGTGGCTCAAGTGGTAGAGTGCTAGCCTTGAGCTGAAGAGCTAGGGACAGCGCCCAGGCCCAGAGTTCAGGCCCCACGACCGGACGCAAAAAAAAAAAGTTATGAGGAAACCAGATGCAGTGGCTCACACCTATAATCCTAGCTACTCAGGAGGCTGAGATCTGAGGATCGTAGTTCAAAGCCAGCCTAGGTAGGGAAGTCTGAGACACTTACCTGCAATTAACCACTAGAAAAATGAAAGAGAGAGAAAGATTTGTCATCTTTATTTAGACCCCCATGTCCAATTCAGTGTATAATGGGTAATCTGTTTATTTCATGGTAGCTTTCCTTTTTTTTCCCCTGGATCTTGAAATGTTTCTGTGAAAACATTCTTCACCTCTTCTAATTTGACAATTCTTTTAAGTTCTACATTTGCAAAATTTCTCCCATCTTCTTCCTAAAGCTTTGAATCACTCTCCTTACTTGCTTTTTCAGATGACCTAAGCCTTAGCCAGACTGGCACACCTTAAAAAGTTCACTTGGATTTCTGGTAGGAGGCCAAAAACCCTGCATCTATGAGACTGGAAAAAAAAAAATGCCTAGCATTCAGGCTACAGAAACAGATAGATAATAGGTTTAAGCACTACCTCAAAACACTTTTTAGATATATAATCTTGGACAAGGCATTTGTCCCATACTTTGTCCCATACTTCCTCATCTGTAAAATGGGAAAATGCCACCTATATCTCAGAGTGTTTTTTGTCAGGACTACAGAGATACCTATGACAATTCCTGGCACACAAAAGGCCAATTAATGGTAACTATTATTAGGGGCCAATTGCCAGTTGCCTTACTGAATTCTGCCAAGCTGTACTTTTCTAATTGGCAACGAAGTTATGCTGCTCCCACATTCCCATGTCTAAATCCAAAACACTTTATTTCAGTAATCTATAATTAATCTAATCAAAAGCTTAAACAACTCAGGGCAAGAAAGCACTAACATGGCCCAACTCATTCTCTTCTGAAAGCAACAAAGCAAGGGCAAGTTAGATATGTTTGCCAAGAGAAATAACGGAGTCTCTTTGAACACAGTCATTGCCCATAGTGATCAAGCACAGATTAGTTTAGTTCTTTGGTTAGCAGACATACTGTTAGAAAGATTTTAACTTTTTGTGCCTTGTTTTCTCTGCTGTGTCTGACATTCCTAGTACCCACTTACAAGAACACAGGGAAAAATCCTCTCAGCTATTACCACTTTCACTGTGAAACGTATGTTTCCATTTCATAAATTACATCTTTAGAGAGTTTTGGTTTGTTGAGTTCATTTAAGGTAGATTTATGAAGAAGAACATTAAATATAACCATAATGATAAGATCTGGCCCCAAAGCACCACAAGTTACAGGATAAAGGCAGGTGCCAAAGATGGAAAGTGCCTGAGTAATATGAACGCCATATGTTCATTTTTATTAACTACTATACTTGGGAATTTGGGCTCTTATAAAAAGTTCATTTCCCTTGTGTCACTGTGCACTGTGCACAGTAAGAAAACCAAGGAAACTGATGACAAACACATGATTGGAATAAGAGAAAACATAAATAGAAATATGATTGAACTTAAGTGCTTGTACATGACATTTATTTTTTTTTAAAGCAACAGTCACTGGTTACAGAGTCAAAGGCAACTGTTTTAATCCTAATGTTGCCAGTCTCTCCACATAGCTTAATTAAAGCAGAAGAGAGTCAATGCCAGAATGATTATTTAAATTGAAAATCTAAGAATCAACAAACTCTCAACAAACTGAACTATCACAGTGCACTTTCTTAGTGAAGTGACCTTTCACTTGGGAAAAGAAAAGCAGTCTTATTTTCATTTCACCAGTTCTATTATTAGGAAATTAAAAGATTTTTGTCCCCATAAAAGTGGCTCACAATCAGATATGATGTTGCATACCTATAATCCCACCACTCTGGAGGCTGATGTAGGATTTTAAGTGAGTTCAACTCAGGCCAAGATCCTTTCTTTAAAGAAAAAAAAAAGGTTCAACAATGTCCTTGCTTATGTCATACGCTTCAGGCTTGCCCAGAACCTCACTTGATTAACTTTCAGCCAAGAAATTGTTTCTTGGTGCAATTAACACTGTAAGACAAGCTCAGCCCTGTCTTCCATAGCCTTGAGGCTGCTGAGTAAATCTAGAATCATAAAACATACATTTTGATACTGAAAATACAGGAAGGAGGTGGTTCAGCAACAAGAAAGATAGCCAAGAAGAAATATACTCTGGTGTGGTGGCCTGAAATTTCCTAACTTCTTTATATAGAATTTATTGAACTATGTGTACCTTTCAGAATTCACAGTAGCATGCACTTAAGCCCTAACAGAATAAAGATCAATATTTCTTAATAGTAACTATCATCTCTTAAGTCTCTGTCATAAGTGACAAGTTCAATGCAAAGGCTTTCACAAATATTTCTAATCCTTAATCATATTTAGTATATTCATTTTGCAGAAGAAACTGACTTGTAGAACTTGGAAATTACTCAAAACCTGGGGGTACCAGAACTCAAACCCAGGTCTGCCAGACTATAAACTCCATGCTATAAAAGAAATTTGTTATACATTTTTTCCCTCAAAAAATCTAATCAAATTACTGATTTAAAAAAAAAAAAGAACAAACTTTTTTGTTGTTGTTCCAGTTCTGGAACTTATACTCAGGGCCTGGGTGCTGTCCCTGAGCTGCTTTTGGTCAAGGCTAGCACTCTACCACTTGAGCCACAGCTCTACTTCTGGCTTTTTGGTACTTAACTGGAGATAAGAGTCTCACAGACTTTTTCTTGCCTGGGCTGGCTTCAAATGGTCATTCTTGGATCTCAGCCTCCTGAGTAACTAGGATTACAGGCATGACCCACCAGTGCCTGGCTAAGAAAATGATTCTTAATCACAAGAAAAAGATTTGGCCAGCAAGTCACCATCACCAGTCAGAAATATTCTTCAGATTCCCAACTCATATCAAGGTATTTCTGGCAGGAGTGCCCACACTGCCTCTTTGAACTATAATTCTTCCCAGAATTTTAATATTGCAAACAACAAAGGACATGTCCTGAAGCATTATTATAGTCTTGCCTCTGATATAATTTTTTACTCTATTTGGGTAGTTGGAAGGAAAAGGTTATCTATAATACCTTAATTATCTGGCAATTATAAGAAAATGTTTGGCTGCATCCAAGATTCCAATTGAGCTAATATGACCTACATAGTTCACACCCCATACTGCTGTTCTGACAGAATAAAATCCTTCACAAAAATATTTTTAAAAAACTGTGTTCATATTGTGCCTAGGAAATTAGACAACCCATATCTGTCCTTCCAATACCTTTTTCCTGTGTTGGTTTAGAGCTGAGGAGGGAGGGAGGGGAAGAGAGAAAGACAGAAGGTGGGGGATCATGTAGCCAATGCCCAAGGAATACAGGAGTATTAATACAACTGGTTGCCCTTACTCTTTAGTGTCCTGAGGCCTCAAAACTGTATGAAAGAAGCTAAGACAAAAAGCCCCACAACAATCACTTTCCCAACAGTAGCAGTATTTCTTTCTAACATTCTCAGATCCTAATAAAGGAACCAAAACAAATCATTCTCTTCATATGCAATGGAATAATCCTGGTGACACTACTGATCAGAGGACAAACTTCTTAAAATTAAAAAGAATTTCCCTGTCTCCCTTGTACAATCCAAGAGTATGCACGACTATGACAGTAGCTGGAAAGGAAGGACACGGCATCAGTGCTGCTCAATGGAAGCGGTGGGCCACGAGAAGGCAGAAGTCATCATCTGTACAGAAAGCCAGACAACTCCGAGGATTTCAATGCAAACTAAAACTACTGCTTATTCGTTCTCCAAGTAAAAGAGATCTTTCCACCCTTGGCGCTGGGTGAACCCGAGAGAACTGCGAGACCATCGGGGTCTCCTTCTTGAATAGTCTGGAAAATAACACGCCGGGGGGTGGGGGTGGGGTGGGGGAGACGGGAGCGTGGTGTGAGAAGCCTCTCCTCAGCCTGTCTATTCCAAGTAGTAGAGGCGAGCGCTACCTCCATGTTATGCATAGCCAAGTGCGGCTGTGCTACCTGGAGTCTCAGCTTCCCGGCACCGGGCGCCGGGTGGCGGCAGGTCCGAGGGTGGGTTTAAGAGCAGAGGTGGCCTCTGCTCTTCTGATCAAAAAGGAGGGCGTGGAGGGAGGTGCGGTCATGCCTAGAGTATCTGCGGCTCCCCTCCCTCGCTTCCTCGGAAAGGCAGCCCGGCCCCAGTACCTTCTTGACGGTGCGCGGCGCCTCGGAGACGGTGCCGTCGGGGCTGATCAGGGCCTCGCCACCGTCGCGGTGCCGCTGGTGCTGATGGTGCGGGTCGCTCCGTTTCATGGCCGACGCCTGAGGCACCTTCCCGGCCGCAGGGCTGAGAGCCGCGGCGGGCCCCGAGCCAGGGGCCGGGGGCCGCTCGGCGGCGGGAGTTGGAGCCTCGGGATCTCCGCCGCCCGCTGCGGGGGCCATGGCGCTCAGGGCCGCCGTACTCAGTCCTAGCTGGGGCTCCGGCTCGGATGGACTCAGGTCCTTCAGCTCCACCTCCGGCACCTTGGCGGCAGCCGCTGCTGACACAACCTGCACCGACATCACCACCTCTGCTGCAGCCGCCGGCACAGACTCCAGCTCGGGCTCGGCCCCGCCTCCTGCTTCCCTTCCTCTTCCCTCCCCCATTCCCCCACTCCGCCCCTCCATCGCCTCCGCTCCCACCCCCTTCCTCCCGCCTCTAGTCAGACTCCGTCGCGAGGTGCCACGGAACCTGTAGTGCGCTTGCTCCCGGCCGCACGCACCGAGAAGACTACGGGACCTCAGCTCCCGACGTGCTCGATGTGGTAGGACGCGGAGCCTTCTGGGAGTTGTAGTTCCTTCCTCTTCCGGAAAGTAGGGTTTCGTTACGAAGGAGTACCAAGGATGGCGACTAACGGAAAGAAGGGAAGGACGACTGACGCGACCGAGAGGACGAGGAGGAGAAAGTTCTTCCGAGGACTTGCGGCTTCCGGGGAGGGAATACCAGAAACCCCAGAGAAAGTGAAGGGGGTTCTGAATGACTCCCCCTGACAGCTTGAATTTCCTCTTGGGGCTGCGCGCGCGTCAGCGATCACGTGGGCGGCATTTAAAGGAAAAGCGCCACGTCACGTGAGGAGAGCGCGGGCTCCAGGCTTGAGGGTTTACTTTTCTTTCCCGACTTCCAGAATGTCAGTGCCTCACTATTTGGGAGAAAGAAAATAGTGCTTGCTGTGGTGGCGATTTCCAGCATATTCTAGGTTTGGAAGCTTAGAAACAAATCCCCCCCAAAGTTAGTCCACTAGAAGGGAATTTCACTGCTGAGAAAATAACACAGTGCTCTAAATAAGGCCAAATCTTTTGACCTATTATGTCTACGGAAGCAATCTGAGATTAGTTACATAAGTAGCATAGCAAAAAATCCAAATAATGATTTTCCTAAGTGATGCATTTGGATGATTTACTTTCTTTGAATCTCTCTATAGTCTTTATTTTTTTTTACAATTTTACATTTGGAGTCCAAGTTCAAAGGCATATATGGAAGTTTTATTTTTTAAAAAAACAAGTTATTTTTCGGGGCATGTTGGAACACTCCTGTAATCCCATCACTAGAGGAGGAGGGGTGGTAACTTCAGGAGGATATTGAGTTCAAGGCCAGCCTATTCTATATAACGAGACAACCTACACAAAATAGTGGAGCCGGGCGCTGGTGGCTCACGCCTGTAATCCTAGCTACCCAGGAGGCTGAGATCTGAGGATCGCGGTTCAAAGCCAGCCCGGGCAGGAGAGACCGTGAGACTCCTATCTCCAATGAACCACCAGAAAACCGGAAGTGGTGCTGTGGCTCAAGTGGTAGAGCACTTGCCTTGAGCTGAAGAGCTGAAGGACAGCGCCCAGACCCAGAGTTCAAGCCCCACAACCAACAACAACAAAAAAAGGAATAGTTAGACTTGAAGAATTGTTTCCCCCCCTGTACAGTATTTTCACAATAAAAAAAAAAGAATTGTTTCCCAAGAACTTTTTATTGATAACAGGAAGAATGATGTTGATAAATAAATAAATAAACTAACCTGAGGACCTTGGTTTGAAGCCAGCCAAAGTAGGAAAATCTGTGATAATTGTATCTTCAATTAACTGCCCCCCCCAAAAAAAATCCGAAATAGAGATGTCGCTGAAGTAGTAGAAAGCTAGCCTTGAGCAAAAAAGCTTAGGGACAGCACTTGAGCACTGAGTTCAAGTTGCAGAATACACACACACAGAGAAATATATATATATATGTATATATATATATATATATAATAAAAATAGTAATAATAAACTAAAAAGCAGGAGACCAAATTACACATAGATTTTCTATAGCTGGGTGTCTGTGGTCCACACTGAAATCCCAGCTACTCAAGAGCTGAGATATTAGGATTACAGTTTGAAGACAGTCCTGGCAGACAAATCTGAGAGACTGTTATTCCAATTAGCCACCAAAAAACTAGAAGTAGAGCTGTGTCTCAGGTGGTAAAGTGCCAGTCTTGAGCAAAAAAAAAGCCAAGCCAGAGCATGAGGCCCTGAGTTCAAGCCCAGAACTCACACACACACACACATACACACACGTGACTATTAAAAGGAGGAAAATTACATTAAAATACCATTGGCTTTTATAGTATTATGAAATAGTTTTTTTCCCATCTATTTTCAGAGAAATGGAGGCAAAGAGAATCTTACAATTTATGGCTATTAAGATAGTGATAGTGAGCCAGGTGCTGGTGATTCATGCCTGTAATTCTAGCTACTCAGGAGGCTGAGATCTGAGGATCATAGTTTGAAGCCAGCCCAGGCTGGAAAGTTCCTGAGACTCTTCTCCAGAAAACCAGAAGCAATATTGTGGCTCAAAGTGGTAGAGCACTAGCCTTGAGCAAAAGAAGCTCAGGGACAGTACCTAGACCCTGAGTTCAAGCCCCAGGACTGGCAAAGAAGAAGGAGGAGGAGGACAGAAGAGCTTCTTAAGCTTTCTTTTCACATTATGGCTTTTAGAATTTCCTTCCTGTTACAGAGAAGCAGCCCAGAGTTCTACCTTCCAGCTGTTAGGGCCTAAATTAACAGCTCTATAACTGATTTTCTTTCTTTCCCCCCTAATACTCAAGGGAGCTCAGCCACCTGGTATATACAGGAGCTCCTAGGCAGCAGCTGCCTACCTGGACTGCCCCTAGAACTGATTGCTAAGGAGATGATTTAACTCTTCAGTGGGATGTGGATATAACCCCTAAGGAGTTAGAGCACTGGAAAGAGGTCAGTATTCATCCTTTACTTATCTCAAACTACCACTGCTGGACACCAACAGTCAGGTCATACTATTATTACCCCCAATTTCAGCTCCACCCTACAAAACCAATGCTTCTGCCATCTTTGTTGCCAAGGTACATCAGGCATACATAGTTGAAGAGGAATTGCTATACTGGAAACAAGATGAGTAAATACAAGTTGTGAATTGTTTAATGAAATATTAAGATTATATATGTTGTGACTTGTTTAATGAAATACTAAGATTATATGTCTTCTGCCTTTACCTGGCGCATTCAGCTGCCGTAACTCTGGCTGACAGGAATGTATCTTCTATTCAGAAAATTGGAAGGACTTTTCTGAGGAATCTGACCAGCTAAAAGACAGTGAAAATACTAGCACTGAGAGTTGTTTCTCTAAAGAAATAGGCCAGGCTAGTCACCGACTAGCCTCTATGAAGCAGGTAGCACTACCCTTTTTTGGGGGGAGTGGAAATATCACAAATTCAATGCCTCAGGATTTTTTTTTTTTTTTTGTCAGTCGTGGGTCCTGAACTCTAGGCCTGGACACTGTCCCTCAGCTCTTCAGCTCAAGGCTAGCGCTCTATCTCTTGAGCCACAGCACCACTTCTGGCTTTTTCTGTTTATGTGATACTGAAGAATCAAACTTAGGGCCTCATGCATGTGAGGCAAGCACTCTACCATTGAGCCACATTCCCAGCTCCTGCCTCAGGATTCTTAACCACTTCAGCCATGCCCCCAGCACTTTTTGGCTTTAGGAACTTTTTGGAGTAGGGCATCTCATTTTTGTTTGGCCCAACCTCAGACTCAAGCCAGCATGCCTAGTTTTTAAAAACTGAAATGATGCTGGGCATCGGTTTCTCATGCCTACAATCCTAGCTACCCAGAAGCTGAGATCTGAGGATGGTGGTTTGAAGCCAGTCTAGGCTGGAAAGTCTTGTCTGTGAGACTCTTTAATCTCCCATTAACCACCAGAAAACTGGAAATGGTGCTGTGGCTCAAAATGGTAGAGTGCTAGCCTTGAGTAAAAAAGCTCATGGACAGCATGCAGGCCCTGAGTTCAAGCCCCATGACTAGCAAAAAATAAAATAAAATAAATTGAAATGGTGTCTTTTTGCACAGGCTAACCTTTTATATCATTGTAAATTTTAAAAGTTCTGGGGACAAAAGAAAGATATCTGGAGTGGGAACCACATAGTGAATTGAAGGCCAGCCTAAACTACATGATGAAACCCTATCTCAAGAAAAACAAAGCTAGGGGCTGGGAAGGTGGTGCTGTGGCTGAAATGGTAGAGTGCTAGCCTTTTGCTGAAGAGCTGAGGGACAGCGCCCAGGCCCAGAGTTCAGGCCCCACGACTGGACCCAAAAAAAAAAAAAAAAAAGAAAAGAAAAACAAAGCTAGGCACTGGTAGGTCACACTTTCAATCCCAGCTAGTCAGTAGGCTGAGGTCTGAGGCTCAAGGTTCAAAGCCAGCCCAGGCAGACAAATCCCAGCAAAAAACTGGGAGTGCTTAGAACAGATCATGTTAAATGAGGAAGGCCAAGTTCAGAGAGACAAATGGTGTAAGTTTTCTCTCATATGCAGAAGCTAGATCTAAAATATACTGGGATGTGATAAATTATACATCACTCTAGGCATTCACACACAGAGACCAAAGAAGGATACTCTGAGGAGAGGAACAAAAAGGTTTAATGCCTACATGCATCTGATCATATAAAATAACATTTATCAAAATGAACTCTAGAAAATGGAAACAAAAAATCTGGGAGTGGGGATGTGGCTCAAGTGATGGTTTTTTCAGGTCCCAATACTGGCACACAAACAAGCAATATATAAATTGTTCACAGATTGTTAACAGATATATCACTGCATGTAAGAAAGTATAAAGATTAAAAATCAAAAACAGCCAAGTAAAGTAGTACATACCTATAATTCCAGTTACTCAAGCAACTGAAGCAGGATCAAGGATGGAGGCAATACTTATGATCTTATCTCAGGGGTGGGTGGGGGTATTAAAAACAGACCAGAAAGAAACTCAAGAAATAGTTATTTTTCTTTCAATGAGTGGGAAATCAAGTGAGGGAGAATAGGGTGTGGGTCAAAAAAGGACTTCAACTAACTGTTATGTCTTGCTTAAAAAATAGGTAGGAAGAAAATTTGATAAAATTGATGAAGTTATTAATTCTGAGCAGTGGGAATATGGGCATTCATGTTGTTCTTTCTGCCTTTAAGTCTCTTATACTAAAATCAAAACTGATGATTTGGAATGTGGCTTAGTGGTAGAGTGCTTGCCTAGCATGCATGAAGTCCTGGGTTCAATTCTGCAATGCCATATATACAGAAAAAGCCAGAAGTGGCACTGTGTCTCCACTGGTAGAGTGCTAGCCTTTAGCAAAAACTCAGGGACAGTGCCTGGGCCCTGAGTTTAAGCCCCAGGACTGGCACAAACAAACAAACAAAACAACAAAAAACTTATAAAATCAAAACTGAAACTAGTTGGAAGCAGCTGAGGCAGTGCACACACTGCTTTAAGGAAGCTGGGACCAACGCAGGCAGACAGGCAGGCCTCGGCTAAACAACCTGAGGCTGAACTGCTGAGGGGCTCAAAGAACAGCTTAAGATAGAAATGCTAGAAAGGTTGCCATCAAGACCACAGCAAGTCAGCTCCTCTTAGACCCACAGGGGTTTCCTCCGATAATCACTGTTGCCTAATTCTACAATCCTTGTGGGGGCATGGATAATTCTGAACATCTTGCTATGGCCCAAACGCCTGCATTCTGGAAAAGTGGGTTCACACTGCCTCTTAGTGGCCATAGTCATCACTGCAGCCATACCAAGACAAAACATTTCTTAGCTTTTGAAGGCATCCTTCATCATCACCACCAAAAATAAAAATAAAAAAAGGACAGGGGAACGGGAAACTAGTAGTTAAATGATGTAATAGGAATAACAATTTAAAAAATTAGGGGCTGGGAAGTTGGCTCAGTGGTAGAGTGTTTGCCTCCCATGCATAAGGCCCTGGGTTTGATTCCTCAGCACCACATAAGCAGAAAAAAAGCCAGAAGTGGTGCTGTGTCTCAAGTGGTAGGGCGCGAGCCTTGAGCTGAAGAGTGGAGGGACAGAGCCCAGGCCCAGAGTTCAGGCCCCACGACCAACAAAAACATAAAACAAGAAATTTAAAAAATTATAGCGCTTTTCATTAAATTCATTAGACATTGATAACTTTTATTGATTCAAATATTGTATTTGGTAGACCAAAAAATAGTTATGTTCCAGAAAGTAGTAACCGTGAGAATGGACAAGATTTACAAGCACAAGGGAATAGGGTGTCCAGACGGAGCACAAAATAGAAAATCTGAGTAGGAATTTTTTTTAAAAATCAAAGGATAGGGGCTGGGAAGGTGGCTCAGTGGTAGAGCGCTTGCCTTGCATGCCTGAGGCCCTGGGTTTGATTCCTCAGCACCACATAAGCAAAAAGAAAAAAGCCGGAAGTGGCGCTGTGGCTCAAGTGGTAGAGCACTAGCCTTGAGCTGAAGAGCTGACCAACAGTGCCCAGGCCCAGAGTTCAGGCCTCATGACAGGACCCCCCCAAAAAAAATCAAAGGATAGACCTAAAGACCTTGGATAAGCCAGGCACTGTGGCTCATGCCTGTAATCCTAGGTATTCAGGAGACTGAGATCTGAGGATCACAGTTCAAAGCCAGCCCTGGCAGGAAAGTCTGTGAGACTCTTATCTCCAATTAACCATGAGAAAATAAGAAGTGGCATTGTAGCTCAAGTGGTAGAGTGCTAGCCTTGAGCAAAAGAGCTCAGGGACAGGGCCCAGGCCTTGAGTTCAAGCCCCATGATTGATGGGAGGAGGGATAATATGGGGGGAGGACAGGACGGGGGGGGGGCAGGAAGAGCCTGAACTTCAGTCTGGAAGATCCTGGGCCCCAGATCTAACTTACTGTGAGGTGGTATGCCTGTTATTTTGCCTCACTTACCTTGTTTCTACATAAAACCAGCTCCTCTGATTGGAGTACTGTCACAGTGGTCAGTACTATAACTGAAGCCAGAGGGTCTGACTGAACTCAAAGTCCCAACTGCTATGACTTGAGGGATGCAACAATCTCACAAATCTACTGTGAGATTCAGAGAATTAAAGCCTGTGCAGAACTTGGAAGAGCACCAGGCCAAAATTCAGCAAGAGCTGTTATTGGCTTTATACAGGTAAAGTAGCTAAGATAAAATTACTAGGTTAGTGAGTGCCCTTTCATCTTTCCCGGGAACAGGGCTCTGGCCAAAATGCTTGTGTTTTCTTTTTTCTTTTCTTTTTTTTTTTTGTCGGTAGTGGGGCTTGAACTCTGGGCCTGGGCACTGTCCCTCAGCTCTTCAGCTCAAGATGAGCGCTCTATCACTTGAGCTACAGCGCCACTTCCGGTTTTCTGGTGATTTATTGGCGATAGGAGTCTCACGGTTTTTCCTGCCCGGGCTGGCTTTGAACCTCGATCCTCAGATCTCAGCCTCCTGAGTAGCCAGAATTACAGGCGTGAGCCACCAGCACCCGGCCTAATGCTTGTGTTTTCATAACAGTAGAAAGGGGTTCTCTCCAGGGGCTAGGAAGGTGACTCAGTAGTAGTGTTTGCCTTGCATGCATGAGGCCCTGGGTTCGAGTCCTCAGCATTACATAAACAGAAAAAGCTGGAAGTGGTGCTGTGGCTCAAGTGGTAGAGCGCTAGCCTTGAGCTGAAGAGCTGAGGGACAGTGCCCAGTCCCAGAGTTCAGGCACCACAACTAACAAAAAAAGAATAAAAGGAAGAAAGAAAGAAAAAAACAAAGGGGTTATCTTCAAATAAGCCTGGACAACACTCCACTTTACCCAGGTCTATGAGTCCTTGTACCCTCCTTCATCCACAGATCTCCTTGTCACATAATCTTGAGTCCTTTTTAACCCAGTTTCCAACTCATATATTTGAGGAAGAAACTAACAGGCTTTCCTGGAGTTAGAGTTCTTATGACTGCCCAGAAGAGGATGCGGTGTACCAGAATGCACCTGGTCCACTATCATCATTGGTAAAAATCAGATTACCGCCCCCGCCCCCCCCACCATGCGCCGCCCCACCCCCACCCCAGCTGCTGAGGTTAGGCCCAGGGTTGGCCTGGTAGCTATACCCATTCTCATATCATCACGGAGACGCCTGTTTCCAAAGGTTACTCTAGGAACAAGCTTCATGTTAGTATTTAACCATCTTGTTCCCAGTGAGGCAGCTGTAGCCACAGAAGAACTTCTGTGCAGAGGCAACAGATTGGGAAGGACAATCCACATATTAGGGTGACTGTGCTGACACCTGACTGCTACCACCTGATCTTTCAGAATAGCCATAGGAGAATGTGGAAGACAAGAGATCAGGACCAAGTAAGTCGTTAGGGCAGGACTAAAGTTAAGGAAAAGAAACATACCATGATTTTATACAAAAACATTTTATTTGCTGTTTATATTTCTTCTCCCCCATCCCCACCCCTGACCCAGAACCCAGCCAGCTCCTACGATTTCCTGCTGTTTGGTTCTTGAATGTGGAGTTCTGGAGACACAGAAGTTATGAAAGGTGGAGAGCTTCCTCTCCCACCAGTTGTAGAAGTTGAAAGAAACTTTCTTGCCTGGCTAAAGCTACAGCAGCTTTTCAGGGTAGTCCCTCAAATCAGAGGATCATCCTTGCTGCATGCATATGAGAAAAAGATACATAACCCATGATTCAGAGGCTCAGAAGCTCCCCCAAACATGTGACTCTCCAAGGCCAAAGCTCCTGGTACTCCATACTTCTATCCCAACAGGTCATAGCTGAACTAATCTCTAACCTGGAGATGGAACTCAGCAGCAAGGGAGGTGTAGGGTTTGTGTATGTGTGTGTGTGTGTGTGTGTGTGTGTGTGTGTGTGTGTGCTCGCTATAGATCTGGGAACTCAGCAGCAAGGGAGGTGTAGGGTTTGTGTGTGTATGTGTGTGTGTGTGTGTGCGCGCGCGCACGTGTGCGCACGCGCTATAGATCTGGGTCCTGGTGTAGGGTGTGTGTGTGTGTGTGTGCGCGCGCGCGCACGTGTGCGCACGCGCTATAGATCTGGGTCCTAATCAATGAACAAGAAGTAGGAACTGAGATGGGTAATGGGGAGAATTTGGGAAAACAGAGGATGGGTTTGGGTAGAGTCATCTGTTAACAGAGGTCACAGCCACGATCACTTCCAACATCACAACCACCAGGAAGAGGAAGAAGGGAGTCCTGTCCTCATTTAGACAACAAACAATACAAAAAAGCACTTTTGGTCTGAGAGTACCAGAAAGGGCACCCTTTGGCACAGAAAAGAGCAGCCAGCTCTTCTCTGCCAGACATGGCCACCACAGTCCACTTTGTACCATCATCCCTGTCTCTGCTATTTCCACCCACCACAAGCTCTGCTGGAGACTGATGCCACCAGCTGGTGGGGTAGAAATGAAGATACAAGTTCTAGGGCCCTGCTGCAGCTAGTAGGAGGTCTACCAGTGATATTCAGCTCTTTCCTATAGTCCTGCTGCTTGAGCCACACATACAGAACTATCCCAAAGAGGGCACATGGCCCACAGGTTCTCTGGAAGATGAGAACCCAGGGAAGACCCTCAGGGGAGGAAGAAGAGCCTCAGGATGGTGTGTGTTCCTCTTTCCTGTCCCAGGTCCTGCTACTAAGGTTCAGAAGTCTGAGTCTGCATCCATGAGCTCTGCCTCCATTAGGTTGGTGCGGGAGTGGATAGGGCCCAGCCCCTGGTGGCGGCCCTGAGCCCAGGCCGTTGGAGCTGGAGCACTGGGGAGGAATGGATCCTGATAGGAACTGGGCTCTGGGCAGAAGGGGTTGGAGACCAGGGTCCAGGCTCCCTGTCGGCAGGATTCCCCAGCTCCCCAAGCCCCTGCTGCCACCAGACACTTCTGCCGTGGCAGCTGAGGCAGCCGAGGAACGGCACTGGTGGCAGGAGCAGGGGTCGGGGCAGGAAGCTCAGAAGCTGCCACCAGGGGACACACCTCTTTCTTCCTCTTCCTCCGCTTCTTCTTCCGGCCCAAGCGCTTCTCCAGTTCTGGGGAGATCTCTGCCTCAACCAGCCACAGGTTGGCTTGTTCTTCTGGGGGCACTGACACAAAAGCACACAGCTGAGACCTGAGCTCCTTTGCCACCATTCTTCCCTCCCCAGGATTTTTATTCTTTTATTCTTTTGGTGCCAGTACTGGGACTTGAACTCAGGGCCTAGACAGTATCCCTGAGCTTTTTTTTTTTTTTTGGTCAGTCGTGGAGCTTGAACTCTGGGCTTGGGCGCTGTCTGAGCTCTTCAGCTCAAGGTGAGCGCTCTACTACTTGAGCAAAAGCACCATTCTGATTTTTTAGTGGTTTATTGGAGGTAAGAGTCTCACAGACTTTCCTATCTGGGCTTGCTTTGAACCGTGATCCTCAGATCTCAGCCTCCTGAGTACCTAGGATTACATTGGCGCCCAGCTCAGACCTTTTATACATTTTGTTGTTGTTGTTGGTCATGGGGCCTGAACTCTGGCCTGGGCAGTGTCCCTCAGCTCTTCAGCTCAAGGCTAGCGCTCTGCCACCTTAGCCACAGTGACACTTCCACTGCTTATGTGGTGCTGAGGAATCAAACCCAGGGCCTCATGCATGCAAGGCAAGCATTCTACCACTGAACCACCTTCCCAGCCCCCAGAACTTTTATTGTGGAGCCTGGACTCCACTCTATAGACAACCTGGGCCTCAGCCCCACACTTCAGGGCCTCTAGGTCCTTTCCTTCCTCCTCCACCTCTAGCAGCCCCAGCACTCCAGTGCCAGGAACTGTAGTCTCTGGGTTCTCCACTTTTCTACAGAAACCTGAACCCTCATACCTGGAGTTGCCACAGGAGTAACAGATACATCTTGGGGCAGTATGGCTCCTCTCCGAGCTACCATTTTGGTAACATGCTGGGCCCAGGCAGAGGAAACGTCAGCTGAAGGCTCATTGAGGTCAAACGCCAAACCCGCTTAGAGAATGATAAGAAAGAAAAAAAGTAGTGACTTCCCAGCCCCTTCTGGCACATCCTCCTTTCTGTAGCCCTGTTCATCTTCCTAAGCTAGTCCTTGGTAGAGAGAGCTCAGCCAGTAACCAGTGATCTCTACGCTTCGGAATCTGAGGTGATCAGCCTCTGTTCCCTAAAAAGCCTAACTAGAGACCAGAAATTAAGCCTGGGATCATGACTCCTTCTGACCCTCAAAAAACAATTGGAGAGGCAGAGAATGGAGAGAGAACAGAATCCTCATAGATCTAAAGTAACAGCATGCAGACCCACGGATAGAAACAAGAGTGCCCTCCCCCCCCCCTCCCAGCAAGAGGAGGTGGGGGCCTGGAGAAGAAAGTGTGTGAGTGCACAGAGGCAGTGCTTTATTCCTCCCAGTCAGCCAAGGAGGCCATCCCCTGGGAGGGAATGAGCTGTACACCATTGAGGACCAAGCTTGGGCCTGGGGCTAGGACTGGGGCTGAGACTCACCCACTGGCCCATCATGGGAGACCGTGTGCATGCTGAAGGAGAGCTCCTGGCCTGGGTTCTGCAGCAGCTCCCGCCGCTTTGAGAAGGCCTTGGCAATCATCTTGCTCTTCTTGATCCGTTTGGGCTCATCGTCACTTTGCCCGGTCAACCTGAGAGCAGGAAATATCGGAATCGGAAGTAGAGGAGCAGCTATGTCTCATCAACTCTGGTGCAAAATGTAGGATTCCATTCCCTCCTGGACTGGGAGCTCAATGGACTGTCTAGCAAAGTCTCTCTCTTTTTTTTTTTGGTCAGGAAGTGGGGCCTGAACTCTGGGCCTGGGCGCTGTCCCTCAGCTCTTCAGCTCAAGGCTAGCGCTCTACCACTTGAGCCACAGTGCCACTTCCGGCTTTTTTTTCGAACCCAGGGCCTCATGCATGCAAAGCAAGCACTCTACCACTGAGCTACCTTCCCAGCCCTGGCAAAGTCTCTTGAGGACTCTGAGGAGGAGAGGTCTTCCCTACAAAGACATGAACGTAGAGTGCAGAGTTCCCGTATGCTTAATTCTCAAGCATTTGCTCTCAGATGCTCCCAGCTGGTTCAGCATTTGGCCTAGAACCAGTCCTCCAAAGGGCAGAAACCATCACCAGGGGGCAATGGTGAATCACCAAGAAGACAGCCTCTGGCGGCTCCATGCAGTGCTCTGGCAAACCCAGCCTTAAGTAGCTGAGTTGTTGAAGGTAAGACTAGACAAAACTTAGAGGCAGCCACCTGAGGCTGACAGTAAGATGAGAGGGACAGGACAAGTTGGCTGCTGGCCCCACCTGCACCAGGTGCGCCTCCAGATGAGCAGTGTGGCCTTGGTCCAGACCCAGGTGCTCATGGCAATGCCGGTTCCAAACATGGCAAACAGGTTGATCTTCTCCACCAAGAGGCTGGGACGATTTTTGATCTCACAATCAGGGATGGGTTTTTTGGTGGGCAGCCCAATGGTCACATTAGCCTGGCACCTATGTTGAGGGATGGTAGACAGGAGGTTTTCTAAGTCCAATGGGAAGGTACCACACTGGTAATCCAAAGACTAGAAGGAACTGGGCCCCCTGTGTAATTTTCATGGGGCTCTTTGGTTTTCTTTTTGTTGCTGTTGTTGATTTCTTTTGGTAGTAGGAATCAAACCCAGGGTTTATAAACTATAGCCCCAGCCCCTCCCAGAACTAACCTGGGGAGTTTGGTTATGTGTATGCCAGTCCTGGGGCTTAAACTCAGGGCCTGGGTGTTGTCTCTGAGGTTTTGTGCTGAAGGCTAGCATTCTACCACTTGAGCACAACTCCATTTCTGGCTTCTTCTTCTTCTTCTTTTTTTTTTTTTTGGGTAGGTAATTGGAGATATGGACTTTCTTGCCTGGGCTGGCTTTGAATTGTGATCCTCAGATCTCAGCCTCCTGAATAGCTAGGATTATAGGTGTGAGCCACCGATGCCTGACTTTCACTTGGAGAGCTTTTATGAGCCTCACTTCAGACAATGACATTAAACCTAGGGGACAGGGACCCAGCATCGCTGTGGGTTAAAGCTTCCCAGAGTGGAATGAGCTTTAAGCAGTCAGTGCAAGTGTGTGTGTGGGGGGGGGGGCACGTGCACACACCAGTACAAGAGCTTGAACTCAGGACCTAGGCACTATCACTAGCATTCTATCACTTGAGCCATACCTCCACTTCTGGCTTTAATTGGAGATAAGAGTTTTATGGACTTTCCTGCCCAGGCTGGCTTCAAACTATGATCCTCAAATCTCAGCATTCTGAGTAGCTAGTCCTAGGAACCCTGGATTAGTTAGGATTATTTAAACTGCTATTCTTGGTTGTAGACACTGCTTTTCTTCCAGCAGTTGAGATGTCTTTTTCTCCTATTCATCCTCAGAACACAGAAAAGCACAGGCAAAAATAGCAAATCTAAGCATAGATATATCATATACAAGCATATATATCATAAAGAGATAACGATTTCTGTGTAGGAATCCAGAGAGTTCTATGGAAAGTGCACAGAATTAGAGACAGCACAACTTCTGTGGCTGGCCTAAAGTCAGAGGAGCCAAAGCATGATCTGTCTTCATAAGGGGAGACTTGAACAGAGATTCAGAGGCTGTTTACCACATTTGGCAAGGTACAAAGCTGCTGATATCTTAGACTAGACATTATGAACATCATCTAAGGCAGGGACCCAGCCAACCTCTGGGACGCAGCAGAGATGGTGTTGCCTTCCAGCTCCCTCCCCTGCCACCTCCAAGCCCCAGCCCCCTCACTCACAACACGTAGTCCCGGAAGCTGCGCTCCCATTCGGCCTGGTTAAAAAAGTCATAGAAGTGGCAGCTGAAGGTGATAAGCACAAAGCCGAAGGCCAGGAAGCCAAAAATACCTGTGGAGGTCAGGGCAGGATGGGACATTACCAATCACAGATACTCTAGCAGCAGTGGGGAGAAAGGCATCTGTCCTTGGGGTGAGCCCAGCCAGGCAGAAGGGGCAGAAGGGCCTGGAGGCAACCACAGGTGGCCCATGTGGGAGGAGATGGGCCTGTGCAAGCAGTGTCCACATGAACCTGGATTCTTCACTTGAGAAGGTCCTTTGCTTCTGAGCTGCCACCCCCCCACACTTACACCTTGTCCTTTTCCCATGGGTGCTAACTTGTCTGATTTTCTGCAGCCTGGGCCTGTCCTGGAGTCCCAATACCATACGATATTGGGCTGGCCAGGACCTCAAACTAGAGTCCTGTGGGTCCACTCACCCAGACGCAGCATGGTCTCATTGATCTTGCTGGCAGCCTTCTCGCTCAGCAGCCCAGGGTGGTTGCTCTTGATGGAGAACAAAGTCATGACTCCTGAACAGAAGGGGACCTCAGACATTAGCAGGGGTGAGGCCACTCTCCTGGGAGGGATGGATACGGGGAGCAGGGTCCCATGGCCCTGGAGTCCTGGGTCTGACTATATCTGTGCTGACTTGAGGAGGACTAGAGACACTGGAGAATGAGACAGCAGCTGGTGGCAAAGTATCATGGGCTCAGGCAACTGCAACAGAGTCCAAAGAAAGGAGAAAGACAGAGAGAGGGAGAGGGGAAAAAAGGGAGAGAAGGTGGGGAAAGAGGAAGGGGAAAGAGAAAGAGAAAGCTGGGCATCATCTGGGTGCCTCTAAGTAAGACAGCCAGGTCAAAGCTGTTCTGATAGAAAAATCCTAAAAAGGATCATTGGAAATAGCACTGTCCAACAGGCATATCTCAAAATTTTAGTAGTCATATTAAAAAACAAAATTAATTTCAACGTATTTTTATAAACCTAACATATCTGAAATATAATCATTCCAACATTAAAAAAAAAGAAATCAACCCTTTGGGGGTTGGGGTTGGAAGCATGGCTCACTTGATAAGAGTGCTAGCCAATAAGCAAAAGCATCAGGTACCAAGTTTGAGTCTTAGTTTTGGACAAAAAAAAAAAAGAAAAAGGGGCTGGGAAGGTGGCTCAGTGGTAGAGCGCTTGCCTTGCATGCATGAGGCCCTGGGTTCGATTCCTCAGCACCACATAAGCAAAAAGAAAAAA
>NW_012267264.1:480494-482692 GCF_000151885.1 Dipodomys ordii
TCAGCACCACATAAGCAAAAAGAAAAAAGCCAGAAGTGGCGCTGTGGCTCAAGTGGTAGAGCACTAGCCTTGAGCTGAAGAGCTGAGGGACAGCGCCCTGGCCCAGAGTTCAGGCCCCACGACCATACCCCCCAAAAAAAAAACAAAAAAACAAGACTTGTTTCTCCATAGTAGATAGCTATTTCTTCTCTAATGGCAATTGAATCTAGGGCTTCATGTATGGGATATAAACTCTTCTATTGAGCTAGCCTAGATGTGTATTTCAGTAGATTGTTTCCTTTATGATTCTATATGTACATTTTGACTTCAGGGAAAAATTTTAATTGATACATTAAAAGCAAAAGTTGGGGAACTAACTGGATGGAGGTGTGGCTCAAGTGGTAGAGTGCTAGCCTTGAGAAGAAAAAGCCAATCAAGAGCACAAGGCACTAGGCATGGGACGCCTATAATCCTGGTTTCTCAGGAGGCTGAGATCTCTGGGGATTGTGGTTTGGTGCCAGTTGGGGCATGAAAGTCCCAGAGACTCTTATCTCCAATGAACCGCCAGAAATCCAGAAGTGGTGCTCAAGTGGTAGAGCACTAGCCTTGAGCTGGAGAGCTCAGGGACAGCACCCAGGCCCTGAGTTCAAGACCCATAACAGACTAGAAAAAAGGGGCCCTAAATGCCAGTAACATATTGGCACACAAACACACACACAAATAAATAATTTTAAACACTGGCTGGAGATGTTTGGTTTTAATTAATTCATTTATAGTAATGATTGAATTCAAGAACTCTCCGGTAATCTACCAATGGGGTTACTCCCCTAGTCACTTTGCCTTTATGTCCCCCCCACCCCACCCCAGCCCAGATAGAATACTGTGTTTTCACCCATACTGGCCTTAAAACATGATCCTTCTAATACTACTCCCGAATAGCCAGGATTACAACACTCAATACCTTTAGTCTTTTTGGTATTATCCATCCTTATTTGGGTGAAACAATGTCTCTCCTGTGGCTTTGATTTGTATTTCCCTCATGATTAGTGATGTTGAGCCCTTTTTGTGTGCTTGTTCATAAATGTATGTCTCATATGTCTTCTTTTCAGAAATGTCTATTTATATTTATTACCCATTTTATAAGGCAGGTTATTTATTTATTTTTTATGTTTTATGGTTTTCTGCTATTCAGTTTTTGGAGTTCCTTAGGCATTCTGGATATATAATTCTACATACTATTTAATCATCTGTTTTACTTTTTTTTTTTTTTTTTTGGGTCCGGTAGTGGGGCCTGAACTCTGGGCCTGGGCGCTGTCCCTCAGCTCTTCAGCTCAAGGCTAGGGCTCTACCACTTGGGCCTCAGCGCCACTTCCGGCTTTTTTCTTTTTGCTTATGTGCTGCTGAGGAATCGAACCCAGGGCCTCATGCATGCAAGGCAAGTGCTCTACCACTGAGCCACCTTCCCAGCCCCTCAATGTAAATTATATACCTAGACAATTTTTGTTTGTTTGGATGTTTTTGTGCTGATACCAGGGCTTGAACTCAAGGCCTGGGAACTGTTCCTTTGCTTTTTGGCTCAGGGCTGGTTCTCTATTACTTGAGTCACACCTTACTTCTATCTTTTTGATGGTTAATTGAAAGTCTCACAGACTTAACTGCCCAGGGTTGGCTTCAAACCTTAATCTCCAGATCTTAACCTCCTGAGTATCTAGGATTATAGGTGTGAGCCACAGGCACCTGGTTCCACAGGCACCCAGCCCACTGATGACTTTCTGCAAGGGTAATGGGAATACAAGTTGGTAGAATAAATAAATAAATATATATATTTGTAAAGATACTGTACAGAGGGGTTAAACTTTTTTTTTAATAGAATAACTTTAAAAAAAAAACGCCTGGGGGTTTGGAGATGTGGCTGTGGTAGTAGAGCTCCAGCCAATGAGTGAAAGTGTCTACTGAGTTAGAGTCCTGGTCTTAGACAAATAAAAATTTTGGAATAAGATGTCAAATAGTTTGGCATGCCCTATTACCTAGTAATTTTACTCCTTAAATAGGCCCCGAAAAGATGTGTACCATGTGGAACCAGGATATACACAAAAGCATATTTAGAGCAAAATCAACAACAAAATGGATAAACAAATCATAGTCTGTTCATACAAGGGAATATAATTCAGCAATTAAAAAGGTTTACAATAAGGGCTGGGAAGGTGGCTCAGTGGTAA
>NW_012267264.1:482742-491742 GCF_000151885.1 Dipodomys ordii
CTTGCCTTGCATGCATGAGGCCCTGGGTTCGATTCCTCAGCACCACATAAGCAAAAAGAAAAAAGCTGGAAGTGGCGCTGTGGCTCAAGTGGTACAGCGCTAGCCTTGAGCTAAAGAGCTGAGGGACAGCGCCCAGGCCCAGAGTTCAAGCCCCACGACTTGAACCCCCCCCCAAAAAAAGAAAAGAAAACACCATGTAATCCATATGTTAAGTTAAAAATGAGCTATATTCAACTATTCTTATTTTGTGATGTGGTCTTTGAGATAGTGTGTATTTTACACGTATACTACATCTCAGTTTGAACTAGTTTCCATGCACGTGGCTAGTGGCTGTGTATGGGACAGCACAGACATAAAGCATGCATCAGCCGCTGACATTCTGCCAGAAAGGGAGAAAAGAAGGCGGATGGTGGAGGGGGAAAAACTGAAACCGACAAAGAAAACCCAGTGAAAATGAGCCATGATACCAAAGCTTATCTTAGGGTAGCAGATTGAGAAAGGGAAATTAGAGACCAATAAATCTGTGTATGTTGTAGAAACTGTTTGTATATATTGGGGGGTAGGAAGGAGGTAGAAAGCAAGCTCTAGAAGATTGAGAGTATATATACCCTTACCATGAGGACAGAAAAGGTCACCCAGTGTTCATCACAGAAGTGTACCCTGCCAAGGGATGACAGCGCTGGAATCCTGCTCGAGCTCCACTCAATGAACAGAAGCCCTGGCTTTGGAAGGTGGAACTGCATCTTTTCTGGCCTGCACAAAGATTCTGTCCCATAGCAAGCACTTGTGCCACTGCATCTGCCTAGAGGGTCACCTTCTTTTATTTGTATATTTATTTACTTTCCAATTTATTTTGCGCCAGTACTGGGGCTTCAACTTGTTTCTTAGCTTTTTTGCTCAAGACTGGTGCTCTACCACTTGAACCACAGCTCCACTTCTAGCTTTTTGCTGCTTAATTAGAGACCAGAGTAGCACAGACTTTCCTGCCCAGGCTGGCCAAAAACTACAATCTTCAGTTCCCAGCCTCCTGAGTAGCTAGGTGAGGATAACCACCTTCTATGAGGCATCAAGATCCTGACCAAGCTGGCTGCTGTCTCAGTATGGAGGCAAGCCGAGCTGGCAGCTCTCATTCCCACTTCTACATGGTGGGTGCCCAGCACACCGTGTTACCCATGGTGTGCCCAGTACCTCGTGTTACCCACTCACCTCGGATGAGGAAGTAGCCACCTACGATGAGCACCAGGCCGATCGGAGCTAACACAAAGCCAGCGCGGTAGCGGTAGTTCTTATACCCCACAAAACAGATGCCACTCACGGAGTCCCCATCCACCTGTGGCAGGAGAGTCAGTTATTGGCCTTGTCCACCAATACCACCCCACTTAGGCCCTCAGCCCCCTACCAGTCACTATACCTGGGCCACAGCAAGGATTGCCACAGTCAGGACGAAGGGAAGTGACCACGTGAGCAGGTGGAAGTAGGAAGTCTTGCCTGAGAGAGGCTGGTACGTAGTGCCTAGGGCTTTGAAGGAGGTGTGCCAGGCATAGGTGAGGACCACAAACCAGACCACGCCAGCCATCAGGGCGTAGTACACGATGACAAAGATGATAACGCAGGACAGGGTCTCATTGGAGCTGTGTAGACATGGGGTGGGGGATGCCATTTGTTGGGTAGGAGGTCACTTTGCACTGCCTCTACCAAATCTTGCTGTCTGGTAAGGTCTGGAGGAGAGCTCAGGAGTCAGGACTGGGCGAGGCTGCTGAAGCTGGGCCCCACAATAAAATGCAAGCAATGGAGGTCCTGAGGCTGAGGCCAAGGTCTCAAGACAAGAGGCCTTGGAACAATAAGACAGGGCTGAATCCCACCCTGAAATCCAACTGGTAATTCCAACCTGCCCATTTTGTGGCAAAGGCCTATTATAGCCTTCCTTCCAAGATGCTTACGTGGGCTCCCCAAGCCTCATGGTACCATCTGCACGGCAGACAATCTCCCGGCGGGCACCATCCATGAACTGGGCCAGCCAGCCAATGCTGCCCACGAAGAAACAAGCGTTGACATAGAAGAGAATAACAGCAGGGTATCGATTCGAGTTCCTCCAGTCAGCCACAAAGGTGGCCTGCAAGAGAGTTAGAGAGGTAAGGATTGTTCTGCTGCTGCTGCACCTGATCTGAACCTCAAATGCTTCCATCGTGACCTCTGAGACACACACCAACCCCCCCCCCCCCCCCCCCCCCCCGCAACAAACCTATTGAGTCACACCCCTCCAGAGCCTAGCCTTGTGCTAACAATCTGGCTCCCAGCTGTCCAGGCAATGGGATCCGCCCGTTCTTTCCCTGTCCTTGTCCCTCTCCCTGTCGCTGACCAGGGTGAAGAGCGTGCAGAGGCCGGTGACAGCGCCAAAGGCCGCGATGTAGCTGTGCATGTCTTGGTGCTCCGCCTCGGTGAAGAGAGGATTCTGGCACTGGATCCCACAGCCCTCCACATCCTCGTACCAGCTCTTGGGGTTGTCTGTCCGCACCAAGGGCGCTTCGCACTGACCCGAACTGTTGAACTTTATGTTCTGTACCTCATTCTGCCACCAAGGGAGGGGAGAAGGAAATGGCAAGGGGAGAGGTAACTCATGGCTGGCCACTTATTCAGGAAAGGGGAAGCAGTTTCTGGTGAGCAGAACCCCATCAGACTTGGTTATGCAACCTTGGGCTAATGATTTGACTTCTCTGTAGCTCAAGATCCCCATCTTTGTGAGTGTAGGGGGATTAAATTCAGGGTCTTGTACTCTCACTTAGCTTTTCCATTCAAGATTGGCACTTTGTCACTTGAACCACAGCTCCATTTCTGGTTAATTGGACATAAGAGTCTCAAATTTGTCTCCCTCGACTGGCTTTGAGCTGTGATCCTCAGATTTCAGCTTCCTGAGTAGCTAGGATCACAGGTGTGAACCACTGGCAACCAGCTTGCTTCCTCATCAATGAGAAAGTCTTATTTACCTCTAGGTAGAGTCTAAGGATCAGATAAATAAATAGATAGATGTATAGTGCTTATAATGCTATTTTGTGGGTGGTGAATTATAGTCTGTATTTTTACTATCATTTCTATTCTTGCTATTACTGTTTCAGATCTCTCCTTTCCCAGGCAGACTAGATATTCTTCTTCCTCTACTTCTATCTCCTCCTACCTGCCCCCCCCCAATCTTGGTGTCTCCTGATGTGTCTTATTCTATGCCTTGACCTTTACATGAATGATAAAGTCCCTGAAGGCAAGTTTATTTCATCCATGACTCCTGTGGCATTCTACCACCTAACAGAATAGGTGCTCAAACAGTCTTTGCTGGAATGTTTTCTTGGGTGAGTTGAGAACCCTTGAGAGACAGAGGCCAGCCAGTGAGCTGCTGGTCTTCGAGCTCATGGATCACCATAGATTTAAGGTCACCAGAAGGGAAGGTGCTGATCTCTCTGTAGCCCAGCAGATCCCTGCCTCATGTCAGGCTAGTCCACCAGACGTTACCCCTCAGAGCACTCACCGGGCAGCCTTCAGGAAAGTGGTCAGGGGTACATCGCAGGAAGTCTGGCCAGCCCCGCTCCCTCTCCACGATGGCACAAGGGCCTCGGGTGGCCTGGCACAGGGTTCGGCTGGGCAGTTCCACCCGGTCATTCTCACACTTGGGCATGTACACAGCACACAGCAGGGGCTGGATCACTGCCCAGCAGCGGGGGGCATTCCTGAGGCCTGTGGGTGGGGATGACAGTGTGGGGATATTGCAGTGAAAACCCCTCCCCATTTGACCCACTGGAGTGGCTATCCCCTATTCCCAAGCTCTCTTCTACGTGGCAGGACAGGTGCTACTGCTCACAATCACAATGTTTCTCAACAGGACTGGGCAGGGCATTTCTAGTACTTTTTTTTTGTCGGTCGTGGGGCTTGAACTAGGGCAGGACATGTCTGTGTGCTATAGGGCTGCCCCGTGCAATGCAGGCCACTTCACCTCTCTAAATCCCGCCCACCAAATACCCATAGAACCTAACTTGCTGTGAGTACCAAAAATGTTCCCCCCACCTATGCAGGGCTGGTGGAGGGAAGAGGACCTTAAGAGAAGCTTCTGGCTGGACACTGGGGCTGTTTTTTGTTGTTTTGTTTTATTGTTGTTATTCCAGTATTGGGGCTTGAACCCAGGGCGTGGGTGCTGTCCCTTAGCTTTTTCACTCAATGCTTATGCTCTACCATTTGCGCCATATCTCTACTTCTGGCCTTTTGGTGCTTAATTGGAGATAAGAATGTCATGGACTTTACTGCCTGGGATGGCTCTGAACCTCAATCTCAGGTCTCAGCCTCCAGAGTAGCTAGGATTGTAGACAGGACCCACTAGTGCCCAGCTCTTTTAAACCCTTCTACAGGCCTTTCTCGTCCAGGGCCAGGAGGGCTATGAGACCCCCTCCCTGGGCCCACTCACTAGAACCAGCCCTCCAAACCCTTGCTCTTCTTACCAAACTGGAGTAGAGAGAGAAGAGGTGAGGACTTAAGAGGTAGTCAGGGGAGCCAGGAACTCCAGATGCAGAGGAAGAAACGGGAGATCAGGTGGGGAGAAACAGAGGAGGCTGCAGCCAGTGCACAGGGAGGAGAGATGTTGTCAGCAGACAGAAACTCAAAGGGGTCTCCCAGCACCCCTTCCCCAGCCCAAACCTCTACCTTCCTCCCTCCAATAGCTGGGTTCACTCTGCTCTCTTTCCATAATCCCTACAGAGCCACTGTGACACCTGTATCCCAGGTAAGACGTTGGATCAGGATATGAAAGCCAGCATGGATCAATTTCCTGCTGTCCTGCAGGTGATAAAGGAGGCTGAGAAACAGCCTTTTTCCAGGGAGACGATGGAGAATAAGAAGCGTGGGGTTTTCAATTAGCCTGTGTGGGTCTATATTGTGGCTGTGTTGTCTTGAGCAAGGTCCTAAATCTCTACCTTTGGCCTCAGTCTCCTCTTCTGTGGTATCAGGATGGTAGATTTACCCATGAAACTGTTATGAAAAATAAGAGACACCACATTCACTCATCCCACCTATGAGGTAGTAAGTTCCTTGGGAAAGGCTAGCGGTTATCACTGAGGCCTAGTTTCAACATGGTAGCTCTGAGTCTACTTCCGGGTGACAAGCAAGTTCCTCCCAGTTATGCAGAAATAGCCTTAGACAACAGTTCCCACCCAACTCACCTCAGAACCACCTGGACAACCTATAGCCCCTAGATGGAAAATCCCTGTCCTGGAAATTCTGAGTGGGTGATCTGGGTGGAAAGAGCAGCAGGGGCCAGGGCCAGGGTAAAAGGAGAGGGTGCGATGTTCCTTGTCTTATAAGGTGATTGTGCCTCCATGAATCCGCCATGAAGTGAAAGAATTCTAGATGGGAAACGCACTCAAACACCCCAATTACTGGGCACCCTAGCTTAACAACACAGCACACTAGGGAGCATGATGGAGCAGCTGACTGGGAACTGAGGCTCATGACCACTGCCCAGTAATGTGGAGAGATTAAATTACATATCACTAGCCTGGGAAGAGATCCAAATTCAAACTTGGAAGCAAAACTTCTATTGAATGCATGTTGCCTTTGCACCATCCTTAAGACACACAAAACAACTGTTTAAGTTGAATCACTGGAAGTCAGGGAATCGGCACACCACGGTGAGAGACTGTTCTGTCTTCAAATGGTAGCTAGTTATGGCTGTAAGCACTTGTCTAAATGCATGAAGTTATTAAATAGCACATTGAAAATATTGGAGGGAGGAGCTCTCTAGAGTAAAATGTATTCTAGAGGGGCTCCAGGTAGTTAATTGATTAAAATGCTATTTTTTTATTTTATTATTCTCTCGTTCTCTCTCTGAGAGAGGGACTTATTAGGCAGGTGATCTACCACTGAGCCATGCCTCTAACCGTCTGCAACATTATTTTTTATTTATTTATTTTTATTTTTTGTTGGTCATGGCTCTTGAAATCAGGGCTGATTGATGTCCCTGAGAATTTTTTTGCTCAAGGCTAGCACTTTACCACTCTGAGCCACAGCTCCACTTCTCGTTTTCTGGTGATTAATTGGAGATAAGAGTCTCACAGACTTTCCTGCTGGGGCTGGCATTGAACCTCCATCCTCAGATCTCAGCTTCCTGATTAGTTAAGATTACAGGCATGAGCCACCAGCACCTGGCCCTCTTCAACACTTTAAACATCCCGTTTCATATTTTAATCTTCATATATGGGCATTGTGATACATACTTCTAAGCCCAGCTACTTTGTAGGCTGAAGCAAGAGGATTGAGAATTTGAGGTCAGACTGAGCAAAGTTAAGTGAGATCCTGACTCAAAAATAAAATATAGAACGTGTGGTAATATACACAGAATCCCAGTACTCTAGAGGCAGAAGCAGGAGGATCCTGAGTTCAAGACTAGCCTGGGCTACATGGTGAGACCCAATCTCAAAAACCAACTAAAGAAACTGTAAATTAAAGGTCTGGGAGGCAGGGCTTCAGTACAGTACTAGTCTAGCACACTTGGGGTCAGGGGTTCAACAGCCAGTTCCAGTTCCACTTAATTAACTAATTAATCAAGTCTCCAAGAGGAATAAGATTATTATTATTTTTTTTTTGGTGCTGCTTCTAGGGCTTGAATTCAGGGTATTGGCGTTGTCTCTAAGCTTTTTGCCTACTTGAGCCTCAGCTTTACTTCTTGCTTTTTTTTGGTGCTTAAATGGAGGTAAGAGTCTCATGGCCTTTCCAGCCCAAGCTGGCTTCAAACTACAATCCTCAACTCTCAGCTGAGTAGATAGGGTTATGGGCATGCGCCACTGGGAGCTGCAGATTATTAATTAAAAAAAAAAAAGAGAGATGGGAATGTGGCTTAGTGGTAGAGTGTTTGCCTAGCATGCATGAAGGAAGCCCTGGGTTTGATTCCTCAGTACCACATAAACAGAAAAAGCCAGAAGTGTCGCTGTGGCTCAAGCGGTAGAGTGCTATCCTTGAGCAAAAAGAAGTTCAGGGACAATGCCCAGGCCCTGAGTTCAAGCTCCAGGACTGGCAAAAAAAAAAAAAAAAAAAAAGTGAGCTATTTAGGGGGAAAAATGTTGAATTTGTACTCTGTTTTTTCCATAAAAGAAAATTCCAAATGGATCAAAATTAACTATAATATTTTAAAAAGTTAAAGTGCTAGAAGAAAAAATAGAAAATTATTTTTAAAACATGGAGTGAGCCAGGCGCTGGTGGCTTACGCCTATAATCCTAGCTACTCAGGAGACTGAGATCTGAGGATTGCAGTTCAAAGCCAGCCTGGGCAGGAAAGTCTATGAGACTCTTATTTCCAGTAAGCCACCAGAAAACCAGAAGTGATGCTGTGGCTCAAGTGGTAAAGTGCTAGTTTTGAGCTGAAAAGCTGAGGGACAGTGCCCAGGCCCAGAGTTCAAGCCCCATGATTGACAAAAATAAAAAAATAAAATATAAGTTAAAAAAACCTTGGAGCAAGAAAGGCCTTTTAAAACACAACCTAGAGGCTGTAGAATAATATTTTTTTACGAAGTTCAGTAAAGTAAAAAGCAAACAAAATCATACGAAAAACGTATACCTAGAAAATATATTTCTAATACGTATCACAGGTAGTCACTCTCCTTACATATATAAATCTCTTCCAAAGCAATGAGAAATGGTTAAAGTTATAGAACTATGGTCCAAAGGCGATGTATCACTCAGAGGAAATAGTCTTTAAAATCATAGAGAGAAAGTTGGGCGCTGTAATCATAGCTACTCAGGAGGCTGCCGTCTGTGGTCTGAGGATTGCTATTTGAAGCTAGCTCAGCCAGAAAAGTTCATGAGACTCTTATCTCCAATAGACCAACAAAATCTAGCACTGAGCAAAAAAAGCCCCAGGACAACATCCAGGCCCTGAGTTCAAGCCCTAGCCCCAGTCCCAGCACCAAAAACAGAGATGCTTAGCCTCATTCTTGACAAGACAAATGCAAAATAAAACCATAAAAGAGATAACTTGTAAATCTTTAGAACAATAAATATGAAAACATCTGAAAATACCATATTGTCAGCAGTATGTGGGCAATCTGACACTTAGTGCTGGTAGAAATAAGTGTCAATAACTTCCTATGGATAGCACTTAGCTTAGCAGGATCTATTTTGAAAAAAATGTATACCTTGGGCTGGGAAGGTAGCTCAGTGGTAGAGTGCTTGCCTCGCATGCATGAGGTCCTGGGTTTGATTCCTCAGCACCATATAAACAGAAAAAGCCAGAAGTGGCACCGTGGCTCAAGTGCTAGAATGCTAGCCTTGAGTGGAAGAGCTGAGGGACAGTGCCAAAGCCTAGCCCACAGTTCAAGCCCCACGACCAACGGGGAAGAAAAATGTATACCCGTTCCCAAAGATAATATATAAGATTATTCATTGCAGCAGCATCTGCAACAGTAAAAGACTGAAAACAGCTAAGTCATATCCATCAAAAGGAGATTTGCTATAATATATAACATTCATTAAGGGCCAGAAGTACAATTCAAAAGCAAGTGCTAGGTTCAATCCCCAGTACATATGCAAACATGTGTGCACCAATGTGCACATGCATTATACACACAATATAATAGGACACTATTAAGGTTGAATTACAATGTGCACATGCATTATACACACAATATAATAGGACACTATTAAGGTTGAATTACAGGCATGGAAATGGAATACTGTTCAATATGCACTATTAAGTGGACACAGTTGAGTAGAACATGGTACCTGCTGGAAGTGGAGGAAAGACTAATGACACATGTACAGATGGACACAGATTGGGTGTCTCTAAAAAGAATACATGAAAATAAGTATTGGTGTTTACCTCTGATGAGAAATACATAGCTGAGTTGACTAGAAATTCACTTTTGAATTTTTTTTTTTGGGTCCGGTTGTGGGGCCTGAACTCTGGGCCTGGGCGCTGTCCCTCAGCTCTTCAGCTCAAGGCTAGCACTCTACCACTTGAGCCATAGCGCCACT
>NW_012267264.1:495717-509148 GCF_000151885.1 Dipodomys ordii
CAAGTGGTAGAGTGCTAGCCTTGAGCTGAAGAGCTGAGGGACAGCGCCCAGGCCCAGAGTTCAGGCCCCACGACCGGACCCAAAAAAAAAAAAAGGTTTACAATAATATTGATGAATCTTAACAAATACAGTAGAGTAAAAGAAACAAGACATAGGACTTAGTGGCAGAACGCAGTGCTAGAGAACTTGCCTAGTACACATGAGACTCAGGATTGATTTTCAGCATTGCCAAAAAAAAAAAAAAAGTAAAACATAAAAGAATACATATAACATGATTCCATACCTCAGAAGTTCAAGCATATGCAAAACTAATATATACAAATTCCAAAATTAGGTGGCAAAACTAGATGGGGGGAAAAAAGGGAAAGGATTACCCCCAAACAGCAGGTGCATGGCTACCTCCAGAGGAGGGGGAAAGGGAATGACAGCCAAGCTCTTGACCCAGATGGCGCTTTTACCCAGTATCTTTGTGTTTTATGCATTTTCTATATACCTAGTACACTTTGCAATGAAAAGGTTGGAAATGGAAAGTAAACATTGAAAGCTTGGACCTATGAGTGTTTTCTTCTCTATATATTTTCCATATAGATATAGTATATATATATATGTATATATAAATATACATCTATATATAGTATACATATCTATACATCTATCTATATATAGCTTACCTATGTACCTTTATGTCTATAGCTATCATATGTATAGAAGTTCCACATATATGGAAATATATAACATATAGATATATATTTCATATATGTTAAAGTCTAAAAGTATATATATAAAATACAGATATATAGATACATAGATGTATATATTACACACACATATACTCCATATATATTCTAATCATTAGCCAGATTTGGAAACAGCTTTAAGGAAATTCTTTCTGATCATTCCTAAATACTACTCACTTTCACCAACAACATTCCTCATCTCACCTCTCAATTTGAGGTCTGAGAAGCAAATAAGAAATTCCTTCCAGCTCTTCCAGCTCTTTGGGCCTGGCTGGGCCCCGGATGAGTGACAGAGCCACACACCCATGTGCACACAGCAGAGCAGCAGTCAGAAGCCTACGTGCTGCCGCTCAGGGACCTATTCCCTCACCAGCTTCAGGCCTCTCTTCCTTGCTTTCTTTTCCCATTTATTAAACCAGATTTGGCAAACAGCAGACCATGGCCTTGGATATTATGTTTGTCTGGTCGACTTGGAATGCCTGGGAGGAGACATTTCCAGCTGGAATGGGGAGAGATGCTAAGTAACTAAAGAAGCCCAAGTCCACAGAGATGAAAAACAAGAGATCTGGGTTGTAGAGAGACCTAGAAATTGGACCAGCTGAGCTGTAAACTTCCCTTATGGCATCCTTCCAAATCTCAGCAATCTGGGCCAAGGAAGCACACAGTAACCACCTCTCTATGGCACATCCTAGTTTTAGATGTTCTAGAAATCTCCACGTAGGTATCCAATGAGCAATGAGCATCTGTAGTTCACACAGCTAAGATTGAATCTATGCTTCCTCTTTGTCCTTGCCCTCACCCCCCCCTCTCTGTCCATCGTGGGTGCTGGCCCTGAGCTCTTCAGCTCAAGGCTACAGCTCTACCACTTGAGCCACAGCACCACTTTCGGTTCTCTGGTAGTTAATTGGAGATAAGAGTCTCACAGACTTTCCTGCCTGGTCTGGCTTTGAACCTCGATCCTCAGATCTCGGCCTCCTGAGTAGCTAAGATTACAGGCGTGAGTCACTGGTACCCAGCCTGTTCTTTTTTGGCCCAAACTGGGGTTTGAACTCAAGGCCTGAGCCCTGTCTCTTAGCTTTCTGGCCAAGGCTGGTGCTCTATTACTTGTCCATCATGGGGTTTGAACTCTGGGCCTGGGTGCTGTCCTTGAGCACTTCAGCTCAAGGCGAGTGCTCTACCACTTGAGCCACATCTCCACTTTTGGCTTTTTGGTGGTTAATGGAAAATAAGAGTCTCACAGACTTTCCTGCCTGGGCTAGCACTGAACTGCAATCTTCAGATCTCAGCCTCCTGAGAAGTTAGGATTACAGATGAGCCACTGGCACCCAGCCCATGCTTTCTTCTTAAACCCACCTCTTCATCACCATTCTTATCCTAATAGGAAGGAATGTCTGAAAAATCTAGGTTGTCTTGATCATCTATGTTCTATCCAATAATCTTTCTGATACTCTGGAATTCATGCAACCCTCTACGTTGTTACTCCAATCCTGACGCCATCATCTTCCAGCCACATTCTGATGGATTGAGTGAGCTCTAGTCATGGCCCTATATTACTAACTTCATCATATAGCATTTGAAGAGATTGTTCTATGATGAAAGTATGATTACATCTCTTCGTGCTTAAAAGCCTTCAATGGATCCTTTCTGATAGCATCCAAACTTAATATGAGGTATGAATCCTTTTACTTTCTAATTCTCAACCTTTATCTCCTACAATTCTACCCCTCATATGCTTTGATCCAGTCCCACTGCAATTATTATACTTTAAGCACCACGCCCTCTTACCTCTAAACCCTTGTATGTGCTGTTTCCCCTTTTTATTCCTCCCTACCCAGCCCTCTTTTGGTAATTTGATTACTTCTCTCTCAAGTCCCAGGTTAAATGTCAGTTCTTCCGGGAATCCTCCCTTGTTCCTCAAAACCCTCTGGGGTCCTTCAACACCTACAATGTCACAGTAGTTTTCATAGATACCACTAATGCCTGCTTAATTATCCATCCTCCGCTTGGTGGCAGAGGGATCATGCCTGTATGTACAACTTCAGAACCAGTCCCAACATGCGGAAGATAGCTAGCACTCAATTCGAAGCTGAATAAGTGATTGGATGGCTGTACACTCAGCACTCTGAGCTCAGGAAGGAAAAAAAAAATGAAGACCAAGTTTCTACCCTCAAAAGTTTACAGATGGTAGGGCACCAGTGGCTCATGTCTGCAATCCTAGCTACTCAAGAGGCTGAGAACTGAGGATCGTGGTTCAAAGCCAGCCCAGGCAGGGTTCGTGTATCTCCAATACACCACCAGAAAACTGGAAGTGGCATTGTGGCTCAAGTGGTAGAACGCTCACCTTGAGCTGAAGAGCTCAGGGACAGTGCCCAGGCCCAGAGTTCAAGCCCCATGATCCCCCCCCAAAAAAAGTTTACAGATGAACATAACTTAAATCTTCATCCTTTACCCTCCAAAACACCCACAAGAGCTAGCTGACACTGACCACACTGAACAACAAATCAGGATCACTAACTCAGAACAGGACAAGACACTAGCTGGGGCTCCCAAGTAAAGGATAGCCTGTGATTCTTGTATGTGGCTCAGGTTCTACACCTATTTATTCATCTAGGAAGTGCCAACCCTTGCTTCTGGCCCTGCTTTACAAAACACCAAGCAGAACACTGAACAGAGTGTACCAAACACACAGGGGAATAAGACTGGGTAAGGGACAGTGGACAGCAGCAGAGAAGAGCTCAGAATGACTTAGCAACCCTGGACTCAGTGATACACCTCCACAGGACCTTGTTCTGACAGCTGGTGAGGCTTAAACCCGTATAAGCAGCAGATGGTTCTTTTTTTTTGGTTGTTCTTTCTGCAGTACTAGGAATTGAACCCAGAACCATGAACATGCTAGGCAAGCACTCTACCACTTGAGTTACATGCCAAGCCCTTTTGTTTATATTTTGTTTTTGAGACAAGATCTTGCTATTTTTGCTGGGGCTGGCCTCTGTCTCAAGAGTCTCTTGTCTCTACCTCCTGAGTAGCTGAGATCACAGGTGTTCATCACCACACCTTGGCTTTTCATTTGGTTCTAACTCGTGCATGTGTTTGCCAAAACCACTTATGCCAATCCAGCAGCTGCTCTCAGGAGTGTGGGCTGGAAACAGGTCCACCCCCTTCCTCTTCATCTGATGGTGGCTACAGAGGGCAGCATCACAAAAACATGTCACTTAGGGGAACTCAACCTGGGACTCCTCAAAATAAATACCCTCTCATCATGTCAGCAATGCAGAACTGGATGAGTTCTAGTGCTGAGAGATTCAGATTTTTCCATATAGCTGGTTCCTAAATTCAAGTCTTATTTCAGAGAAAACTTGCTAAATCTGCCTTCCCATGTTTTATTTTCATTCTTTCAATCTTTCGCAGGTGTGCAACTTTAAAGACAACAATTGTATTTCTAATGTATACTCATTCATCTATGTCATACATTACTGTCACACATTTATGCAAAGATACTATCATAAAGTGTGAAAAATCCTGCAGATCTTATATGGCAGGATTTACGAGTTTTTCAAAACTATTTTTGGTGCCCATGGGTTCTGCCTAGCCTATTGGCTTTGGAGCTTGGTCTCCACATGGGATGAAGCTCCACTACATAGTTACCATCCTCCAAGTTTCTCCTCCAACCTATGGCCTTGTCCAATCAACATTCAGCAAAAGCTGAGCACTCTGGTCGCCCAGTTAACAATGACAAGCAGCTGTTAGAATCCTCACTAGTTCCAAGAGAAGCTAAGACAAGAGATAGCTTAGGCCTGTGAAAAGGAGGTGGCTCTCAGAGCTCTTCTCCCTTTCAATCAATGAAATATTTAAATCACACTAGCTGGGCATAGCAATAGCAACTCAGTTCTCTTCCCCAGCTCCCTTCAAGTCCTCTAGTCCAAAAGCTTGACAGATGGGGAGATAATCTACTCTACCACATTGCTAAGGAATTACCAGCTTGGGTTCAGCCTACAGTTTCCTGCCTCTGCCACTATTCTACACCAAGGAAAGGACTTCCAAGTATGGTGGAAGTACCCACTGACCCTCAATAGCCCACACTTGAATGTTCCCCAGACACACAACCATGAGAATCAGCTCTGTTCCTGAACCCCGGTAAGGATGAGAGTTCCCATTTTTCGGACAAGGAAACTGAAATTTGTGAATGCAAGACTGAACTCACGGTTCTCTGTCTAGACTTAGCTTCTAAATCAAGATTTCCAGGTAATTTCTTTTAATAATTCATCATAAGGGGGTTTCTTTTCCTTTACAGATTTCTCAAACTTGCCACTACCTTCGATCTCCAAATACTTAAATCCAACCTACCCTTATCCCCCCACCCCTGCTTTTTTTTTCCCCTCTCCCCAACTTCAATTTCCCCAAGGTCTAAGCATGGCCTTGAATTCAGAGGTCTCTGATTGTAGAAGGTGCAACCTCTCTGCCAAAAAAAGTGGCTGAGTCCCCTTCTCTTGGCCTCTTATTTCTCCTATCCATTCTTTACTCACCCACCCTGTCTAGGCCCTTTGTGACTAAGAGCCTTCCTCAGTTTCCTTGTCCTCCCTTCCCCATCGTGAGAGTCCCCTCCAGTACCAAAGTTCTAGATTGCTCCTCCAATTGCCCCGAGCGGGGGTTGGGGGGGGGGAGCTCCCCCGCTCCGATGTTCAGGCCTCAGCCTTTTCTTTCCAACAAAATCTCCATCCCACCATCTCAGCGCCCCATCTCAGACCCAGGTTTTACGCGCTTACCCGACCAGAGCACGAGTTTGCCGTGCGCCTCTTCCTGCGAGTCCGAGTCCCCGGCCAGCAGCGTGGAGGTGGCCCCGTAGGGCAGCGCCGAGCCTAGGCACACGTTGGAGCGCAGTGGCTCGCAGGGGGCGGCCCGGCCGCAGTGGCTCAGCAGGGATGGAGGGCCGGTTACCGCCGCGCTCCTCTTCGCGTTCCCGCCACCGATCCGCGACTCAGGCCCGGTCCTGTTCCCGCTCAGGGCCGCCCCCCGACCCAGGCCCCCCAGCAGCAGCAGCAGCAGCCCCAGGAGCTGCAGCTCCGGCCTCCGCGCTGGGCGGGCAGCGGCCATGGCCAAACTCGCCAACTCAGCAGAAGCCCCGGGCGCCCCTGCCCGCTCCCCGGAGCCCCCGGGCCACACGCACAACCCTGGGGGCCACGGAGGCGACTCAGGCGACCTGAGTACCCCACGAGTCCGGGGCCGGCTTCCCCCGGACGCTCCGCGCGCCCCGGCCCCTTAGCGCCCAACTTCGCAAAGTTTGGAACCCGGGGCCCATGTTGGGCAGCGGAGGCCCGAGCCAGGTTGCACAACTCCCTACTCCTTCTCCTGGCAATCGAAAGTTGTCTTCAGCCCTGGGAGCCCCCTAGGCCCCCAATCCTTAGCTCCATTCCCTCTTCTATCACTAAAGCTAACTTCCAGCCCCGCGACGGAGGCCTCGCGCCTGCTCGGGGTGCAGAACTGGGACCCCGACTCCGCCCCCAGGCCAGCCCGCGGCCCAGCCACCGCCGCCGCCAAGCGCGCTGCAGCCCCCTAGCTCTCCCCGCCGACTACCCCGCTCCTTTGTTGCTCTAGCTGGCCTGGCTCTCAGGAATGCACGGGGCCAGGCGGAGCCAAGCCCGGCCCCCCTCACCAAGGCTGGGGGAGGGACTGGGCGAGGGAGAGAAAGAGGGGAGGAGAAGCTAGAGAGGAGGGGCGTGAGCTTGAGCCTGGAGGAGCCAAAGAAAGTTGGGGAGATTTGGCCCCCCACCCCCACACACAAACACACCCTGCCACCGCCCAGCGCCACGGTGAAAGAGATGGGTGGAAGTCGTGGCGCAGAGCTGCTATGAGAGACTTTAGCTATAACTTCATCTGTCTGAGGCTGGTTTGACTTTGTCATTTGCAGGACATTTCTCCTGTTAGGATGGGAGAGACAAGGCATGCCCAGGCCCAGAGTCCATGAGAAATTCCTCTGCCCCTCCTTGCCCAGTTGCTCAGCGCTGCTTTTGGTAAACCTTTCAATTTAGCCCAGATCCCCATGGAGAGGAACCAGAGATTGTAGTTCCCATTTCTACAAATCCAGCTCTGGATCTGTGTGAGAGAGGACGAATATCAGAGCAGGTGTCCCAGCTGTGGTTACCTGAGAGAGCAGGTGTCCCAGCTGTTACCTGAGAAAGCAGGTGTCTGAAACCCAACATGCCAACCTTAAACTTGTATTGTTTTATTGCTAGGAGTGTGTGAAGTCTGTGATTTACACCCACTAGCTTGGCATGTCTTTAGTTGTGTACAAAAGAATCCAGTTCTTCTTTGATGGCTCTGGCTGCCAGAGGAAGTTTCTGCAGTTCCCTTTCACAATCTACTTTTCCCTTTCTCAGTCCTTTGCATGCCTCAAATTTCACCTTGAGTCAGTTAGCACCCATAACTAAGGGTCTAGCCAGGGTTAGACCATTTTTTCTGTTACTGATGGGCAGTTCACTAGGGTAACTTTTATTTCTTCTCTGGGAGACTAGCTCATAGACTAGGTAAAATAGATGATTTCTGTTACCTTTGATCATTTAAGAACAAATTAGCTATTACATTTCAGCTACCATCCTTAATTGGTACCTTAACCCCACAGGTAGAAAACTGGGAGATCAGCAGAGGAGAATTCAATTTATTCATTCTGAAATCCTGGGATTGTACACAGCAGCCTAGTAACATCCTTGAAGAATGAATGGGAATGTGGTTTGTTGTGGACAGTACTATGAGCATTTCTCATAGTATATACCTTCTGTGTCCCATTGCTAAGCCAGTGAAATTCCCAAACAGGAACCTGAAGCCTAGTGAATTGAATCACACACACGAGATATTAGAATATTGGTATTCAGTATTAGAATATTGTGGAAACAAGGCTTGCCCTCAGGAAACATATATAATATCATGGCAAAACAGAAAAATTTTCTTCAGGGAAGGAAGTTAATTTTATTCTCTGTATCTACACAGTTCAATTGGATATACATCTTTTTGTTGTTGTTGTTGTTTATGGGTCTTATACTCTGGGTCTGGGTGCTGTCCCTCAGCTCTTCTGCTCAAGGCTAGCACTCTACCACTTGAGCCACAGCACCACTTCCAGTTTTCTGGTGGCTAATTGGAGATAAGAGTCTCATGGACTTTCTTGCCCAGGGTTGGCTTTGAACTTCCATCCTCAGATCTCAGCCTTCTGAGTAGCTAGGATTACAAGCGTGAGTCACTAGTGCCCAGCTGGATATACATCTTAATCACCTGATTAGTTGCCAAAGTGAATGTGATAGGAACTTACAGTAGAGACATCAGTGTGGGCAGAAGTAGAGGAAGTGGAATTTGAACCCAGGATTGAAGTGTGAATAGGAGGAGCCAGAAAAGCAGAGGATTCGACATTAGTATTTCATATGGAGGAAACTATGACCACAGCTCAGGGCATGTCCTGCCTGGCTGTCAGGACATAGTAAGGGTTATGAATAGAAAGTGACTGGCAGGGGCTGGGAAGGTGGCTCAGTGGTAGAGTGCTTGCATTGCATGCATGAGGCCCTGGGTTCAATTCCCCAGCACCACATAAGGAAAAAGAAAAAAAAGCCGGAAGTGGCTCTGTGGCTCAACTGGTAGAGCGCTAGCCTTCAGCTGAAGTGCTGAGGGTCAGCGCCCAGGCCCAGAGTTCAGGCCCCATGACCGGACCAAAAAAAAAAAAAAAAAAAAGAGCAGAAAGTGACTGGCAGGAAGCCTCAAATGACATACAGAGATTCAAAAGTTTAATTCTGTTGCCAATAAGAGAGTAATTTTTATTATCGGAGTGCTATTAGTCATTCATAACCATAAGGTGACCTGAGCATGGTATGAAGGGCAAAAGCCTGGAGGAAAGGGACAGTATGGAGCGAAGTCACCGGTGATTTATGGAAGGAGTAGAAATAGACTGTCACTAGGGCATAATATTCCCAGTGGAAAAACCATTTAAAGTATAATGATCTAGGTTGCTTTTTTTTTTTTTTTTTGCCATGATAGAAGTGAATTGGCTGTTAAAACATGTCCACATCTGAGCCACAGGGGAAGTTGCCTTGGAGCCTGACATCACACTCACACTTTATTTTGTGAACTTTCTCTACTTATTTCTTTTCTTGGTAGTTACTGTGGCAGTTTTGAAGTCCTGTGGCCTTTTCTCATGGTGTACTCAATGTTCTGTGTATTAAGGAGGGAGCAACACATGTGCTTGGGCAGAAGAGGGAATCTTAGATGATTCTAAGATATGTTTTCAGGCCAGAGTGTTCTTTTCTTGTGTGTGTGGGGGGGAGGGGGAGTGTCAGGAGGTGAGAAACCATATTATTCCTTTTTTGGGAATACCTCTGGCCTAGGAAGAGGCAGAAGAAGGCAAAACTGCAAGAAAAATGCTCATAGTACTGTCATAGCTACTAGGGGCCATGTTCTTGCCGGTGGCAGATACACATCACCAATGTGCTCTTCCCTTGATACAGAAGTAGGAAAAAGTTCTACAATCTTGTCAGACAGTAGATTTGAAAGGAGAGCTGTGAGGACGGAGGAAACAGAAATTCCTGGTGACCCCTGAATGACGCTTGGGATCCTGCTCAAAGCTAGACCATCCTCTCCTGCAGATGCACCAAGAATGCCAGTCTGTTAGAGGATCTTCAGTGTGCTGCACACACTCTTTTGTTTCAAGCTTGCTGGCAGGTTGCAAAGTATTTCACTCCTGCGCTAGGTAAAGCACACATGAGCGCGCGTGCACACAAACACACACACACACACACACACACACACACATACACACACGAACACTCTCTTAGGAATCTTAACCCTATCTACATGTCCTAACACAGTTCTTTTGTTGGGGCCATGAGAAGCTGTCCTGGTTGAGGAGGCCTTGCAATACTTGATTTGCAACAAGTAGCTTCTTGATTTCTGAGTCATTCTCACCAAATATTTTTGGCATTCTGAAGTCTCACATTCACTATTGACTATCTTAATATTAGTGTACTGGCCCAGAGAGATCTTACCACTCACAGAAGATTGACATGACAGTGTCATGAGTATCCTTGAGACCTTGGTGCCTGAGCTCAGCTGAGCCTTGGAGACCTTGGCCCAGCTGTCACACTGGCCAGAATCTGGAGCATAATTGTTGCAGTGCTCCAGTGCTCCTACATTCAAAGACGGGAAGACCCAACATTGTTAGGATGACAATACTGCACAAGTTTAATTACAGATTCAACACAAACCTTAACAAAGTTCCAATAGCTTCTGACAAAAATGGAAAAGCTAATCTTCAAATTTCTTATGGGTTACAAGGGAGCTCTGAGTAGCCAAAACAATCTTGAGAAAGAATAAAATTGGTGGGCTCACTCTTCTGAACTTCATAATATACTCAAAATATACATACCTAAAAGACTACACAACTAGCATTAGAGCAGAAATGTAAGCCAATAGAATAGAACAGAAGCCTAGAAGTAACACCGCCAGTTGGTTTTTGACCCAAGAGACAATACCATTTAATGGTCTTTTCAACAAATAGTGCTGGAAAATTTGATTACTCACATGCAAAAGAATGAAAGTGAGCTTGGTGTTCACACTTTTATAATCCTAGCTACTCAGGAGGCCAAGATCTGAGGATCGCAGCTCAAAACCAGCTTGGTCAGGAAAGTCCTTGAGACTCTTATTTCCAACAAACTATGGAAAAAGCTGGAAGTAGAGCAAATAGTAGAGTACTAACCTGGAGCAAAAAAGCTCAAGGATAGCACTCAGGCTCTGCACACACACACACACACACACACACACACACACACACACACACACACACACACAATGAAAGTGGACCCTTACTTTGTATAATACTATGATTTAAATGTGGTTTGTCCCTGCCAAAGCTCATGTTGACGCATGCTTCTACAATGTTTCCACAATGAAATGGTACTGAAGTAGTAGGGCCCTTAATATATATTTGGGAATCCTAAAAGTCATCTGTCATGAATGGATTAGTTTGGTCATGAGAGCTTTTGGTAAGTTTTAGATATAGTGCTCTCAAAAGGTTCATTTCAAAAGGATCTGCCCACATGGCAGATCCAATCATTGAGAGAAATTTAGATCATGAAGGCTCTGGCCCAATCAATGGATTCATCCCTTGATAGAATTATAGAATGGACTACAGGGAGATAATAGGAACTATGAGAGGTGGGCCCTAATTAGAGACAGTAGGTTGTTGAGATGGGCTTTTGGAAAGTGTATATTCTCCCTAGTGTCCTTCTTGTTCTGTCTATGATTCCTGGCAGCCATGAGGTAACTTTGTTCTGCCATACCCTCTCCACCAACCCAATACCTCAACCCAAGTCCACAGCAATGGGGCCAATTGACTATGGAATCTAAAACCATGGGCCAAAATGAAACTTTCATCCTTTAAAAAAATACACATTTAAGGGGCGAGGTAGGGAAGGGATGTGAAGGGTAAACAAAGGAGGAGGCTGCAATGCTTGGTAAGAAATGTATGCATTATCCTGCCCATGTAATTGTAACCCCTCTGTACAGTATGTTCACAAAAAAATTAAATTAAATTTAAAAAAATACACGTTTAAGAGCTAAAAAACCTTACAAACTCTACATGGCATTGGGTTTGGCAATAATCTCATTGCTATGCCTGTACCAAAAGTATAGGCAATAAAAGAAACAACTAGGTAAAATTAAGAAATTTTAGGAGCTGGAGGTATGGCTGAATATATGCCTAGCAAGAGGGGCCCTGAGTTCAAACCTTGATAGCTATAAAATTAAATAAAATACACTACAATTTTCCCCCTCTTAAATGGCACCATTGTTCATTAACTTCACAGGCCAAAAACCTTGGTCCTTTTCTTTTTTTCTTTTTGCCAGTCATGGTGCCTGAACTCTGGGCCTGGGCGGCTGTCCCTCAGCTCTTCAGCTCAAGGCGAGCGCTCTACCACTTGAGCTACAGCGCCACTTCCGGTTTTCTGGTGGTTTATTGGAGATAGGAGTCTCACAGTCTTTCCTGCCCGGGCTGGCTTTGAACCACGATCCTCAGATCTCAGCCTCCTGAGTAGCTAGGATTACAGGTGTGAGCCACCAGCGCCCGGCCACACAGGAAATTATTATATAAATGTTCATAGCAGTTTTATTTGTAATAGCCCCAAATTAGAAACTAATCAAAAGTCCTTCAATGGGTGAGTGGTAAAAGGAACTATGGTTTATCCATATGGTAGAGTAGTACTGAGAAATTAAAACAAAGAAAGAGCATATTCGATACACATAATAACTTGGATGGATTGCAAAGGAATTAGGGTGAAAAAAAGTCAGTCTCAAAAGATACCTATTGCAGATTCCCTTTCTGTAACATTTGTGAAATAACATAATTATAGAAAAGAAGAACTCACTCCTGGTTGCCAGGGGTTTGTTAGGGAGGGATGGATATGGGTTTGTTAGGGAGGGATGGATGTGGCCAAACACCACTGTTGTTTGTGGCTGAGCTTTGTTCTGTTTTGTTTTGTTTTGGTGCTGGTCACATTTAGGCCTTTATAAAGGTATGCGCTCTATCACTGAGCTACAGCCCCAGTCCCCTAATTTTTTTTGGGTGGGGCACATCAGGGTTTACAATTTTGTGAAAATATAATTCACGGGGCTGGGAAGGTGGCTCAGTGGTAGAGCGCTTGCCTTGCATGCATGAGGCCCTGGGTTCCATTCATCAGCACCACAGAAGCAGAAAAAAAATAGCCGGAAGTGGCTCTATGGCTCAAGTGGTAGAGCGCTAGCCTGGAGCTGAAGAGCTGAGGGACAGCGCCCAGGCCCAGAGTTCAGGCCCCATGATCGGAGCCCCCAAAAAAATGGAAAAAGAAAAAAAAAAGAAAATATAATTCACTTAAACAGTTGAAAGCCTTGATGGGAGTGGCAATTACACAAAGCCACACACTTGATAAAAATGACATAGAGCTATGTAGTTTGTGCAAATAACTACTTTAATTGGTGAGATCTGAATAAGTGGTGTAGATTTCTTCATTTTCATATTATACTATAACTGTACAAGTTAACACTGGGGGAGACTAAGGAAGGTTCATGAGGCTTCACTGTACTATGAGTTTGTAATTCTTTCAAAAATATAAAGGGTTTTTTAATTATTTATTTGCTTGTTTGTTTGCTTATTTATTGTTAATCATGGGGCTTGAACTCAGGGCCTGGGGGCTGTCCATGAGCTCTTCTGCCTAAGTCTAGCACTCTACCACTTTGAGCCACAGTTATACTTCAGGTTTTCTAGTGGCTAACTGGAGATAAGAGTTTCATGGATTTACCTGCCCAGTCTGGCTTCTAACCAAGATCTTCAGATTTCAGCCTCCTGAATAGCTAGGACTATAGGTGTGAACGTTCATACCGGTACCCATCTAAAAAAATTCTGTAATTAAAAAAAAATAAAACTACTAGAGCTAGTGGCTCACACCTATAATCATAGCTACTCAGAAGGCTGAGATCTGACAATCATGGTTCAAAGCCATCCTGGGCAGGAAACTTCCTGAGACTCTTATCTTCAATTAACCAACAGAAAACCAGAAGTGGTGCCACGGCTAAAAAAAAAAAGAAAAAAAAAAAAGGGCTGGGAAGGTGGCTCAGTGGTAGAGCACTTGCCTTGCATGCATGAGGCCCTAGGTTTGATTCCTCAGCACCACATAAGCAAAAAGAAAAAAGC
>NW_012267264.1:511003-512637 GCF_000151885.1 Dipodomys ordii
GCCTAGAGTTCAAGCCCCACGACTGACAAAAAAAAAAAAAAAAAGTCTCATGGACATTCCTATTAGGACTGGCTTTGAACTGTGACCCTTGATTTCAGCATCTTGAGTAGCTAGGCTTACAGGTGTGAGCCACCTGTAATGAGCCATAATGAGCCCAATGTGAAATGATTTTATAAGGAAAAGAAACAACATAAAGAAAGACTATTAAACTCTCTGTTGCCTATTTTACTACACGTGGTCATGGTAGCCCCATCTATAGCTGACAAAATAATGAAGGAGGCCACTAACCAAGGAATACAGGTGGTCTCAAGAAACTGAAAAGAAAGCCGGGCGCTGGTGGCTCACGCCTGTAATCCTAGCTACTCAGGAGGCTGAGATCTGAGGATCACGGTTCAAAGCCAGCACGGGCAGGAGAGACCGTGAGACTCCTATCTCCAGTAAACCACCAGAAAACCCGGAAGTGGCGCTGTAGCTCAAGTGGTAGAGCGCTTGCCTTGAGCTGAAGAGCTGAGGGACAGCGCCCAGGCCCAGAGTTCAAGCCCCACGACCGACAGAAAAAAAAAAAAAAGAAAAAAAGAAACTGAAAAGAGTCATGTTAGGAGGGGTGGAGGAGGGTACAGAACTTGAGGGAAAAACGGGTGAAAATGAGCAGTGGAGCTCACTGGACACTTATGAAAGTGAACTATACAACTTGCAGGTGGAGATGGGAGGGAGGGACGGGGAGAAAGTGAGGAAACAGAAGACGTTGTATGAAAGGAAGTGTACTCATTACCCCAGATGCCCTACAATAGATGAGTGGATCCAAAAAATGTGGTACCTAACCATAATGGAATTTTACAGAGCCACTTGGAAGAGTAATGTTATGTCCTTTGCAGGGTAATGGATGTACCTAGAACAAATCATGCTAAGTGAGGTAAGCCATGCTCAGAGACAAACGGTGCATATTTTCTCTCATCTGTGGGAGCTAGGTGTAAAGCACACTGGGACATGATAAATGATACAGGACTCTAGGCATTTATGCACAGTGAGACCAAAGGACACTCTTATGGGAAGAATGTGAAGGCACAATGCCTCCGTGCAATAATATTTATTGAAATGAACTCCAGGAAATGGAAACAAGAGGTTTTTTTTTCTTTTATTTTTGTCTTATTTATCTGTCTTTGGAGAACTAAGGGGAAGCACAGAAATGGAGGAACTAAGAATAAACAAATGCAGCAGTGATACTCACTAGACACTATGTTGAAAATGAACTATACAACTTGTGGGTGGGGATGGAAAGGAAAAACTGGGAGCAAGGGAAGGAGTGATATTGTCTAGAAAGGAATGTGTTCTTTACCCTCTATATCATCTTTATAATAAAAATAAAAAAAATTCAATAAAAAATAAGCCAGTGGAAGTGGTACTGTGGCACAATTGGTAGAGTACTAGCTTTGAGCAAAAGAAGCTCAGGGACAGGCCCAGAGTTCCAGCCCCAGGCCCAGCATAAATAAATAAATAAAAATAAGCTGGGGCTGGGAAGGTGGCTCAGTGGTAAAGTGCTTGCCTTGCATGCATGAGGCCCTGGGTTCGATTCCTCAGCACCACATAAGCAAAAAGAAAAAAGCCGGAAGTGGCTCTGTGGCTCAAGTGGTAGA
>NW_012267264.1:514212-527259 GCF_000151885.1 Dipodomys ordii
CACACACACACACACACACACACACTATTAAAGCCCTAATTTTCCATCTCCCCTAACCTTTTATGGAACTAGGTTCCTTGTAGATATGGTTATAAGGAGGACATAGTGAAGTAGACCATGGACTGGTGTCCATGTAAAAGACAGCCATGTGAAGATGGATGGTTTGCAGTGACGCTGCCATGAGCCAAGGACTGCTTAGGGTCAGCAGAACCAAAGAAGGCTCTTCTCCTGAAGGCTTCAGAGGAGCAGGGCTCTGGGAACTTTCATTTTAGACTTTTTGTTTGCCTAATTGTGAGGCAATATGTTTCTATTGTTACAAGCAACATAGTTTATGACACCTTGTTACAGCATAACTGGAACACTAATAGTGTCCAAGTATGACTGAGTCCTAAAGGAACAAATGTCTAGGAAACCAAATGTGGAACCCTATGACCTGCAGCAGGAGGACCAATTTGTAAAGAAGGAAGAACGATGGTGACTTGGGCAGATACATTGAAAGCTGTCCTCCGTGGCCCCTCCAGAGCTATGACAAATACCACAGCCTCATTTTCTTTCCTTTTTTTTTTCTTTTTGGCCTGTATTAGTTTAAAATATTTACTCAAGCCAGATGCTAAGGGCTCATACCTGCAATCTTAGCTACTCAGGAGGCTGAGATCTGAGGATCTTGGTTCAAAGCCAGCCCAAGCAGGAAAGTCTGTGAGACTCTTATCTCCAATTAAGCCCCAGAAAACGGGAAGTGGAGCTATAGCTCAAAGTGGTAGAGTGCTAGCCTTGAGCTGAAAAGCTGAGGGACAGCGCCCAGGCTCCAAGTTTAAGCCCTATGACTGAAAATAAAGAAGTAAACTATTTAATCAAAATGTCTACCTTTCTGGGATGTACTGCAGTGTATGAGGGAATATACAAATTCATTACTTATTTCTCTCACTGTAATCCATTTAATACCTTTTATTATTTTAGAGACCATTCTTTTTATTGCTATGTTACATTTTGCTTATTAGATACTGAGCACTGATATTCAAAAAGTATTTCTGGAATTTCTATGTTATATTCACTTGATACTACTTCCTGGCATGGAGGGAAGACTCTAGAAGCTTAATTTCTAGCCTGAGTCTTACTAGAGGATTACCCCATCTCTAAATGTTTTGTCTATGGCAATTGGGAATATTCACTTACTGTAAACTTATTTTGGGTGTTTATTAAATGTATTTGATCTTTTGAGCATAATTGGTTGAAAATTCATTTAGTAACAACTGTGTTGTTCTCCTTTTGTTGTCGTGACAGGGTTTCCCTATGTTGCCCAGGCTGTTCTTGAATTCCTAGACTAAGTGATCCTCCTGCTGCAGTATCTCAAGCTGTTGAGATTACAGGTGCATCACTGTCCCTGGTCTGTTCCTCATTTTGAAACTTGTCCTTAGCTTTATTAGCTCATCTGGTCTTCAGGATGACAATGAGTCAGAAAAATAACAAAGCCTGAATATTTATCTTTATAGTTAACTATACGCCTGAAACACAATAAGCGCGCGCGCGCGCGCGCACACACACACACACACACACACAAATTGATCATTATCAAGAGAGATGGGGGTTGGGAATGTGGCTTAGTGGTATAGTGCTTGTTTACCATGCACAAAGCCCCACTGGGTTTGATTCCTTAGTACCACGTAACCAGAAAAATCTGGAAGTGGTGCTGTGGCTCAAGTGGTAGAGTGCTAGCCTTGAGCAAAAGAAGCTCAGGGACAGTGCCCAGGCCCTGAGTTCAAGCCCCAGGACTGGCAGACTGGCAGAGAGAGAGAGAGAGAGAGAGAGAGAGGAGGGGGGAGAGAAGAGAGCTGGAGATTATTTTTGCCAGTATCCAACATATGCTCATTCCCAGATTCCCTCACCTGAAGTCATACATGAAACTGGAAAGGAGAATGTGACAGGCTGAATAGTGTGCATCCAGTGTCCATGTCCTAAGCCCTGCAGCAGTGTGTATCTGACTTTATAAAGGCAAAGGGACTTCGGAGAGGTGGCGAATCAAAGGAGCTTAAAAAGGGAAAATCATCTTGGATAATCCAAGTGGGCCTGATAATCATCACAAGGGTACTATGAAAAGGTGGGAGAGCCAGGGGGAAAGCAGATGGGGTGAAGATGGAGGAAGGTATACTACAAGCAAGGTATGTAAGTAGAAGCTGAAAAACAGTTCTCTCCTATACCCCCAAAGGACAGTCACACCTTGACTCCCTCACTGAGACCCCTTCTGGACTTTTGGATTCAGAATGATAACAACAAATTTATGTGTTTTTACACCATTAAATTTATGGTAATTTGTGACATCAGCAATAGAGAAAGATACAGGGGGACTGGGAATTTCTGCAAAATTTGCTCTTCTGAACATAAGGCTTGGATTGAGGCCTTTTTCTTGCCATGTCACCGGGCAGTTAGGTTTTCACCAGTCTCTTAGCACTGCCTCTGCCTCTGCCCTCAGATTCGTTTCTTGTCTCTGTGAATCTCCTTCTAGTCACCCACCCACCTTCAGTGCCTAGACTTGATACTGGTGCTAACTCCTCCTGTTTGGGACTGGGGTTGCTAGAAATAAAGAAAAATTCAACTGAAACATGAAATTACAATGAGAAACCTTCTAAATATAGGAGTATTTTCTCTCCCAGCATCCAGCCAAAGAGAGAGCAAGCTAGAGAGACTGAGAACCAGAGGTACCACAAACTGGAATCTAGCTAGAAACACTTTGCTGCCTTTTCAGTTTCTCAATATTTACTTGGTAAGATTTTGTTTTTGTCTTTTGCTTGTTTTGTGACAGGATCTCACTACGCAGCCTAGGCTAGCCTGGAGCTCATCATCTTCCTTCCTCAGCTAATTTATAAGCCCCTACCACCCTGCCCTGCTTGCTACTTGAGTTTTGAATCTTGGCTCTTAGGCAGGATTTCCAGGCCTTTAGTTCTAGCCTAGAAAACTGAAGACAAAGGACCAAGGGAGACCCTGGAAAAACCTGCATTTGAATTCTGAGGACCACCATTCCTGGTGTCTTATTTTCATACGTAGAGGGTGCACTACCCCAACCCCTAATTCAAGACCTGTGGACTGCTGTTACAGATAGAAAGAATAAATGCATGTTTCTGGCCCTGTGCAAGAAAGGCATGTTACCAAGAAAGCGCAAAACGCGCTTTATTTTACTTTTCTCTCGCAGAATAAAAGGCCCTTACTTTAAATTTTATATTCGTGATGATGATTTTAATTTTTCTTTCCTTTCCTTTACGAGCTGGGAGCTAAACCCTGGCGCGGGCCCCAGGCGGCTGCTGGAAAGGCGCCCTCCCAGGAGCAGAAGGCTCGCAGCGGAAATAGTGGAGGCGGGAGCGAACTTGCCACGCTTTGGCGCCCCGCCCCCCGGCCCCCCAAGGGGTTCTCTCCAGGTTTCACCAGAGGGACCCCAGTCCCTAGTCGGAGGCTGGGTACAGCAAGGAGACCCGCGCTCCTTTTCCGGGAGCCCCTCCCCTTCCCTGGCGGGCACAGAGCAGGCCCCAGCAGCCAAGAGGTTGGAGACCACCCATGGAGGCCGGAGCCCCGCCCTCCGAGACCCCGCCCCCTTCCTGGCCCCGCCCCCGCGCTGTGATTTCCTACGCTGTGCTGAGTTCCGCCTTGCACCGGCTGGGCAGCCTGCGCGGTACCCAATGCCTTCAGAAGAGGGAGTGCGGAGCCACAGGGCCCAGCCTCAGAAGAGATGCCCTTCCACTTCATTTCCTTCCCTACCCCAGCGGAGAGTACTTGTAACCTTTCCTCCCCTACACCCATCCTAAATTTGGGGTGGCAAATTAATTTTAATCCACTGTAATTCGAAACAACAAAAACACTGAGAACACTGTTTCAGAGCAGAGCTGCAAACCTTTGGATCTATAAGATCGAGTTAGATGGGGCATGTGGACCAGGGAAGGTGTTTTAGGGGTCTTCAGTATCTTCCTAGAGGCAAAGCTCACAGACATTTCTCCCCTTCTAGTTGCCAGAATGGAAAGTTTGTAGGAGACAGTTCAGCCCAGGTCAACAAACTTTTATTGCCACTTCTGGCTCCCCCAGCCCCAGCAAGAGTCCTGCTTCTACACTGGAGAAACACTGAGTTCAGTCCGGTGCAGGGGAATGGAGGTGAGGGGTGTGACCATTCCTCTGTATACAGCCAAGTTAAAGAAAACCCTGCTCTCCTGGAGGGAGGGCCAGACAGAGAGGAATTCAAGGGCTCAGTCCCACTTGCTGACTGCAGAATATAGGGGCTATGGTTTAAAACTTTTTTTCGAAGGGAGTAGGAATGAATTTGGCCGCTGTTGTACCCCCTTGCTCTTGCTGCCATGTAGCCATGGAAACGAGGGAGGGGCAGGATGTAGCTCATTCTGACTACCTGGGAGGATGGTAGGGCAGGCATTTGGTAAACATACCATCTTCTATTCCTACCCAACACACAGATCTGTCCCCAGCCGACCCCCATCAGAGGCTTACTCCCCTCGGCCTGGTCTACTCCCTTCACTTCTGGAGCTGGAATCCTGCCAACTAGACTCCAGCCATGGCTGCTGGTGTCTGCTCTCCACAGCCAGGTCTCTCTGGCAGCAGGATCTAAGTATGTCCACCAAGCTCTAATAGACCTGTCAGCTATAGTGCCTCTGTGGAAAAGGAAAAGCAGCAGCTAGTACCCCCTCAACACTCCATGCAATTGCCGTTTCCAAAACATCTCTGCCCCAACAAATCTTAAAAGCATAAATCCAGATGCTTAAGGTTAGAAAGGATAGAAAATAACTCTTTGATGATGCTCAGGGCTAGGATGGGGGAGAGGAAGTACATCCTCTGAGATTCAAGCCACCTGTGCACCCTGCCATTTGTCCATCTCGAGTTTGCTTCTTCCCACTGGGTCATCATTGCCGGGAGGCTGGAATGCAAATCACCATTAGGTGCCGTTCTCAGCACCCAGTGCTGTTGATCGATGAGGCTTGCCTGTGGCCATAGTGAGGAGATATAGATGGATTCTTAATACCACGGGTCAGCCCGATGCTGCTGGTTGTAGAGCTGTAGCTTGATCTGATCTTTGATTTGATTCACAAGAATCTGGGACAGCAGGATTCCAACCAGCTAAAAGAGACAAAAAGGAACTGGCTCCTCAGCAAGGAATGATGCTCTTGCTTTTTATGACTTAAGTGTGGTCAGCACTATCTCCTCCTTTGTCCCTTAGCAATCCCAGTACCCAGCCAATGCCCATGTTCTTCCCCCCCCCTCCAAGGAGTGTTTGCAGAGTTAGTGAGACCTACAAGTCTGACAAGGGAAGTTACCTGGGGGATGGCCAGGCCCAGTGCAACACCACCAAGTAAGAATAGGTTGCTGTGTATCCAGTTGACCAACTTGTCAATACAGCCGTTGGTATAGATGACTTTACTCGCTTCCAAGTAATCAAGGGCCTGCATACCTTGGCCACACATAGTATTAATCACTGCCTGAGGAACAAGTTGAAAAGCCAAATGTGATTCCCATACCATTAACATCTTGTTTGAGACCCTAGCTGATAGGCATCCCTCCCTTTCAACCAGTTTTTATGGAGGTTGCTGGGTTGGAATTTGCTAAATGCAGATTTCCCCTCCTTTGAGAGGTCTGGGATAAGTCCTCCATGTTTTAGATCTGCCTCTGCTGAGCTCCCATGGGAGCTCTCATAGTGGAAACTAGATCTAAAATATAACTGGACATGATAACCTATACAGGACCTAGGCATTTACACACAGTCAGACTAAAGGAGGATACCCTTAGGGAAGGAACCCAAAGGCGAAACTTCTCTGAATATTTAAAATATTATTTATCTCTGGCATTGATGACTCTTATCTGTAATCCTAGCTACCTACGAAGCTGAGAGCTGAAGAGCATTATTTGAAGTTAGCTGGGGCAGACAAGTCCATGAGACTCTTGTAGTAAATAAATTCCTTAGAAAAAGCTGGAAGTACCACTGTGGCTCAAGTGATAGAGGATTAGTCTTTAGCAAAATGGGACAGTGTCCTGGCCCCGAGTTCAAGCCTCAAGATTGGCAATAAATAAATAAAGTAAAAATACAAATAAAAATAAAATGCTAGGGGGCTGTGAAGGTGGCTCAGTGGTAGAGTGCTTGCCTTGCATGCATGAGGCCCTGGGTTTGATTCCTCAGCACCACATAAGCAAAAAGAAAAAAGCCGGAAATGGCGCTGTGGCTCAAGTGGTAGAGTGCTAGCCTTGAGCTAAAGAGCTGAGGGACAGCACCCAGGTCCAGAGTTCAGGCCCCACATCCAGACCCCCCCCCTCAAAAATGCTATTTATCTAAATGAATTCTAAGAAAAGGAAACATGGGTTGTTGTTTTATTTTGGGGGGGCGGAGATTAAGGGGTGAGGGGGGGTGGGTTCAGTGTGGGGTTTGAACTCTGGGCCTGGGCACTATCCCTCAGAGCTTCAGCTCAAGGCTAGCACTCTACCACTTGAGCCATAGCACCACTTCTAGTCTTCTGAGTGGTTTATTAGAGATAAGAGTCTCACAGACTTTTCCTGTCCAGGCTGGCTTTGAACTGTGATCATCAGAGGCTAGGAAGGTGGCTCAGTGGTAGAGTGCTTGCTTTGCATGCATGAGGCCCTGGGTTCAATTCCTCAGCACCACATAAGCAAAAAGAAAAAAGCCAGAAATGGCGCTGTGGCTCAAGTGGTAAAGTGCTAGCCTTGAGCTGAAGAGCTGAGGCCCAGAGTTCAAGCCCCATGACCGGACCCCCCCCAAAAAAAATGAACTGTGATCATCAGATCTCAGCCTCCTGAGTAGCTAGGATTATAAGCATGAGCCACTGGCTCCTGGCTTTGGTTGTTATTATTACTGGTGGCATTTGTTTTTGTTTTGTAGAAAGGGAGGGAGGAAGGGCCAACAAATATAATCATGCTATTCAGTATACACTATGTGAAAATAACCTATGTACCTTGTGTGCAGGGATGAGAGGAGGAAACGGGAAAGTGAAGGAAGGGGTCACATTGTACAAAAATGTACTAATTACCTGATTTATGAAATGGTAACCCCTCTTAATAACCCATCTTAATAATAACAATGAAATTATATTTTTTAAAAAAGAAAAGAAAGCCAGTTGCTGGTGGCTTATGCCTGTAATCCTAGCTACTTAGGAGGCTGTGATCAGAGGACTGCAGTTCGAAGCCAGCCCAGGCAAGAAAGTTCATGAGATTCTTATTTCTAATAATCAGAAAAAGCTAGAAGTGGTGCTGCGGTTTAAGTGATAGAGTACTAGCCTTGACTACAATGAGGCTCAGGGACAGAGGCCAGACCTAGAGTTGAAGTCCCAGGATGGGCAAAAAAAAAAAAGAAAGAAAGAAAAAAAAAAGAAAATAACTTGAATCACTACTCAGGAGGAAATGAGGAGGTGTTTGGGTTTGCTCACCTGGTTAGGGGTAGGCAAGCAACAGGAGTAAGGCACAGAACATCTCTCCCGGCTGGGGTTGTCCTCTGAGCAGTTGAAATACATGTTCTGGGACCAGTCCTTGTAGGAAATTCCCCCACAGCAGCTGAACTGCAACATAACCCACCATAGAGATTAAGAATCCCCCATCTCACAACTGAAATACCCAAAGGAATTCTCAGTGGTCAAAATCTGTGGTAAGCCAGGTGCTGGTGGCTCCCATCTATAATCCTAGTTACTCAGAAGGCTGAGATCTGAGGATCTCGGTTCAAAGCCAGCCCGGGCAGGAAAGTCCGTGAAACTATTATCTCCAATAAACCACCAGAAAACCAGAAGTGGTGCTATGGCTCAAGTGGTAGAGCGCTTGCCTTGAGCTGAAGAGCGCAGGGACAGCGCCCAAGCCCAGAGTTCAAGCCCCAAGACTGACAAAAAACCAAACCAAACCAAAACAAACCCTCTGTGGTAAGCTTCCACTTGTAATTTTTTTTGGGGGGGGGGGTTGGATGTAGGGCTTGAACTCTGGGCCTGAGCACTGTCCCTTAGCTGTTCAGCTCAAGGCTAGTGCTCTACCACTTGAGCCACAGCACCACTTCTGGTTTTTTGGTGGTTTATTGGAGATAAAGGGTCTCATGGACTTTCCTGCCCAGGCTGGCTTTGAACTGCAATCCTCAGATCTCAGCCTCCTGAGTAGCTAGGATTACAGGTGTGAGCCACCAGTGTCTGGCTTCCACTTTTAATTTTAAAGTTGTTTAAATGTAAGCTCAAGCTTTCCAGTGGCTTTCATCTATAGATGCTTTATTCTCCTTACCCTTCCCTCCCATCACCTCCCTTTCTTCACCTTCCTCCTCCCTTCTCTTCTTCTGCCTGTACTGGGACTTGAACTCAGGGGCCCAGGTGTTGTCACTTAGCTTTTTTGCTCAAAACTTGAGCCACAGCTCCACCACTTTGCTCTACCACTTGAGCCACAGCTCCACTTCTGGCTTTTTGGTAGTTAATTGGAGATAAAAGTCTCATGGACTTTCCTGCCCAGGCTGGCTTCTAACCTCAAACCTTAGATCTCAGCTTTCTAGGTAGCTAGGATTACCAGCATGAGCCAGAGGTACCCTGCACGTGTGTATCTTGTTATAACTCCAATAGTATTTGGTATTATACTTGTGTATATTAGTATCTATATAATTTTACACACTGAACTACAAACTTCTTAAGACAAAATTTTGATGCTGAGCGCCAGTAGCTCACACCTGCCATCTTAGCTACTCAGGAAGCGGAGATCTGAGGGTTACAATTTGAAACTAGCTAGGGCAAGGAAAGTCCATGAGACTCCATCAAAACAAACAAACAAACAAAGTGGAGCTATGGCTCAAGTGGTAGGATGCTAGCCTTGAATAAAAAAGCTCAAGGATAGTCAGTGTCCAGACCCTGACCTCAAGCCTCAGGACCAACATGTACACATACACAGAGGAGATTCTGGCTTTGTAGCTCTGCATAGCAGACAGCCTGTGAAAGGGTGTTCAAACATACTGGTGAGGGCTGGTGGTGTAGCTCAGTGGTAGAGTACATGGTACGCATGAATATCCCCTGGGTCAATCCAAATATCACAACTAGCAAATTGGACTGCTGCATCAGAGGAAGAAGTCAGCACAATCTCCAAAGCACTTTTATTCAAAATTCGTAGCATCATAGCTATTGTGAAATAGACACGGTGGAAGCAACACAAGTGTTCATTCATAAATAAATGGATACATACAATGTAGAATTTATGACACTGGATTATTCAGCCTTAAGAAAGAAGGGAGTCCCAGCACATGCTACAACACAGATGAAATCTAAATACATGCCAAGTGAGACAAATCAGTCACAAACAAATATTGTATGAGTCCATTTATATGAACACCTAGAGTAGTCCATTCATAGAGAGTGAAATGATGGAGGGAGATGGTAAGTGTTTAATGGGTACAGAGTTTCAGCTGGGAAATATGAAAAGGCTCTGGAGGTGGATGGTGGTGATGCATACAATGTTTTTGATATATTTATAAGTATTCACATCTGAGCTGGGTGCTGGTGATTCCTTAAGCAAAAAAAAAAAAAAGAAAAGAAAAAGCTAAGCAAGCTTACCCATAGTACCATCATCAAAAAGAGTATACACATCTGAATGAATTTTTTTGGGGGGGGTTTGGTCATGGGGCCTGAACTCTGGGCCTGGGCACTGTCCCTCAGCTCTTCAGCTCAAGGCTAGCGCTCTACCACTTGAGCCACAGTGCCATGTCCGGCTTTTTTCTCCTTGCTTATGTGGTGATGAGGAATGGAACCCAGGGCCTCATGCATGCAAGGCAAGGGCTCTACCACTGAGCCACCTTCCCCAGCCCATCTGTATGAATTTTATAGATCTATACTTTTGGAAATGAACTTTACAACGTGTGTGTGCGGGCGGGGGGGGGTGCGTTTGGGGGAAGGGAAAGTAGGAGAAAAACCAGGGAGGGTGTAACAATGTTTGACAAGAAATGTACTCACTACCTTATGTATATAACTGTAACCCCTCTGTATATCACCTTGACAATAAAATTAAATTTAAAAAATTCTTATAGACCTGAATTTTTTTGCATCTTTATTTACCTAGTGAGAGTATTTGTTTGTGTAAATACACAAACATCTTTATTACCCAGTGAAAGAGAATCATTGTTTGTGTAAATACAGTCTACAATGTTTGCACAATGGCAAAATCACCTAATGATGAGTACTTCAGAAGATACTACTGCAGTATATCATCTGTAAGACTAATGACAATATTGCTACGTACATAGTTGTACATGTTGAATGCAGATGCAATTTTTTCAATATTGGTTCCTCATTGGTTTAAAGTATCAATACAGAATTCATGCATCAAAAAAGTTGTCTATACTGGAGTAATTGTTCTTATACCAATTTACATTACTTATGTGAAAACTTAATGAAAGTTTTATATGAAAACTTTTCTGCAAGAGCGTTGCAATTAATTATGCTGTTGCCTAGAGTCATCTGTAGAAAAAAATCTAGATCTGTACTTATAAAAATACAGATGTGCATAATAAAAAATGTAAATTCTAGGAGTGTAACTCAGTGGTACAGTGCTTGCCCATGATATGCAAGGTACTGAGTTCTATCTCTAGCATCACTAAACAAAAGGTAAATTTTATGTTATGTATATTTGGCTACAAATGTAAACTTATTAAAAAGCATTAAAATGTAACTTTTAAATAGGTAATCAAAAATCTGCTTGCTTCTTCATAAGTCACCATTTATAATGATTTTCTTATCGTTCCAGAATCCTTTTGCAAATAAGTATATCCCTCTTTTTTATATAAGTGGATTACTATATATACCAGTCACTATCCTTAAACATATTTTTAAGATATTCTATGTGTGTAGGTGTTTGTGATTGTTTGCTTGCCCATTCTCTTTCCAGAATCTATTACCTAGCAGGTAACAAAGAAGCCCCTCAACCCTAGAGGATGTGGCATCTCTTGGATAACATTAACTTTTACTCACAGCCCCCCAGACCACTTATTGACCCCACCACACTTGGCACATACCTTCTTCTGCCCAAAATCAATGAGGTTCTGCAAGTCTAGGTCATCTCGGTAGTGCACAATGGCATTGTTGATGATCTCACTCACTTTCCCCCGAGCCTGACAGAGACATGGACAGGGAATTAGGATACAGGATCCATTCCTCGCTGCAGGAGTAACAGTAGGCCAGGATCACCTCCCCACTCCTTCCACCCTTGATTTCTCTGTAGTTTATTGTCCCAGCAGGATTTGTGAAGGCAGAGGATACCGTTCATATGCAATACAGTGTGGTCACAGCTCCAGCATCCCTTCTCACCTCTAGCCAAGTCCTAAGCAGCCCAACACAGGTGTGGCTCCTTTTCCCAGGCCACTCTGGGTACACACTCATAACTACCAAAGTCAGTTCAGCCAAATAGTCCCACACCGCTTCCTATTGCCCAGCTCCAATCTTCTCCATACTCATTCATTATCACCAGCTTCCATTCTAACTTCCTTTTTAGAAACTGTTTCTATCCTGTCCTGTAGAGCATTAATTCCTGATACATACTCATTTAGGCCCATATCTTTCAGAGGTCTGAAGGGCCGATGAGTTCTCTCTGCTTTGGTAAATGGAGGACCAAGCCCAAATCCCCTTCTCTTGTATATATTGATAAGGACGGAGGCATCATAAACAGCTATAGCTACCTCTTGAACTAGCTACAGACACACAGATTAGAGAAGAATCATTCCAGCGCTCTCTCTCTGTCTTTCTTTTGTCAGTTGTGGAGCTTGAACTCAGGGCCTGGGTGCTATCCCTGAGCTCATTCAAGGCTAGTGCTCTACCACTTTGGAGATAAGTCTTACAGACTTTCCTCCCTGGGCTGGCTTTGAACCTAGACCCTCAGATCTCAGCCTCCTGAGTAGCTAGGCCCTGGAGATGGATGGTGGTGATGCTTTGTTGCAGCACCCAGCCCATCTCCTTTTTTTTAAAAAACTATTTTTATTATCTTTCAGTAATTGTACAAAGGAGTTGATATTCAAGAAAGCAGCTTATGAATACAATGTATCTTGATCAACGCCCTCCCTCTCATCATTCTCATCCATCCTTCCCAACCCACCTCTTCCCTCCATCTCTTTTAACGAAATGGAACAGGGGCTTAAGAGCCTGGGTCCTCTAAGAGATATTAGGGCATCTCTCCCAGGAGTTGGGGGTGGGAAGTCACAGGTTAAAGGTCAAAGTCAGAGTAACAAAATGAAGTTCATCTTCCCTCAGTTCATCCTTCTTTATCTGAGTAAGGCTTCAAGCTAGAACTAGTTCCTAACAAGGAAAGAAAACCAGTTCAAAGCCCATCCATTCCTGGACCACAGGTCCCAGTACAGAAGAGAAATGTTGGATTTTCTGTCATTTTCACATTATTTCAAAATAATACTGTTTATCCACTTCTGCATACCAGTACTATGAACTATTTGTAGGTTGATAAAAAGTTCAAGATCTTTTTTTTCTGGTGCTTACTGACCCAAGAGGTACTGACCCCTAGTGGGCACAAAAAAATTTCATCAATTTAGACCTGTATCATTTTAGGACTCTCCAAAATCAGCACCAAGAAATTCAGCCACTCTCAATTTCTTAATTTTCTACCTTAGTGTCTTTCTACTCTACTTCACATTTCTCACAAGTTCCTTCCATAGTTCTATACTTTATTTCAGGCAATCACTCCTCATTTAAAAAAAGAATTCTGCTAGTTAAAAGGACTTCCTGCATAGTAGACTACCTCAAGATATGGTAATAAACACTTTTCAAAATTACGTTTTCTTGCTGAGTGCCAGTGGCTCATGCCTGTAACTCCAGTTATCAGGAAGCTGAGATCGGGGGAGTTGCAGGGCAGAGTCAGTCCAGGCAGAGAAGTCTTGAAAATAACCAGCCAGAAGCCAGGCTGGAGGCAGACCTCAATTGGCAGAGTGCCAGCTGCGCAAGCACAACAACCTCTCGGTTCAAACTTCAATATCAGAAAGAAAAAAAAAAGAAGAGAAAAGAAGTATTTTCCTCCCACCTTCCCTCTGATTTTCCTCATCAATTTATTTATTTTTTT
>NW_012267264.1:529855-566506 GCF_000151885.1 Dipodomys ordii
AAGCTGGAAGTGGTGCTGTGGCTCAAGTGGTAGAGTGCTAGCCTTGAGCTGAAGAGCTGAGGGACAGCGCCCAGGCCCAGAGTTCAGGCCCCACGACTGAACCCCCCCCTAAAATATATATATATATATATATATATTGAAAAAAGATAGCCTCTTCAATAATTAGTGTTGGGAAAACTGGATATCCATATGCAGAAAACTAAAATTTATAACCATGCACCAGTATCAACTCAAAGTGGATCAAAGCCCTCAAATGTCAGACCTGAAACTCTGAAATTACTGCAAGCTGAAGTAAGAGAAGCATTAGAACTTATAAACAGGAGCATTTTGCAAAGAAAACCAGTGACACGGCAGATAGGAGACAAATGGGATTATATCAAACTAAAAAGTTTCTGTATAGCACATGATATAGTTACTACACTAGAAAGACAACCAACAGGCAGGAAGAAGATCTTTACTAGCAATACATCTCACAAAGGTCTAATATCCAAAATATACAAGGAGCTCAAGAAATTACCCCCCCCAAAAAAACAACTAATAAACCAATCAACAAATGGGCAAAAGAGCTAAAAAGAGATTTCTTGGAAGAATGGCAAATAAACACATAAAAAATGCTCAACATCCCTGGCCATAAAGGGAATGCAAATCAAAACAACATTGACATTCCTTCTCACCCTAGTTAGATTGGTTAGCATTAAGAATTTGAACAACAAATGCTGGTGGGGATGTGCAGAAAAGAAACACTACTGCACTATTGGTGGGAATGTAAACTAGTACAACCACTCTGGAGGGTGGTTTGGAGATTTCTCAAAAAACTAAACACAGAACTTCCATATGATGCAGCCATAGCACTCTTGGCATCTACCTAGAACATTGCAAGTCAGTTCACAGTAAAGACACTTGCACATCTATGTTTGTTGCTGCACTATGCCTTACAATAGATGAATGGATAAAAAAGTGTGGCACATATAGACAGTGAAATTGTAGTCATCTATTAGAAAAAATACTATTATGTCATTTTCAGGGAAATTGGTGGTTCTAGAACAAATCATACTAAGTGAGGTAAGCCAAGCGCAGGGAGACAAACGGCACATGTTTTCTCTTGTATGTGGAAACTAGATCTAAAATACAACTAGACATGGTAACTTCTACAGGGTTCTATGTATTTATATACAAACAATATACACTTAGGGAAGGAACCCAAAGGCATAACTTCTCTGAACAGCTAAAGTGTTATTTATCAAAACAAATTCCAGGAAATGAAAAATGATTTTTTTGTTTTTTGTTGCTGTTTTTATTGTTGGTAGTATTATTGGAGTTTTTGGTTGTTCTTTGTTGTTATTGTTGTTGTTGTCTTTTGGGGGAAGCAAAAGGAGGCACAGAAATGGAGGAAGGAGGGGCTGGGAAGGTGGCTCAGTGGCAGAGTGCATGTCTTGCATGCATGAGGCCCTGGGTTCGATTTCTCAGCACCAAATAAGCAGAAAAAGCTGGTAGTAGCACTTTGGCTTAAGTGGTAGAGCGCTAGCCTTGAGCTGAAGAGCTGAGGGACAGCACCCATGCCCAGAGTTCAGGCCCCACTACCAACAAAAAAAAGAAAAGAAAGAAATGGAGGAAGGAAGGATGAATAAATGCAGTCATTATATTCAATATACATCATGTAAAAAATGCACTATGCAACTCATGAGCAAGGAAAGGGGGAAAAGAAGGGAGGGGTGACATGTCAAGAAGCATTGTACTCATTACCTGACTTACAGAATCGTAACCCCTTTATACAACTCTTTAATAATAATCATTTTTAAAAAAACATGGGCTTGTGGAGGTCTGGGGGTATAGCTCATTGGTAGAGCACACTGCTAAGAACAGTTTGATTGCCAACACCAAAAACTACCTATAAAACAAACACACACAAAACCATAAGCTTTGGAATGACTCACACTCAGAAGTGGGACAAATTTCTGAGCTGTGATTCCTTTTAAAAGATGGGAATTTTGGATAAAGAGCCAGACATGGTGGTTCACACCTGTAACCCCAGTATTTGGTAAATTGAGACAGGAATATTGGGATTTACAGACCAGTCTGTGCTACACAGCAAGACCTTATCTCAAAAACTAAATTGAATAATTTATGGAAAGCACATGACACAATTTCTTTTTTTTTTTTTTTGTTGGTCATGGGGCTTGAACTCTGAGCCTGGGTACTGTCCCTCAGCTCTTCAGCTCAAGGCTAGCACTTTACCACTTGAGCCACAGTACCACTTCTGCTTTTTTCTGCTTATGTGGTGCTGAGGAATCAAACCCAGGGCCTCATGCATGCAAGGCAAGCACTCTACCATTGAGCCACCTTCCCAGCCCCCAGAATTTCTGACAACAAACGTCATCTATCATTATGAATAGGTTGCCCAAGGTCACATAGAAACTAGGTTCTGAATTCAAATCCATCTAGATCAAAGTATAGGTTTTTAAAGCTAAAGTAGTCCAGCTCTCTGACCCTGTTTGAGGTTAATATAGTATCAAGAACAAAAAGAGAGTGCATGCCATGTGAAAGAGTGTGCATGCGCTGTGGTAAGTGCCAGAACTGCCCAGGAGAGATCCTTTATTTTTATAAGCTGATTCCAGTGGTGAAGAATAGAGGAATTTAGGCCTTTTGAATTTCATGGCACTTTGCTGTGAGAACAAATCCACTAGACTACCAGCAGTCCCCACAGAAGCATTCTGTCTCCCAGTCCTACAGAAGTGCTGGGCAGCCCGGGCATGTTCCCCCTCAGCTACCCTTTCTTCAAATCCAGGCTCCAGGATGGTGCTAAGCAGCAGCCAGCTGTCACCATGGCAATAGATGACGCCACGCTCTGGCAGGAGAGGGTTCTCAGCATCAGGGACTTTACCAACTCAATAGGGAAGAAAATGGCTGGCTAGGTTCCACAGGCCTGAAGACAGAAACCACTGAAAAGAGTCACCCTGGGGCTTTGGAGGGAGAAGGGGGCCCAGCCCTAGAACAGATAATAAGGTCAGATTTATCCTCTCAGAGGAACCCTTTTCCTTGTGGATCTTATCTACAAAAGTCCTTCTGGCAGGGGACAGAAGGTCCATGTCTTTGAGACCTAAGCCAGCTCTGCTTGAGTCCTTATCTGCCCTGCCCCTGATGATGAGCCCACATATTATCAGCCAACCCTATCTATCCAGGAGACAGGCGGCAGCTATGTGGCTGCAGATGCCAGTTGGTGTTTGTTCCACAGTATGACCAGGCTTGGGGAGCACAGGGACAGCAGGGAAACCCCAGCAGAGCTGGCAGTTACCATCCTCCCTAGTTCTGAAGGCTACCCTCGGCCGCAACGAACAGGCATCTCACCTAACTGCAGTTCTTAATACCATTTTACAGAATCAGTGAAGCATAGTATTTACCTTCTTTTTAATTCTGTTGTTTCTAAGCTCCTCACTTTTTTGGGGGAGAGAGAGGTATGCTGGTCCTGGAGCTTGAACTTAAGGATCTGGGCAATGTCTCAGAGCTTTTTTTTTGCTCACTCTACCACTTGATCCATAGCTCCATTTCTGGCTTTTTTGGTACTTAATTGGAGATAAGAGTTTCACAGACTTTCCTGCCTGGGCTGGCTTTGAACTGCAATCCTCAGATCTCAGCCTCCTGAATTAGATAGGATTAGAGGCATGAACCACTGGTGCCAGGCTCCTCACTGTTTTTCTACATGCTAAAATTTTAGGGTTGGGAAGGTGGCTTAGTGGTAGAGTGCTTGCCTTGCATGCATGAGGCCCTTGGTTCGATTCCTCAGTACCACATAAGCAGAAAAAGCCAGAAGTGGCACTGTGGCTCAAGTGGTAGAGCGCTAGTCTTGAGCTGAAGAGCTGAGGGACAGTGACCAGGCCCAGAGTTCAGGCCCCACATCCGGCAAAATAAATAAATATAAAATTTTAGTAGGATGGATGGTTTTTCAAAAAGTCTCTGATTAAATCCTAACACATATAAACCAAACAAGGTACAATAAAGAGTTGCTACCCATCACATGGTAACTTAAATCTATTAGTAAGCCTCCAATTATACCAGTTGCTCTGTTTCTACTGGTGGTAAACAGTATGTCTCCTCTGAAAGATGTCCATGTCCTAATTCCTGAAACCTATAACTATGTTAGCTTACATGGCCAAATGGACTTTGCAACTGTGATTAAAGATTTGAACATGGGGAGATTATCCCTGAAGGCCTGACATGGTCACAGCAAACCTTACCAGAGTCACACAAGGAGATCTAACAAGAGAAACAAGGGCCAGGCATTGGTGGCTCATGCCTGTAATCCTAGCTACACAAGAGCCTGAGATCTAAGGATCACAGTTCAAAGCCAGCCTGGGCAGAAAAGTTCCTGTGAGTCACTTATCTCAAATTAGCCACTGAAAACTGAAAGTGGCAAGGTGGCTCAAAGTGGTAGAGCTTTAACCTTGAGCAAAAAGAGCTCAAGGACAGCGCCCAGGCTCTGAGTTCAAGGACCACAACCAACAACAACAACAAAAGAAACAAGGTTGGACAATGTCCTGCCATGAACCAAGGAGTGTATACAGCTTAAAGGCTGGAACATACAAAGACATCTGCAGAGAAAACCAGGGGAATGTAGTACTGCTGACATGACTGAGACCTGTTTGGGACTTGGCCTCCAGAAACAGAAAAGATTAAATTTGTTGTGGGCATGGTTGTCTCATGCCTGTAATCCTAGCTACTCAAGAGGTTGAAATCTGAGGACAGTGATTCAAAGCCAGCCCAGTAGAAAAATCTGTGAGATTCTTATCCACAATTAACTACCCCAAAGCCAAAAGTGGAGCTGAGGATTAAGTGGAAGGGCATCAGCCTTTCGCAAAAAAGCTAAGAGACAGTGTCCAGATTCTGAGTTCAAGCCCCATTACTGGCACACACACAAATAAATTTGTATAGTTTTAAGGCATTAAGTTTGGGTAATTTGATACAGCCTCAATAGGAAATGAATACAATAACTAAATTCAATTCAGCACTTGCTGTGTTCAAGGTACCTTGAGAATCTATAATGTTGTGTTGGGAAGAGAATTAAAAACATTTAGCACCAAAGCAAGGTTCTTAACCTTAGCTTTATTACAATTACAGAAAGACTGCCTAGGCTGCACTGAAAATAGTAATTCAGACAGGTAATAGTAGTTCTGTATGTGTTCATAGTTCAAGAATCTACAAGGCTAAAGCACAATTGTCCAAGAATTGAAAGCAGCAAATAGAGATTACATTAAAAGCAAGATTAGCTGGGTGCTGTTGACTCATGCCTGTAATCCTAGCTACTGAGGAGGCTGAGATCTGAGGATTGTGGTTCAAAGATACCCTGGGCAGGAAATTCCATGGGACTCTTATTTCCAATTAACCACCAGAGAACTGGAAGAGGTTCAGTGGCTCAAAGTGGTAAAGTGCTAGCCTTGAGCAAAAGTGCTCAAGGACAGTGCCCAGGCCCTGAGTTCAAGCCCCATGACCAGCAAAAAAAAAAAGTTAAAAAATAATATTAAGGGGTCAGAGACATAGCTCCAGGGTAGAGCTCTCTTGGCATGTACAAAGTCTCAGGTTGGATTCCTAGCATCACTTAAAAAATGAAGATTAAGACTTTAATATTATTATTTAATATGACCAAATGCATCTCATTTTGGTTATCTCTTAGTATAAAATTCTTATAACACTCACAATGTCACAACTGACTTCCCTTCCTGAGGACAGCGATAAAGTCACTTCTCTTTTCAGGATAGCTTTTCATATCCCAGCCAGAATGAAGTCCGGTTAGAAACTTTTGAAATTTAGATATAATTTTCAAAATAGCGGAGCCATATTTCAGCAAAATTTATGTTCCTGAAAAGTTGGTCAAATTATTTAAAATAATTTCCACATACCAGTATCTTTATCCTTATGTGAGTATTCAACCTGTAAGGAAAATGGCCATCTCCAGGGCTATTTCTCCTTGAAAAAATAGCTAATTCTAGGATTAGGGCAGGAAATATATAAGATGAACTTGGAATACCTTGTACTAGAAAGTAAAAAAGTATTTAAAATAAAATCAAACCCCTATATTAGTGTAGTCTGATAAAGGGACATAGGAAGTCAAGTGAAAGAGCTCTTTATCAGGGTGGGAAAAATTTAAGCATCAAAGTTAATAAGGTGTATTGATTTTTTTCTTTTCGGTACTAGAGTTTAAACTCAGGGCCTTGGACTTACTGGCAGGCTCTTACCACTTGAGCCATGACTTCAGCCTCTTTTTGCTTTGGCTCTTTTCAAGATTAGTGTCTTGCTTTTGATGCTCTGGCTAGTCTGGGCTGCATTCCTTCTACTTGTGCTTCCTCATGTCACTAGGGATACTAGGCATACCCTACCATACCCAGTCATTGGTTGAGATGGGGTCTCTCAAACTTTATGCCCAGGCTGGCCTCAAACAGTGATCTCTATCTACCTTCCGAATAGCTAAGATTACAGGATTGACCCACCATGCCCAGCTTTAAGTGTGAATTATCACTCACAGTATAAATAGATATCCAAACAAATAAAGGTCTAAGTATATAAGCAGGGGAGAAAAGATAAATCCTCAATGCAGAAGAATCCCCAGAAATTTATGTAAATGTCCTCAAGAAAGTAGACTGTAACTCCTTAATCCTTACATATGCACTATGCATAGTGACTTCCTTCCAAACAGCACAGCATGAAAAAGGGCAAAAGGAGACCTGAAAACAGGTATCTAAATAAAATTTGTACATGTGTTTGCTTGTTGGTTTCTGTGACAAAAACTACCTCAGCCTCATGATCAAGGTTAATGTTAACGATTATATTGATAAATCATTGGCATTATGTGCTAAAAATGGCATTTTAGCATTTTACCTCCTCTTCAGAACCTATTATACCCCAAAAAAGGCCATGCACTGGTGGCTCATGTATATACTCCTAGCTACTTAGGAAACTGAGATTTGAGGATTGTTATTCAAAGCCAGCCTGTCAGTCTGTGATATTCTTTATTTGCAATTAACCCCCTCCCCACAAAGAAAAAGCTGGAGGTAAGCTGTGGATGAAGTGGTATATCATTAGCCTTGAGCAGAAAAACTCAGGGACAGCACTCAGGCCTTGAGTTCAAGCCCCAGGACTGGCACTACAAACAAACAACAACAACAACAAATCCTTGCCTATAATCTCAGTATACTCATGAGAAAAACTTCAGGCAAAGTCCAATAAAGGAACACTGTACAAAATACTCTTCAAAAAATCTAAAAGTTGCAGGGCACTGGTGGCTCACGCCTGGAATCCTAGCTACTCAGGAGGCTGAGATCTAAGGCAAGAAAGGCAGTGAGACTCTTTTTTTTTTTTTTTTTTTTTTTGTCGGTCGTGGGGCTTGAACTCTGGGCCTGGGCGCTGTCCCTCAGCTCTTCAGCTCAAGGCGAGCGCTCTACCACTTGAGCTACAGCACCACTTCCGGTTTTCTGGTGGTTTATTGGAGATAGGAGTCTTACGGTCTCTCCTGCCCAGGCTGGCTTTGAACCACTCTTTTTCTTTTATGCTGGTCTGGGGGCTTGAATTTAGGGCCTGGGTGCTGTCTCTGAGCCTTTCTGTGCTCAACACTACGGCTCTACCACCTAAGCCACAAAGTCATTTCTGGATTTTTCTGAGTAGTTTACTGGAGATAAGAGTTTCAGGGACTTTCCCACCCCAGCTGGCTTTGAACAGTGCTCCTCAGACCTCAGCCTCCTGAGCGGCTAAGATTACAGGTGTAAGCCATTGACATCCAGTTTGTGAGACTCTTATTTCCAATAAACTACTCAGAAAAGGGAAGAAGTGGTTTTATGCTAGCCTTGAGCAAATGAAGCGCAGGGACAGCACCCAGGCCCTGAGTTCAGGCCCCAGGACTAAAAAAAAAAAAAAAAAAAAAATTCTGAAAGTCATCAAAAACAAGTGAAGTCTTGATCTCTTGCCATAGCCAAGAGGCAGGAGACATGACAACTAAATGTAATGTAGTAATGTAGTATTCTGGGTTGGATCATAAAACAGAAAGATATTAAATATCTTTAAGATACTAAATATCGGCACTCATGGGAGGGAGGGAACAAGTGGGAAAGAGGGAACAGCTGATGATCAAGGTCTACTAAGGCTGCTGGCACAAAAAGCACAGATCCTATCTAAAAAAATAACTAAAGCAAAAAGGGCTAGGGCATGGCTGAAGTCACAGAGCACTTTTGTAGAAAGCATGAAATCCTGAGTTCAAAAGCTTAAGGACAGCACTCAGGTCCTGAGTTCAAGCCCCAGGACCAGAAGAAGAAAAAAAGACATTATATCAGTGCTGGTTAGTTTGGACTTTTCTACCAGGTCTGGCTTTGAACAGAAATCCTCCAGATCTCAGTCTCCAGAGTAGTTAGTATTACAGGCATGAGGCATCTGTGCCTGGATACAGTTTAGTTGAAGTATAAGAGTCTTAGAGGCTAAGCCCTGTCCCAAGACTCTGCCCAAGGGCAGAGTCACTGTCTGAAAGTTGGCTGAGGTTTACTGCATTACTTTTGACCTCTAAGGCATAGTTTACTGGACTGGGTAAACTAAAGGTCTATTGTTTCAGAACCATTTGTTGACCCATCTTAGGCTGAAATGACCCCTATCACAAATCCTTAGGTGGGTGGAGTAAAAAGCCTAATTTTAAAAAAACAACCCCAAAACTATAACATTCTGTGACCTTGGTGGGCCACGCTGGATGTTATAGTGTTTTCTCTCAGAGACCTAGGGCTCTCAGCCTTCATTTTATATCGCTCATGGTTAGCTGCTTCCTATCATTCTTCCCTCAATGACTTAAAACCATTAACAATTTTCAATGAATGGGAAGCCATTGCTGTTTGGCCATTTCCTGCTGGGATGGAGCGTATGTCTAGGCCAGGAGAGTCTCTAGCTCTGGCTGTTTGTGGTAATAGCTGAGATAGGTGGGATCCTGGGTTATCCAGGGTCCTGTGGAAGAGGTTATATTCTTTGGAGATCATAACCAGCTCTAACTATGTCTAAAGGGGAAGGGGCAGGCTGTAGAAATAGAGAGCAACAGGTTGGGATTGGGATGTCAAACACAGAAGCAGTATAAGAATCTTTTGGCAACTCAGATGACTGAAGCAGGAGCAACAATAAAACACTATTGTGAATCCAGAGCACCAAAAGAACAGGAAACATTCAAGTTTTTATAGAGTCATGAATTGTCTTGTGTTGGACTCAGTTTATATTGGCTCAAGTGTCTAGAATATGAACACAGCAGTTAGTGTTGCCCTGTGATGTAATTAGGATATCAAGGCTATCCTGGTTTGGAGAATTGCCAGCTTTACCTGAGAATCTAGTAGAGTTAGCCCTTAAACTGTATCACTTGTAGTTTTATAGTCTCCTGCAGAAAGAGACTTGTTGGATCTCAGTCACTGAGTCACGGCACTGAAATATGTTATGGGAAGTTAGAGCAGGTATCAGCCTCATTCCTGTGTCTAGCAAGAGAAGAATTTAGGCAAGACTTGAAGCACAGTGAAAGTCATAGGAAAGTTTATTAGGAAAAGAATACACTTCCAACAGAATGAAAGTGGGTCATCTCTACAGAGAGAATGACCCTATCTGTATTATTTCAAAGCACACAATCGAATGGCTCTAAATACATTCATACTGCTAATGTAACCATCACTACTATCAAGTTCTAGAGCTTTTTCACCACTCCCAGTGGAAACCCCATACCCATTAAAGTTATTTTTCATTTCCTCTTCCCCTCTTCCTTCCCTAAACCCTGGTAGCCACAAATCTGCTTTCTTTCTCTATGGACTTACCTGTTCTATATATTTCCTTCATGCCTGTCTTCTTTCTTAAGGTTCTTCTATCATAGAGCTTGTTCCATTACTTCATTTCTTTCATGGCTGAGTAATATTCTATTGTATGGATATAATTTATGTATTTCTCCATTAACAGATATTTGGGTTATTTCTACCTTTCAGCTAGTATGAATAGTGGTGCTGTTATAAATATATCCATGTACAACTTTCTCTTTGGATAGCCATTTTCAGCTCCTTGAGCATATGCCTAAGATTAGAATTATAGTGTTATATAGAGTTTCTATGTGTTTTACACAGTGGCTGCACTATTTTACCTCCCACTAGCAATGTCTGCGGATTCCAATATCCTCATGTATTTGTTTTGTTTTATTTCAGTGTGGCTCAGGATGGCCAGTGATTTGAAATGGAACCCAAACTGGTCCTGAATTTGCAGTTCTCCTGCTCCTATCCTTTTTGTTCTGACTCTTTTTAAATGAACAGTAGGTTTTTCTTCAAGTTTTAGCAAGGATTTATTTTAGTACAGCAGGGTTAAAGTAGAGAGAAATAGAAAAAGAGAGAAACAACATCTCCTGCTCTTCATGTAGGAAGTGGGAGTTAAAGACTCCTTGACACCAATTTTTTTCTTTTTGGTAATACTGGATACCTTGAACTTGCTAGGTAGATGCTCTAATGCTGAGCTACACCTCCATACCTTTTTTCACTACTTATTTTGAGACAGGGTCTCGTAATTGGTGCTTTGAGATGTAGTTAAGATGATAGGCATACTCCACCATGCCCAGCTTCTTCCTTTGAAATGGAGTCTTGTGAATATTTTTGTTTCAGGCTGGCTTGAAACTGTGATCCTGCTGCTATCAGTCCCCTATGTAGCTGGGATGACATGCACACCATGTGTCCAGCTATTGATTGACAAAGGGTTTCAATAACTTTTTAGCCAAGGTGGTCATGAACCACAATCCTCTTGATATCAGCCTCCCAAGTAGTTATCATAAGTTTGAGCACCCAGTGACACTGATACTTTTTTGTCAGTTGTGGGGCTTGAACTCTGGGCCTGGGCGCTGTCCCTCAGCTCTTCAGCCCAAGCACTCTACCACTTGAACCACAGTGTCACTTCTGGTTTTCTGAGTGGTTTATTGGAGATAAGAGTTTCACAGAGTTTCCTGCCCAGGCTAGCTTTGAAGTGCGATCCTCAGATCTCAGCCTCCTGAGTAGCTAGGATTATAGGCATGAGCCACTGACACCTGGTGACACTGATACTTTTGATAAGTTTAGGCCAATTGTTTTGCAGAATATCCCTTAATTTGTATTTGCCTGTTCCAGATTATATCCAGATTAGACATTTTTGACAGAAGTATTACAGAGATACTATTGTGTACCTTTCAGTGTATCGTGGGAAGGCTACAAGATATTAATTTCTATCACAGAAATAAGAAACCACTTTACTAACATGATGTGACTGCTAGATACATGTCGCTGCATCTCATAAAACAATAAGGTGATACTGTTTCCTGGGTTTCATATATTTGATTATTTCTGGTTTTCTTGCATTTGTCTTTTGCAAGCACTTACTGCAGCCAGATAAGAAGCCACGGGCACTAATAATACCTAGAGGAGAAAATACAAAATGGAGAAAATTCTCTCCATTATCTTGACTTTTCTTGCAAATTGCATGATTTGATGTTTGTGAGGAAAAACTCTTTTAAAAACTTAATGTTATTGTAAAGGTGATATACAGAGAAGTTATATAAGTCAGGTAATGAGCACTTTTTTTTTTTAACAGTGTTGCCCCTTCCCTGGCTCTTTCCCAGTTTTTCCTTCCTATCTCCACCCACGGTTGTATAGTTCATTTTCAACATAGTGTCTAGTAAGTACTACTGCTGCATTTGTTCACTCTTTTTTCCTCTATTTCTGTCCCCCCCCCCACTTACCCGCCCAAAAACAGATAAATAACAACAACGCCAAAATGAAGAAAAAACCTCTTGCTTCCATATTTTGGAGTTCTTTTTTTTTTTTTGCTTGTTTGTGTGCTGCTAAGGAATTGAACACAAGGCCTCATGCATGGTAGGGTAGCATTCTACGATTAAGCCACACTTCATTTTATTTTTATTTTTTGCCAGTCCTGGGGCTTAAACTCAGTGGCTGGGCACTGTCCCTGGGCTTCTTTTGCTCAGGGCTAAAACTCTACTACTTGAGTCACAGTGCCACTTCCAGCCTTTTCTGTTTATGTGGTACTGAGGAATCAAACCCAGATCTTCATGCATGCTAGGCAAGCGCTTTATGACTAAGCCACATTCCCAACCTGTCTAGCCCTTCATTTTGGTATATATTATTTTATATGATCAAAGGCACACAGGCATTATGCCTCTGTGTTGCGTGGGAAAACTCTTATTATAGCCACTAGCTATAATACCCCAACACTGAAAGAGCTACAGGGCCCAATTGAGGTCTAAACAAAGATTCTTAAGCCCAGTGGCAATAATTATAGGCAAACTGGTTCTTGGAGTCTATTTCCACTAGCTTCCACCTAAATACCAATGCGTGTCAACCCCTAAGGAGTGAAGACGAGGGAAGGGCCTGAGAGAGGCAGGAGTGTGCCCTGTTCCTAGGATATATGTGAACATCTTCACTAACTGCAGAGTAGAGAAGCATCATCAATTATTATCACCCTCTGGCTGATGTGATCATTTAGACCTTGGGTTCACTCAGGTTCATTTGAGTTTCCCACGCCTCCTCCCCATCTGCTTGCCACTCCTGAAGGAGCTCTCATCGTAGCTCTCCAAGCTTACCCCCAGCAGGTGATTTCTAAGAACTAGTTCCAGAGCTAAGGCCAATGATAGGAACTACCTTCTAGCAAGTGTTAAGGGCCAAGCTAACACTTTGTATATATTATCTCATTACATTTTTAACCACAGTCCTAAGAGGGCATTAGTGTCGCCACTTTACAGAACCAAGGTTCACAGAATTCAGATAACTTTGTCCAATTCCCTCAGTTGGAGGGTAGATGAAGTGGGACTGAACTTACATCTTGGATGGCCCCAAAGCCTTATGACCTCAGTCAGCCACATGGCTGCCTTCCCATCTCTGCTACACAGCAGCCCAGGGAGCCTATGTGTTCCCCTGGGCTATCATGTGAGCTAGAAGAAACAGCTGTCTGCAGTTGTGCTGAGAAGCAGCAGACAATCTTCAAACTAGGCAGGGGAAAGAAGATAAGCATGGGGAGGTGACAAGATGCCAGCAGGAGATAGCTCAGTCTTGAGAGAGGCATCCTGAAAAGAGAAGAGATGACACCGCCACGCAGGGCTGGACGGGCTACGCAGCCTCTAAGAGGCAGCTGTCCTTGTCTGTCCCCCATACTGCCAAGTCCTGTCTGCATCATGAAGCGGATGGAGGCATGGAAGTGATGGAACCATCTTGGTATCACTCCTTAGAGCCTTCTTCCTTCTGAAGATGGTGGAAAGAAGCTGAGGCTAGGGAGTCCCTGTGTGGGAATCAAAACCATAGCTGAGCTGGGGATGTAGTTCAGTAGACCTGTGCTTTCCTAGCATGTTCAAGGCTCTTGGTTTGATGCTCATGGCCCTGGATCCACAAAAAATGAGGGAGTGTAAGGGATGGATCTCTACCTTGTTTCCTAGTTTGTCCTGAGTTCTGGGGAAACCAAGGAAGTCACAGTCTCCTAGACCTACAGCAGCTTCCTATTCCCCATAGCTAGGACCTGCACATGCTGGTCCTGTGACCTGTTGTACGCAGGATTCTGAAGCAGCAGCTGTGGAGGTGACACTAGCTCCTGGCTTTCTCCCTCTCGATTGCAAGGTCCTATCCTGCTGCAATGGAGGAGTCCACAGGGCAGGGCTCACAGGAGTAGAAACATGGAACCCACTGCTGTGCAGTGACTGGCCCAACACAGAGCCTGTGACCAAGACCCTGAGAGGGGCTCTATGTGCTCTGTATCTTCTTTTATTCTGTTTTTTTCTCCTCTTTTTTTAATCAAAACATTTTAATGTTATTGTAAAGGTGATGGGCAGAAAGGTTACAATTTCAAAAGCTGGAAGTGGTGCTGTGGCTCAAGAGCTGAGGGGCAGTGCCCAGGCCGAGTTCAAGCCCCACAACTGGCAAAAACAAGAGCAAAAACAAAAAAAAAACAGGTTACAATTTCATAAGTCAGGTAATGAGTACATTTCTTTTTGGACACTGTCACTCCTATCTTTGCTTTAATATTTTGCTATTATAAAGGTGATATAGAGAGGAGTTAGTTACATAAGTTAGGTAAAGTGTACATTCTTTTTACATTTCCTTTGCTTTATTTAAACACATACACTAGTTGTATGGGGGGAGTTCATTGTAATATTTCCACTCATGTACATAATGTGTCACAATCAACCTCACCTCCTCTACCACGAGCTTTTATCCACTCTCCCCTCCTTTTTTCTGTTTTGCCAGTCCTGGGGCTTGAACTCAAGACCTGGGTGCTGTCCCTGAACTTCTTTGTGCTCAAGGATATCATCCTACCACTTGAGCCACGGCGCCACTTCCCGCTTTTTCTGAGTAGTTTATTGGAGATAAGTCGCATGGACTTTCCTGCCTGCGCTGGCTTCAAACTGTGGTCCTCAGATATCAGCTTCCTGAGGTTGGCTAGAATTAAAGGTATTAGCCAATAGTAGCTGGCCCCATTTTTCTTTCTTTCTTTCTTTCTCTTTCTCTCTCTCTCTCTTTCTCTCTCTCTTTCTCTCTTTCTCTCTTTCTCTCTTTCTCTCTCTCTCTCTTTCTCTCTCTCTCTCTTTCTTTCTTTCTTTCTTTCTTTCTTTCTTTCTTTCTTTCTTTCGCAAGTCCTGGGGCTTGAACTCAGAGCATGGGCACTGTCCCTGAGCTTTTTTTTTTTTTGGGTCCGGTCATGGGCCTGAACTCTGGGCCTGGGCACTGTCCCTCAGCTCTTCAGCTCAAGGCTAGTGCTCTACCACTTGAGCCATAGCACCACTTCCGGCTTTTTTTCTTTTTGCTTATGTGGTGCTGAGGAATGGAACCCAGGGCCTCATGCATGCAAGGCAAGCACGCTACCACTGAGCCACCTTCCCATCCCCCTGAGCTTCTTTTGCTCAGAGCTAGCACTCTACCACTTAAGCCACAGCACCACTTCCAGCTTTTTCTGTATATGTGGTACTGAGGAATTGAACCCAGGACTTCATGGGTGCTAGGCAAGCACTCTACCACTAAGCCACATTCCCAGCCCCCCATTTCTTTTTAAAAGTTGCTTGAAATTTAACATTTTCTACTGGACCAAGGCAGGCAAAACTGCTGGGGAAGTTAAGAAGGCACATGTGTCTCCATTTTTGGTGTTTCAGTTCTTTTGTTGACTTTAGAAAAGAACCTGACCACCCCGTTAACTGAAGTGTGCCTAGCCTAAGAAAAGTGGCCAAGAGGAGGTGTGGGCTCTTCCCAAAGCAGGCAAAGGGGAAGGCTTGGGTGGAGCAAAGGCCTCTGCCATTACAGAATTGGGGGGGCAGAATTTTTTTGGGGGGGTGATTCTGAGTGCCTTGGGGACTCTAGAACAATGGACCTGAGTGAGAGAGTAGCCTTGTTAATGAAGAGGCTTTACCAGCCTAGGGAAGACTTGATGGGGGATCCTTTGATAGAAAAGAAAAACTCCAAAGGCTGTGACAGTAATGAAATGGGGTTTAGGGAAAGAATGAAAGGGATGGCTAACATTTTTTGATCTGACCTGGCAGAGAACAGTGGTGTGGATACCACACTAAGAATGCTCAAGAGCTTAAAGCTATGCTGCATCTGGACAGACCAGAGTCCTTGATGGAGGGAGAGGAAAATGTTCCACCTCTACCTGGTGAGCTTTGCTCTCACCATTTACTAAATATCCACTTGCTGCCAACACAGCTGGACAGTGGGAATCCAGAAGCAAATAAAGCAGTCTCTACCATGAGGAGCCTGCAGTCTAGTGGCAGAGACAGGTAAATAAGTACATAATTAGGAGGCAACAATGCTTGATAAGAAATGTACTCATTGGGGGGGGGTGAATAAAAAAAGAAAGAAATGTACTCATTACCTTGCTCATGTAATTGTAACCCCTCTGTATGGTATTTTCACAAAAAAGTACATTAATTGCAGAACATATAGGGATGTGGCAATCAGATTAGGTTCAAGATGCCACAGGAGCTCACACCTGTAATCCTAGCTAATCAAGAGGCTGAGATCTAAGGATCATGGCTCAAAACCCAGGCAGGAAAGTCAGTGAGACTCTTATCTCCAATGAACTGCTGCAAGTGGAGCTGGGGTTCAAGTGGTAGAGCAGCAGATAACTTCTAGGCCTTTAGTACTGGCATACACACACACACACACACACAAGATGACAGAGGAGTCCAAAGACATGGTCAATCGGAGATGTCTGGGCTGAGATATACACAAGGACAGCAAAGAGAGAAGGTCTGGGTTTCTTCCTCTGCTCAACTCAAAAGCCACTCCAACTGCTGGCCTGAGGAGGGAAATGGATCAGCAAGGGAGGAACAGAGCAGGACTTGTACTTATGACCTGGTATGCCCACAACTAAATAAAGTATGTACCATCCCAATGTCTTAAGTCTACATGGAGATGTCTGGACACAGGACATTGTGGAAAAACAGCCCCTTCTTCAAGTTTCAACACAACTTTTAGGACCTTAGAGCAATTATTCCAGGCCATGGAAACACAACAGTCATTCAGTAACATGATTCAGGGGAGAAAAACCAGAACTCACAGGCCAAAGGAGAAGCAAGATTTGAAACATAAACAGGAGGAACTTATCCTTGAAGTTCTCTCTTGGAGCCAGAAGCTTTCTCCATTAGACTGCAAATACCCCCCAAGAACCAGGGCTCCTTGAACAGGAGCAGAGGTGGCCACTGCCACCACAACTGACCACTGAGTAGGAGCCCAGATGATACTAGCTGCCTTCCCAATGTGTCCCGGTACAGATAAAAACATCACACCCATACAGCACCCACAGCAGGTGGCCAGACAAGCTGATAGTTCAGGTCATGGGTGTATCCAGGCAGAAGAGGGGAATTTGCTTAGATTAGTAGAAGGAAGCCTGCAAAGAAGAAAGCATTGTGCCCAGTCCCTGAAATGGGATGGGAAGAAAGATCGCCTCTGGTTTGGGGAAACAGTTCTTCATCTCCAGCAGCTTGGAAGTGGGGTGTAATTCTGTGGCTCTGGAACTAGGAGAGAAGTGACACTGAGTAATCCTGAGAAGTACTGTCCCCTAAGATGGGCAAGTTCCCTAAGACACAGAGAGATTCATTTTCATATTCAGCCCAAGATCTTAAAGAAAGAAACAGTCCCCAAAGTGATTCATCCATCTTTAAATAGTTCACAGAGTCAGACAAATTTCTCCTTTACAGTAAGGCCAGAGACACGGATACATTAGCTTAGGATCACACAGTAAGTTGGTACCAGAAAGAAGCTGAGCCTCTTTCCTTCAATGTGCTATTTCTAGGCTGGCTTTTTGTATGTACAGCAGTGCCCAAAAGGGGCTCTACTCTTTTTTGAGGTAGTGCTCGCCTGGCAAGCCAGGTCATCTGACCTTACATGAAGTATTTTCACCAAGGTAAATGGATCTATGAGCCAAATTATCTCCCTGGCTACAACCTCTCCAAATTATTTCTTTGATAAAAGGAGTGTGGGGTAAGGCAGAGAAGTCCAAAACGTGACAGGAACACAGAGTTAACAGATGAACCCAGCTGCTGTCTCTAGGAACACAGATAAGAGTAATGTACTGAAGGCTCCAGAGAAGAGTTAGATAGCTGAGAGAGTAGAGGAGCCCTACGTCCTTGGGATGCAGATGCTGGTTCTGAAGATAGCATGCCCAGGCCTGGCACACTCAGTGGATATGAAAGATGCTACACTGGTATTTCCCCCTAATGAGTGAGTTCCCCTTAGCACATTTCCCCAGCCTTGCAAAGCAAGTGGTGTGGGATTTTTCTTGTTCCATCCCGCCCCCCCCCCAACCTCCAGTGGAAGCAGAACCTAGAACTTAGGAACTTGGGTTGACTGGTTAACTACGAATACCGCCCTCTACCCCAGCTCCAGTAGCAGTCATCTAGGTCAAGGACTTCCCCTAGAGGCACTCTGGTTCAGTAGAAAAACTACCAGACCAAGCTTGCTAACCAGCTGTTGAACCTTGAACAAACATTTAACATCACTGTGACTTAGCTTTCTCACACACAAAAAAATGTGGAGGCTAGATGAAATGCTTGCTACAATTTCTTTCCAGTTTTAAACCTGAGAATTTCATAGACGCTCAAACTTCAATTTTCCCAAGAGTACAAGGCTGAGAGTGAGCTGTCATCACCACCCTCTGGGATTTCTCTCATTTGTCCCAATAGGCTAGCACTTATGTACTTTGTGTCTGCACTTCACACCACGGCCCCTGTGAAACCTTTCCAGCAGCTCCCTTAGATGTCTGGTCTGCCTGCACCTTCTCCTAGGAAACATATTTTAGTCTCACCATTTTTCCCTCCTGTAAATCTGAACTGTGGGTGTCAGGTTGAGGGAGGCAAGGAGGTCAGGCAGACCTCTCTGCTCTCAGATCCCAAAGGGCCCAGGGACTCTAGCCATGGGACAGGATAGAGCTAGCATTTCATGAAAATTCTCAGCTCCTGCAGTGTTTCTGTCATTCCTGATCATAACTGGGTTTGATTTTTATAGGGGAGGGAAGGAAGATCTGCAGTCTTGAACACATTTGCTCGGGTCAATCAAGTAAACAAGGATGGCAGAGTGGGAATGAAAATCTAGGTGTCTGCACCCTCAGGCTAGTATTTTTTCCACTTTTCCATTTTCAAGCAGAAGATTTGGAAAGAACCTCTTGGCTTTCCATCCCAGCACGACGTCCTGTTTAAATCAGCTGAAGACCGCCAGGTTTCAGGGGAAGAATCTGGTCCTGAGACAGGTAGGACAAAGTTAAGGGAGTGCTGGGTAAGAAGGGAATAGGACCTGAAAGCCGTGCACATCCCTTCTCAGCCTTGCAGGGAGGGGGCACCTGGGGCCTGTAAAAGAGAGAGGGGGAGCCCCTTGACCCTTCCTCTCTGAGGGGAGGATGAGAAGCTTGAATTTCCCCCCTTCCTTCCTCTTTTTTTTCTTTCTTTCTTTTTGGCCACTAGGGCCTCCCAGCCCCCAGGCCTGAAAGTCCCCAGTGGTGACTGTGTGGTTGGGGCTGCCTGGCCCAACAGGAAAACCCGTTCCTCTCCCAAATCCACCTTTTTTTTTTTTTTGGCCTGCCACAGATCTTCAACCGCACTAAACCCTCATCGCTTGCAGTAAACTGGGTGCCTTTCCCTCCCGACACGGCGCCACAGTGGCGTTCCCCTTCTCCCCCAGGAGAAATGCCCCCAAAGTGTCACCAGCCCAGAGAACTAGGTAGTGCCGCCTCCACGCTCGCTTGGCACCGGGCAGCGCGGGCCACCGCTCCAACCCGCAGGTAGCCTCCTGGCTCCTTGCACTGTGTGTGTGTGTGTGGGGGGGGTAAACCCTGTAGCCCAGGTGCCCCCAAGACTCACCCAGAAGAGCATGTTGAAGAAGAAGAGCAGGTATTTCACCAGCGGGCTGACGAAGGAGAACTCCTCCCCGTAGGCGCCGGGCGCCCCGGGTCTGCGCGCCATGGTCCGCCGCTGCCCCCCGGGGGCCTATCTCCCCGCGGCCGCCGGCCCACCTGCGCGCCCCGCACCCGGGGGCATGAGCGGCGCCGCCGCAGGAATCCGGGCGGCGGGGGAGCTGCGCCGCGGCGGGAGCCGCCCGAGCCCTGCGTCGGGATGGCGCGCGGGCTGAGAACGGCGCCTCTGCGGGAACCGCGGGAGCCGACGCGGACAGCCGGAGCTGCGGAGACTCCACCGCGACCGCAGGACCAGCCCGACCCGCCAGCTCCCGGGAAACTGAGCCCGCCCCCGGCCGCCTATTGGTGCAGCTGCCACAGCCTGACTTCTGATTGGTGGAGCGCTGATGTCACTAAGTATCCAGCCGTCCCGCCTCCTCAGAGAGGCGGGGGAGACACCTGTTCTGTGAGGGACAACTTGTTAAAAGGGTCAGCGGTTCTGCCTCCTCCCCACCCAGAGGAAAACCTCTAAGGCTGCAGCTGCTCAAGGGGGTGGGAGGAGAAGAATGAGGAAAAGGAATGCAACACTGAATCCCACACCCACGTCTTCTTCCCTGTTGCTGGGCACACATGCAAACACACACACACACACACACACACACACACGCACGCACGCACACACACACATTAAAATCAACAAGTATGCACTCCGAGTGTTGAACAATGCGCTGAAAACTATGGGAACACAAGAAAACGAGTAACAATACCCAGGAGAGGACAGTGAAATCACAGACAAAGCCTTGTTGAACTCATTATCGTGCTGCCTCAGCTTCTTGGGTGCCTGGATTATAGACGTGAACCATCAAGTCTGCCTCCCAAATACTTTCAATCATATGTAAGATCCTAATCTCTCACACACATACAAAATTCCATCAGCAGTTGGTTAAACTCACGGAACTTGCAGATGTGGAACCCTAGGGTCAGAGGTATGACTGCATCACAGACACCATCATATGGCTGTATTTTGTGTGAGTAAATTCTTCACCCAAAATTTATTGTTCTTACTATATTATTATTGTGGTACTGAGGACTGAACTCGGACCTCCATATATGCTAGGCAAGCATGCTACCTACAAGCTACATCCCCAGCCTTGAAGAGTTTTTAAGAAATGAACATATTATTATCTCCCCTTGGGAAATTTTTTAAAAAATTAAGTGGTAGTGATAAGAGTAGAGTAAGAATTTTGTTTTTTTTGGGTCGAGTTGTGGGGCTTGTACTCTGGGCCTGGGCACTGTCCCTCAGCTCTTCAGCTCAAGGCTAGCACTCTACCACTTGAGCCACAGCACCACTTCCAGCTTTTTTCTTTTTGCTTATGTGGTGCTGAGGAATCGAACCCAGGGCCTCAGGCATGCAAGGCAAGCGCTCTACCACTGAGCCAACTTCCCAGCCCTAGAATAAGAATTTTGAGGCGAGAGCAGGTGGAATGGATTGAAGGAATTGGAGATGGCTTTTTGTAGAGGAGGAGGGGTTTGGCAAACCCAGGTGGGGAAACAGCTTAAGCAAAGCTGAGCCCGAGGGGCTGGGAAGGTGGCTCAGTGGCAGAGCACTTGCCTTGCATGCCTGAGGCCCTGGGTTCGATTCCTCAGCACCACATAAGCAAAAAGAAAAAAGCTGGAAGTGGCGCTGTGGCTCAAGTGGTAGAACACTAGCCTTGAGCTGAAGAGCTGAGGGACAGCGCCCAAGCCCAGAGTTTAAGCCCCATGACTGGACCCAGAAACAAACAAACAAACAAGCAAAGCTGAGCCCTAAGGAAGAGCTGAGGGTCACATAAACCACTAGTGAGGAGACTTTGCTCTGAGATGTTTTTAGAAAGATTGATAGATTCAGGATAGTTTATGAGGTCCAAGAGTTGTTTCATATTCTCTGGTATTATTAATAACCTGTAATCATACTCAAATATAAGACTTAGGATTTTAGAAATTGTGTGTACCTATATTTTTTCATATGAAAGTTGAGTCCAGTAAAAGAGACCAAAATTTGGGCCGGGGCTGTAGCTCAGTGCTAGAGTGCTTGCCTGGCATGTCTAAGGCCCTAGGATTAATCCCCAACATACACAGACTCACAGACACAGACACACACAGACACACACACACACACACACACACACACAGAGTTGGATAATCATCTGGGCCTAAAAATAACTCAAGGAAGCCTAAACAAAGGAATATTAAATTAGAGTTACATTGGATTTTATTTCAACTTTATTAGACCATTGGAGTAAATACTAAGCACAATTGCATATATGAAATTGGTATATAATTGACAGTGCTCAAATAAGGAAGGGAGTAGGGCTGAAATGACATTTAGAGGAAGCTTAGCAAACTTGGTTAAAATAAACTTACTAAAGCAAGCAGAACATTTGCAACTCCACATTGGAAATTGGGTGCTTTCATTCAATCGTAATAGTTTATCTTCCTTCCAGAAGGAGGTTGGACCTTATTGATAATCTTTGAATTAAGGTCATTAGGGATGGGGATGGGTACCCAACTGGGAAAAATAGAAAATCAAAACAAACAAAATAGCTAGTTATGTTTGCTTTGCTACCCATCAAATATTAACACCTGGCTAGATGATTAATCAGTGGCTCTTATGATTTTTGAGGCACAAGGATCATCTGTGGAATTAGTTTAAAAGGGCTGGGAAGGTGGCTTAATGGTAGAGCGCTTGCCTTGCATGCCTGAGGCCCTGGGTTCGATTCCTCAGCACCACATAAGCAAAAAGAAAAAAGCCGGAAGTGGTGCTGTAGCTCAAGTGGTAGAGCACTAGCCTTGAGCTGAAGAGCTGAGGGACAGCGCCCAGGCCGAGTTCAGGCCCCACAACCGGACACCCCCCAAAAAAAATCATTAAAAAAAAAGAATTAGTTTTAAAGAAAAAAGAAAAAATATTTTTGCTGGGCACCAGTAGCTACTGCCTATAATCTGAACTATTCAGGAGGCTGAGACCTGAGGACTAAGGTTCAAAGCCAGCCCAGGCAGGAAAGTCTGTTGAAACTCTTAGCTCCAACCCACCAAAAAGCCAACTGAGCTGTTGCTCAACTGGTAGAGTACTAGCCTTGAGCACAAAAGCTCTGGGACAACACCTAGGCACTGAGTTCAAGCCTCAGTACTGGCACGTGCACACATGCACACACACAGACACACTCACAACAGATACCCAGGCCTTAGCTCCAGTGATTCTGAGTTTTTGCCGGCTTGGGCAAATCAGCACAGTGGAAATTTACTTAAACACATAGCTTCTGTAGTTATTTTTTATTATTCATTTATTTTTGTGCCAGAACTAGGGCTTGAACTAAAGGTTTTGTGCTCTTGCTTAGATTTTTCTCTTAAGCACTCTACTACTTGAGCCACAGCTCCACTTCTAGCTTTCCTGCTGGTTAACTGGAAATAGTAGTATCACAGACTTTTCAGCTTGGACTGGCTTTAAACATCTATCTTCAGATCTCAGCCTCCTGAGAAGCTAGGGTTACAGGCATGCGCCAAGAGTGCTCAGCTTGTGTAGTTCTTGTGTAGATCACTATGAACAATAGTTTGAAAAACTCCAGGGATTTAGCATTTTTAAGGGTAAGACTTGTGCAATTAAGAAATGAATTTTAGCTTAGAATAGTTATTTTCCCTTTATATGATGGAATCAAATATGTGCAAAGTTAGGAGGCTAATAATACAGTCACATCCTCAGTAACCCAATAGCAACAATTATCAACTCCTAGCCATGCTTAATTCTTGCTTCCTTTCCTCCTTCCTTCTTTCCTTCCATCCCTCCCTCCTTTCTTCCCCTTCTCTCTCTCTCCTTCCTTTATTCCTCTCTTTTTCTCTCTTTCCCCTTCCTTCCTTCCTTCTTTCTTCCTTTCCTTCTTGTTCCAATACTGGGTTTGAATCCAGGGCCCTGTACTCTCCCTTGGCTTTTTCTGCTTAAGGCTGGTACTCTACTACTTGAGCCACACCTCTTCTTCCAGGCCATTCTTATTTAATAACTACTACTCTCCTACAGTCCCATCACTGGCTCATTGCAAAGTAAATCCAAGGCATCAAATTGTTCCAAAAAGTGTAGATATTTTTGAATTATGTATTTACTAGTCATCATTAATGCAATAACTGTACATCTAGTAAGGATTCCAAACACTACAACTTTTCTTAACACTTATCGTATTTGATAGGAACAATTAATTATGAAAACTGCTTTCACTATATTCACTGCTGTTGGCAACCAACTGTCTCTTTCAAAAACTATTGGCAATCAACTGTCTCTTTCAAAAACTATTTCTGAGGTCTTGGGGGGGAAAGCTTGATGTTCAACACACATCTGCTTTATTTTTTCAGCTCTAGTCTCTTTTAGCCATAATGACATGTGAAAAGATGATAGCAATTGGAAGCTTGTGCTAGTGATTAAACTGATAAGGAAAGAAAGGTACATAAGAAGAATCAAGCAATGACTTTTCCCAGATATATTAGACTTTATCACTATCTACTTAAGGGTATCAAAACAATATTTATTCTGAAAGTCTGGTAGGAAAACTGTTATTAGGAGTCTGAAATTTATTTACTTCCAAATTTCCTTTTTCCTCATTGAGATCTTCTTGAGTTATTCTTTTTTTTTGGGGGGGGGTCCGGTCGTGGGGCCTGAACTCTGGGCCTGGGCGCTGTCCCTCAGCTCTTCAGCTCAAGGCTAGCGCTCTACCACTTGAGCCACAGCGCCACTTCCAGCTTTTTTCTTTTTGCTTATGTGGTGCTGAGGAATTGAACCCAGGGCCTCAGGCATGCAAGGCAAGTGCTCTACCACTGAGCCACCTTCCCAGCCCCTTGAGATGTTATTCTTAAAGATATCCAGTTGGGTACGTATGGCTCATGCATGTAATTTTAGCTACTCAAGTGACAGTCCAGCAGGGTGCTAGTGGCTCATGCCTATAATCCTAGCTACTCAGGAGGCTGAGATCTGAGAATCATGGTTCAAAGCCAGTCTGGGCAGGAAAAGTCTATGAGGCTCTTATCTCCAATAAACTACTTAGAAAACTGGAAGTGACACTGTGGCTCAAGTGGAAGAGTGCTAGCCTTGAGCTGAAGAGCTCAGGGCCAGCACCCAGGCCCAGATTTCAAGCCCCACGACCAACAACAATAACAACAACAACAAAAAAGAGAGTTCAGACAGGAAAGTCCATGAGACTATTATCTCCAATCAACTAGCAAACAGTCAAAATCAGAGTTGTGGCTCAAATGGTAGAGGGCCAGCCTTGAGCAAAAAAGCAAAGAGATAGTACCCAGGTCTGAGGTTCAAGCTCCAGTACTGATACCAAAAAGAAAAGAAAAGAAATAATTTCATAGTTTTGATCAATGACTGAGAAGTGAGTAATCTCTGTAAGAGTGAGGACCATCTTGCTAGATCTCTTTAACTCTTCTATATAATGAGTTTTCTAGAAACACAGTTAAATGGAAAAGAGGGTGAATTGTTCAGTTATAGCTAGATTATCATTGTGATAGCATTGGTCTCCGGATGTTACTGGTGATCAGAAAATCTAAATTAATATTTTTATGTTATTTGGGTAAAGAATTTACTCACACAAAATAGAGCCATATGACCAATTGGTGTCTGTGATGCAGTTATACCTCTGACTCTTGGGTTCGCATCTGCAAGTTCCATGAATTTAACCAATTGCTGATGGAACTTTGTATGTATGTGTGAGGCTAGGATCAAACTCCGGATCTTACATATGATTGAAAATATTTGGGAGCCAGACTTGATAGTACATGTGTATAATTCAAGCACTCAAGAAGCTGAGGCAGGATGATAATGAGTTCAACACGGCTAGGTTGTGGTAGATAGTGAGACTGTCTTAAAAAAAAACAAAACAAAAAGTGAAGCAGTTGTTTGGACTTGCTCTGTTCTGAGTAAAGCTAGGGGAGAGGACAACATAAAGCTGAGCTCACAGCATGGGAGCCTGGTGGACCTGGCCTGAAAACTTCGATGCTCCATTGGTTTTTTACCTGACAGAAGAGCAGGAGAAATACATATTCGGCCAAGGCGACTCATTCCTCCCCTGCATTGAGAAACACAGCCACACCCTCATTCAGCTGGAGCCCTGGTTCACAGCCACAGGCCACTCAAGTCACTGTGGTGGGTCCACCAAAGGCCAGGCAGTGGCTGATGAACATGGTTCAGTATTTGGAGCACCAGGATGCTCATTGTCAAGCCCAAGGTTTAGAAATGCTGCAGCATGTCCGGAGCCAGCCCCTCACCAAGGAGGACCTGGCCTTTTCTTTCATTGCTTGTCCTGATACCGTGCTCTTGTCTTGGCAACCATGATGAGTGATCCCTTCTCTCAGGCTTCCTTAAGACAAGGGCTTGATGCTTCTGGGTTCCCTGGAGTTAATTTTGTCATAAAGATTAACTTCCCTGGGAAGCTCAGAAAGATTTGGAAGGTATAGTGCAGGTTGGAATTTGTAGCCAACTTGTCTCCCTCAGGGCTTCTAGGCATATGTCTGAGGGATGTCTCTTAAATATAAGGATGTGTTCTCATCTAAAAACTTATTATTGAATAATGATATGTAATAAATAAGCTCTGTCGTGTAAAAAAAAAAGTGGCCGGGAGCTGGTGGCTCATGCCTGTAATCCTAGCTACTCAGGAGGCTGAGATCTGAGGATCGCAGTTCAAAGCCAGCGCAGGCAGGAGAGACCATGAGACTCCTATCTCCAATAAACCACCAGAAAACCGGAAGTGGCGCTGTAGCTCAAGTGGTAGAGTGCTGCCTTGAGCTGAAGAGCTGAGGGACAGCGCCCAGGCCCAGAGTTCAAGCCCCATGACCGACAAAAAAAAAAAAAAGTGTAGCCAGGAACTAGTGGCTCACACCTGTAATTCTAGCTACTCAGGAGGCTCAGGATTGCAGTTCAAAGTCAGCTGGGGCAGGAAAACCCCTGAGACTTTTATCTCTAATTAACAACCAAAAAGCAAGGTAGAACCCAGGATCTGAGTCCAAGCCCCATGACAGACAAAAACAAAACAAAACAAACTGCAACAAAAACAGTTGCCTAGCTGGGCACCGGGTAATCCTAGCTACAGGAGGCTGCGATCTGAGGATCGCGGTTCAAAGCCAGCCCGGGGAAGGAAAGACTATGAGACTCCTAGCTCCAAAAAACCGGAAGTGGCACTGTAGCTCAAGTGGTAGAACTCTCGCCTTGAGCTGAAGAGCTCAGGGACAGCGCCCAAGCCCAGAGTTCAAGCCCCATGACCCACCCCCCAAAAAAAAAATTAAAAAGAGAGAGAGAATTATCCTTGAGTGAAAAAGGTCAGGGACAGTGCCCAGGCCCTGATTTCAAGCCCCACAACTGACCAAAAAACAAAACAAACCTTAAGTCTCACGATGACCCCCAAAAAAGAAAAAAAATGTTTTAGGGGCATAAGGGTATAGGTCAGTGGTAGTGAATATGCTTATCATGTGCAGGTCCCTGGATTCCATCACCAGCACCCCAAAAATACCTCACAAAACTTTAGTAGGATGCCCATCTGTTTCAGCTCTAGAAACATGACAAGCAATGGTCTAATGCAACAATAGACCTCTGTAGATCAGGTATTCTGATTACCACTTTGGTTCTACTGTCCCTCACAATAACAACCATATTTGCTTATTAAGTGCCACTGCTTGGTCCTTGCCACCCTGAGTCCCATCATCTCCCCTGAATTCAGGGAGACTAATTTGATGACAGCAATGTAATCATTCCTGGCCTACAGAGAAACCTGGAGGAAGCTTTCCTTAAGAATATTTTTTCTGCCTTGGAAATTCTCATGGGGGAACATTAGGAAAGGTTGGGTGAAAATGTCCCACATAATAAACCTTCAGCTTCATTCCAATATCTCTAAGCTTCAAAATTAGTGATTATCTACAGGAGGCAGTTTTGTCACCCCTCAACATCATTTGGCAATGTTGGCACTTTTTTTTGTTTGGACTTGTGCTGGGACTTGAACTAAGGGACTCATGTTCTTGCTTGGCTTTTCCACTCAAATCTAGCTCTGTACCACTTGAGTCACACCTCCACTTCTGGTTTTTTGATGGTTAATTGGAGATGAGAGGATCACAGAATTTTCTACCAGAGCTAATTTTGAATTTTGATCTTCAGATTTCATCCTCCTGAGTGGCTAAGACTACAGGAGTAAGCCACAGATGACAAGCCCACAATTTTAGTTGTTAAGAATAGGACGAAGCCGGCGCTGGTGGCTCACACCTGTAATCCTAGCTACTCAGGAGGCTGAGATCTGAGGATCGCAGTTCAAAGCCAGCCCGGGCAGGAGAGACCATGAGACTCCTATCTCCAATAAACCACCAGAAAACTGGAAGTGGCGCTGTAGCTCAAGTGGTAGAGCGCTCGCCTTGAGCTGAAGAGCTGAGGGACAGTGCCCAGGCCCAGAGTTCAAGCCCCACGGCCGACCAAAAAAAAAAGAATAGGACGATGCCACTGGTGTTTACTAGCCAGGGCTACTGCTAAATGGGGCAAGGCTAGGAAGAGATTAGTGAAGTACTTGGAGCACAAAACTAGATATCTCATGCAGCTAATTCAAGTTTTGTCCCTGCTGCTAAATATCCTGAAATACATAGCACAGGCCCCATGACAATACACCGTATCAATAGTGCTAAGATTGAAAAACTCTGCTATATAGTACACTAAGGAAATGTCAGCCAGTCTAGGCCACTGTTGAGATGAAATTTCAGTTTAACTAACCAAACAACCTGAGCCATTTCTAGCAACTTGAACCAACATATTAAATCCAAAATCTCTGCTTGGTGAGCTCACATCAATAAATTGGACTTGGTTCAACTTTCTGTTTCCTTTGCTCCAATTCCATACTCTGAGAAACCATTCCCACACATGTTCCCCAGGGTAGTATACATTGGTTGTTATAAATTGTGAACTTGATCTAGCCTGGGAATTGGGTGATATAAATGGGTAAAATAATGCAACTCTTCGATGTATATCTTATCTCTTCATGAGTTGTAGTTTAAATTTAATTCTGAAGGGCCTGTTTTACCTCAGATCTTACAAGTCTAGGAAAACAAGAAGTGACGGGCTTGGGTCTTTGGGAGACCTGCGGTTCCCTGCAAAGCATCAGTCTCATAAGAAGGCCATTATGATTTCTTCAGGCAAAGAGAATCTGTCACAAATCCTTAATAGAATGACATAGGGAAAATAAATAAAAATAGTGAACGATAATTGAATTTTACATCTCAAGTATGATCCATTCTTTACAGATATGATTTCATTAAACCAAAATAGATGGGATTTGTCTGTTTGAAAGAGAGGCTGGATATAAAATTGGGTTTCATCGACTACCTTAACTTCGTTATGAAATTCATGTATTTGTGATAGTGATTACTAGAGTATTTGTGGCATTGATTATAGGACAATTGTGACTCACCTTTCCAAGGTAGCATAATTGTAACAGGCCACTGTTCTCTGTGGCACTTTTTGTGGATACTCGCTATGATAGGAAGCTTAAACTATTCAATCTGTGCAAACAATTTAGATACTTGTATTCAGAAAGAAGCTATGCTTATAGAACTGTTCAAACAGAATCACAGATGTGCTGTAAGCAACCATCATATATCAGACATAGGTATTACTTTTTGTTTGTTGTGCTGATACTAGGGTTTGAACTCAGGACTGGGTCACTGTTCCTGAGGGTTTTGTTGTTTGTTTGTTGTTGTTGTTCAAGGCTAATACTCTACCACTTGTGCCATAGCTCCACATCTGGCTTTTTGGTAGTTAATTGGATGGGAATCTCACAGAATTTCCTGGCATTGCTGGCTTTGAGCTGGGATCCTCAGATCTCAACCTCCTGAGTAGCCAGGATTGCAGGTATGAGCCATCAGCATTCAGTAAGAGATCTAGATGTAATCATAAATTTAGGAGCACACATCTAGCTGCAATTTAATCATTTAGATTTGAAACAGAAATCGGGCCTTGCTTTACTGATAAGGAAAGAATACATTTGTAAGGCAAGTACTCTACCACTGAGCCACCTTCCCAGCCCGAGTTTTTATTCTTTCCAGTGCAGGGAAGGTGGCTCAGTGGTAGAGCGCTTGCCTTGCATGCATGAGGCCCTGGGTTTGATTCCTCAGTACCACATAAGCAAAAAGAAAAAAACCGGAAAGTGGTGCTGTGGCTCAAGTGGTAGAGTGCTAGCCTTGAGCTGAAGAGCAGAGGGACAGCGCCCAGGCCCAGAGTTCAGGATCCACGACCAGACCCTCCCCATCTTCCCCCAAAAAAGAATAAAAACTCAGTTCTGAAAACAACACACCAACACCTTTGGCAAGATCTCCTTATGTAGCTGAGGTGGCCTTGAACTCAAGAGTCTCCTGTCTCATCTTCTTAAGTGCCGAGATTACAGGCATGCACCATATAATGGGCTTCTAAAACCTTAAAAAAAAAGCCTGATGCTGATGGCTTATGCCTGTAATCCTGTCTACTCTGGAGGCTGAGATCTGAGGATCACCATTAAAAGCCAGCCTCAGCAGGAAAGTCTATGAGACTCTTCTCCAATTAATGACAGAAAAATCAGGGAATAATGCTCTAGCTCAAATAGTAGCCTTAAGCAAAAGGAGATTAGGGGACAACACTCAGGCCTAGAATTCAAGGTCGAGGACCAGACTAGAAAAAGAAAAACAACTAAAAAAAAAAAGCAAATAAAGTCACCTAGAAGCCCACTGTGCTTCAAAGTTTTTCACCTACATGCACACATACATACATACATTTTTCACAAAAATAAGTCCAATAGTTGGTATTTCTGTAGACTTGGAAACATCAATGAGAAATCTTGGAAAAATTTAAAGAACCAGAGATCATTTTGCTAATGATCATCTTTGATCACCCTGCTAATTTTATTGAGATCACCATTTTAGGGGTTGGGAAGGTGGCTCAGTGGTAGAGTGCTTTCCTTACATGCATGAGGCAGTGGGTTCGATTCCTTAGCACCACATAAGCAGAAAAAGCTGGAAGTGCTGGAAGTGGAGCTGTGGCTCAAGTGGTAGAGTGCTAGCCTTGAGCTGAAGAGCTGAGGGACAGCGCCCAGGCCCAGAGTTCAGGCCCCAGGACCGACAAAACAACAACAACAAAAAAGACCAATTCTTAGTAAGTATTAAAACTGTTTGCACATATTTACTGTGCTCCCTGTCTGTGCTGCTTCACCATGCCCCACTCCTCTGCTGTGATGGACAGAATCCTGTCAACCTGTGAGCTGAAGTAAATAATTCCTCTCTTAAATTGTTCTCTCAGTTATTTTGTCACAACAATGAGAAAAGCGACTGGCATGCTCCAGTTAGCCATCACTTCTATCACTCCAAGTTACATCACTTACTTCGCTCTAGTAGTCACTTGAGATTATAGGCTCAGTGCTAGAACTCTAGTATGGTCGTAAGAGCAGGGCAGGCAGAGGTGGGCAGGCATAATTTGTGCAGCTTGAGTGATAAGCCACAATAACTGGCCGATGAAGATGGGCTCAAACTATTTGGGGTCATATTATTAATGGAGGTAAGACTGGCAAGAGGTAAGTAAGGCTTATAGGACATATTAGGAACATGTAGGAACAGTGAAAAAATGGATTGACAAAAGATCCTGTAGATTTTAGAATATCTACAATTCAACAAGGGAGAAAACTTTCAGGTTGTTTTGTGCTTATCCAAGAAGACAAAAGTGCCAAGTGCCAGTGACTCACACCTATAATCCTAGCTACTTGGGAGTCTGAGAGCTGAGGATTGCAGTTCAAAGCCAGCCTAAGCAGAAAAGTCTGTGAGACTGTTATCTCCTCTAAACTACCCCCAAAAATCCAGACCTGGAGCTATGCGTGGCTCAAGTGATAATGTGGTAGCCTTGAGCAAAAGAAGCTCAGGAACAGAGAGAGAGCCTGGGCCCTGAGTTCAAGTCTCAGGTGAGGGGTGGAGAGACAGAAGTGCTGGGTGCCCATGGCTCACACTTGTACTCCTAGCTACTTGGGAGGCTGAAATATGAGGATCATGATTCAAGAGTTAGCTCAGGCAGAAAAGTCCAGAAGACTTGTATCTCCAATTAACCAGCCAAAAGAGAAATTAAGTTGTGGCCAAAGTGGAAGAGGGCCAAGCGGGAACACAAGGCCTTCAGTTCAATCCCCAAAAGGAAGAGGGGCAGGAAAAGCAGGAGGAAGAAGGGGAGGGGGGCTGGGAAGTTGGCTCAGTGGTAGAGCACTTGCCTTGTATGCCTGAGGCCCTGGGTTCAATTCCTCAGCACCACATAAGCAAAATGAAAAAAGCCGGAAGTGGCGCTGTGGCTCAAGTGGTAGAGTGCTAGCCTTGAGCTGAAGAGCTGAGGGACAGCGCCCAGGCCCAGAGTTCAGGCCCCATGACTGGACCCCCCCCCAAAAAAAAAAGAAGGGGAGGGGGTGGGAGAGGAGAAAGAGGAGGAGGAAGAGGGCAATGTGTTCTGCTAGAATCCATCGACACATTCCAATTGCATTCAACTTCTATTGGCAGTGGCTTTACCACTTTGAGCCACAGCTCCATTTCCAGTTTTCTATGGTTGATTATCTTCAATTAACCTAGCACTTGTGGCTCACTCTTGTAATCCTACCTACTCAGAAAGCTGAGATCTGAGGATTCCGGTTTAAAGCTAGGATGGGCAGGAATGTCCCAGTTAACCACCAGAAAACTGGAAGTGGTGTTGTGGCTCAAATGGTAGAGTGCTCGCCTTGAGCAGAAGAGCTGAGGAACAGCACCCAGGCCCAGAGTTTAAGTCCCATGACTGACCCTCCCAAAAAATTCTCACAGAATTTCCTGCCTTGGCTGGCTTCAAACGTCAATCTTCAGATCTCAGCCTCCTGAGTAGCTAGGATTCCATGAGTGAGCTCCACCACCCATCTTGTCTCACATATTCTTACTCTTGCCCTTCTGTGATGGTAGATGCAGGAAGAAGACCCTCACCAGATACAGCGGCTTCATCATGAGCACCCCGATCTTCACAATCATAAACCAAATAAACTTGTGTTGTTTATAGTGTACCCAGTCTGTGGATTCCATATAGTAGCAGAAAAAGAGACTAAGATGGGAGAAAGGATGGTCTTCATGGATTATTCATGGACGGTCATAGAGGAAACTGACTAGCCTGATTGTGACTACAAATTTTGGGGCATTACCACTAGAGTTCTATATTGCAAACAAGGGGATTTGGAACACTTCCTATCAGGAGAAGATTCAGATCCATAATGGGTTAGGCCATAGTTCACTCGTGTCATTTGAGGGGGTTTATAATTTCCACCATTCTCTAATCCCATCATTGTTGGTTTGAAGTAAGGAATTACTTGGATTATTGTTGTCTTTTTTTTGCCTGCCCTGGGCCTCAAACTCAGGGCCTGGGCTCTGTCCCTGAGCCTCTCTGTGCTCAAGGCTAATGCTCCACCCCTTGAGCCACAGCGCCACTTCCTGCTTTTTCTGCTTCTGTGGAGCAGAGGACTCGAAACCAGGGCTTGCTTCATGCATGCTAGGCCAGCACTCTACCACTAAGCCACATTCCCAGCCCTGTTGTCATTTGTTTGATGCTAGGGATTGAACCCAGGTCCTCAGCTAACTACGTTCTCTACCATGGAGCAACCCTTTGGAACTGCTTTTACTTTTCAGATGCAATTGTTTCAAGCACAGGAACACAGCCAATATCAGCACTTCATACATTTGATTTCATTGTAATTTTTTGTTGGTACTAGGGTTTGAACTTAGGTTTCATCCTTGCTAGACAGACATTCTACCACTTAGGCCATACCACCTCCAGCCTGTTTTGCACTATTTATTCTTTAGTCAGTACTAGGGTTTGAACTGAGGACCTTGTGCTTGTTAGGCAGGTCCTCTAACTCCTTGAGCCATGCCTCCAGCACTCATTTTTGATAGATATTTTGGATAAAGAAGACGTCATCTCACGCTGGTTTCTAATGTCAGTTTTCTAGATTTCAGTCTCCTGAATAGCTAAGATTACAGGTGTGAAGCACTGGCACCCAGCTTGCACTGATTATTTTTGAGATAGGATTTTTCTTTCTTCTGTGATCCCTTATTTTCGTTTTCCCATAGTTGCTGGTATGCCACAATGCCCAGCTTCCCTCTGTGGAGATGGAGTCTCATAGAATTTTCTGTCTAGGTTGGCTTGGAGCTTCAATTTTACGTAAAGTGGGACAACAACCTTTGTGACTGCTCAGGCTGGAATAATGGTCCTCCTATTCTCTGCCTCCAATGTAGCTAGATTACAAGTACAAATCACCAGTATCCAGATTTTACCTGGATACATTAATCAACACATACATTTGTTTGTTTTTGTATGTACTGGTCCTGGGGCTTGAACTCAGAGCCTGAGTGCTGTCCCTGAGTTTTTTTGGGCTCAAGGCTCAAGGTAGTGTTCTACCATGTAAGCCACAGCTCTACTTCTGGCTTGTTTGGGTAGCTAATTGCAGTCTCTTGCCTAAGCTGGCTTCAAACCACAGTCCTCAGATCTCAGCCTCCTGAGTAGCTAGGATTATAGATGTGAGCCATTAGCACCTAGCCTCAACACATTTATTCCATATCCATTCAAGCCACCAGAAATCAAAGGATGACAGAGCTCAAATAGAATCTATGTATTTGAGATTTGGTTACTGTGATTTGGGAGTGAAATTGTTTCAAATATGTGCATAGAACTGAATCTTCGTTCATCAATATAGTAGATTTCTTTTGAAAAATATCCCACCTTTCATCTCAGGCTAAGTAAATGAGAGCCAGATTTCTACGTAGGCCCTAGAGTTAGAGTACTGGACTTGTTCTGGCCAATCAGAATATAGGGATGAACATGTCATCCAAGTTGGTCCAATGGAAGTGAAACCTTGAATTTGGAGTGTATATGTGTGTGGGGAATGTGAGGAGTCTCTTTTGTTGTGCATTACAGGTGACCTACTACTGCAAGGAAGGGCCACAGAGATCCTGAAAGAGGAAGGTCACAGTAGAAAGGCCAGGCTGAGAGAGTAAATGAAGTCCTGATGACATTTATTGAGGCACAAGATCCAGTAGTGTTCCAGATTATCCTAACCTTAGACTTTGTTAAGTTTATCAACAAAATCATTGGTGTGATTTCCTGGATTTTTATTTGTCAGAAAAAACGGATTTTTTAAATTTTATGTTTATTTGTCAGTAATACTGGGAGATAACATCATTCTTGCTACACAAGTACTCTATCACTTGAGCTATGCCTCCAGTCCTAAATAGATTTGCAGAAACCTTGCAACTGAAAAAAAGGCTGCCTAGACAGCATTCCTCTGTCTGTGTGCTCCAAACATTAATAGGATTCACCTTCTCTTAGAAGTTCATTCCACATGCAAAAAAAAAAAAAGGCCATAAAGTAGCCAGATCTAGGCCGTCAGTTTTTACAGCTTAGCTATTGACTTTATCTTTACCTCTGGCAATGGTCAATGACCTCCTTTCAGCAGCTCCAGCAGGGAGCATCTCAGCGGGGTTCATTTCAAAGTGGATCCTGAAGGCTGGTGACACCTGACTACAGATAACCGCACAACCACAGCTATCCTGGACAGTCCTGAGGCAGATCCCACTCCATACTGTGGACAGATCCTCCTCAAAGCTTAACTCTAGAAAGAACCCACCACTCAGCTGATTCCTTGGCTCACTCCTGTATTCCTAGCTACTGAAGTCTGAAGGATCAGATCCAAGCCAGCCTGGCCAGTAAAGTCTGTAAGACTCTTAATCTCCAACTAACCAGCCAAAAGCTGGAAGTTGGAATGTGGGATGTGGCTCAAGTGGTAGAGCACCAGCCTTGCAAGTTCAAGCTATAGTACTGGCACAAAATAAATAAATAAATATCACCACTAATTCCTGACGAGGTGGGAAATAGCCCCAAGAAATGGGGCTATCCTAGCTGTGGAGAACCACAAAATGAGTCAGCCTTCTGGAGAAAACCTTACTTCCCACAGTCTGCTATTCATCATCTCTGCCAGTCCCCACCCCCAGCCCTCATGTGGCTAGGGCTTTGCATTTCTTTCAAGAACATAATAATACCTTATATCTGAAAGCCCTGAAGTGCTGAATGTCTTTCAAAGTACTTGTGCATTCATTATCTCATTAGGATAGCAGATTTGCTATTTTTTATTTCAGATTCTTAAAAAAAAAAATCAAAAACCAACTCAAATCCAGCAGAGAAATTTTTTATTTGGCTTTCAATGAGTATTGAGAAAAGAAAATGAGAATTCAATCCAAAAGTGAAGCTTTTCTAGAGACTCGGATATAATCTTTTCTCTCTTATGCCAAAAATAACAAGGGGGCAGAGGCTAGATTCTAGAGGAAAGAACACTGAGTGGGAGTTGAAACCTAGGTTTTAGTTCCAAATCTGTCACTAAGTAGCCCTGTGCTTTGGACAAGCCCCTTAATCTCCCTGTACAACAGTTTCTTCCTTTGTAAAATGGGTAGCATTGAAGCTTACTGGGATGTGGCCTTTGATATTTCCTGCAGGTCTTGAAGTTCTGAGGTTTTGTGGCTTAGCGAATTGTAGAGTCTGAAGGGACTGATTTATAAGCAAGTTGGCATGCTTTTATAAGCCCAGCCACTAATGATGTGTACAGGGAAGAGTCCTGACCTGGTAGCAGAGGCACTGGGGCAGTGTGATGAGAAGCTGAGCATAGTCCTGGACTCCAAGGCTCTCTTTAGGCTCACCTTTGATGGTGCTGGATGGTGGTTGGTGGTCAGTTGGTTAAATGAAGGGGTAAGTGCCTGGCTACTCCCAAAGTGCTGCCTCTTGATAGATCAGGAAGCTCTGTCATCTGTGTGGAGAGACAGAGCAGATCTCTTATTGATTGCTGGAATGAAACATGAGCAGATCCCTGGTGTTTTCCTGGAGACAGCCTGTGTAGGTAGAGCTTGACAGGCCATGGTAGTGGTCCCTACACAGCACTATACAAACTGACTCTACACAATTTTCTTGCTAAATCTCCTTTTCCTTCCTTCCTTTCCATCTTTCCTCTTTTCCTCCTTTCCTCATTTCCTTCCTTCCTTCCTTCCTTCTTTCCTTCCTTCCTTCCTCCTTCCTTCCTTCTTCTTTCCTTCCTTCCTCATTTCTCTTCCCCTCCTTCTCTCCCTCCCTCCCTCCCTCCCTCCCTCCCTTCCTTCCTTCCTTCCTTCCTTCCTTCCTTCCTTCCTTCCTTCCTTCCTTTTCTCTCTCCCTCCTTCCTTCCTTTTTTCTTCCTTCCTCCCTCT
>NW_012267264.1:567706-572551 GCF_000151885.1 Dipodomys ordii
ACAGATGTGAGCCACTGGCGCCCAGCTTCAATGAGATTATCTATATTGTTGTCAGATACAAACTTTTCCTCTAATATTAATACTCTTCTGTGTTTCACATCACTGAACAAAATTTACAGAGTATGGTATCAGGTGTGTTGGAAATAGAGAAAAGCATAAAAGCATTTCATGGTCCAGCCAAGGAGGCATCCTGTACAGAAGGTGGCTAAGAAGACAAAGCAACACAAAACAAATGCTACTGAGGAAGGCTTGCTGTTATGGACTGTGCATCATCACTGATGAGGTAGGAACCTTTGAATCCTGAGAGATAAACGGAGAGAAACAAAAATACAGCACAGCTGAGCGCTCACCAATGCAGGCCATATTCTAAATGGCAGTACATGGAGCTAGGATTTCTAGAATGGCAGAGCCTCTTCCCAGCAAAACAAAAATCTCACTGTTAAAAAAAAAATTATTAGGGGCTGGGAAGGTGGCTCAGTGGTACAGTGCTTGCCTTGCATGCATGAGGCCCTGGGTTCGGTTCCTCAGCACCACATAAGCAAAAAGAAAAAAGCCGGAAGTGGTGCTGTGGCTCAAGTGGTAGAGCTCTAACCTTGAGCTGAAGAGCTGAGGGACAGCGCCCAGGCCCAGAGTTCAGGCCCCATGACTGGACCCCCCCCAAAAAAAAATTATTATAAGATGAGCTGGGCACTAGTGGCTTACACCTGTACTCTGAGAGCTATTCAGGAGGCTGAAATCCAAGGAATGTGGTTAAAAACCAGCCGGAGCAGGAAAGTCCAGGGAAATGCTTCTCTTCAATTAACCACCAGAAAGCTGGAATGGAGGTGTGGCTCAAGTGATGGTACACTAGCCTCGAGGAAAAAAGTTCAGAATCAGTTCCCAAAACCTGAGTTCAAGTCCCATTACACACACACACACACACAGACAGACATGCACGCACACACACAAATTATAAGATAGAGCTAGGGAAGAGGTGACATTGTCCAAAAGGAAATGTACTCTTTGCCTGACTTATGTAACTGTAACCCCTCTGTTTTTAGTAATTTCAAATAAAATAAAAATTTAGCTGGTGGCTCACAGCTGTAATCCTAGCTACTATGGAGGCTGAAATCCAAGGATCACAGTTCAAAGCCAGTAGAGCTCTAGCCTCAAAAAGATTAGGGACAGTGCTCAGGCTCTGAGTTCAAGCCCCTCACAAAAAGAAATAAATAAAAATAAGTAAGTAAATAAATAAATAAATTTATTTTGGTCAGTCATGGGCTTGAACTCTGGGCCTGAGCTCTTCAGCTCAAGGCTAGTGCTCTACCACTTGAGCCACAGTGCCACTTCTGGTTTTCTGGTGGTTAATTGGAGATAAGAGTCTCACTTTGCCTGCCTGGGCTGGCTTTGAACCGTGAGCCTTAGTTTGCAGCCTCCTGAGTAGCTAGGATTACAGGCATGAATCAGTGGTGCCCAGCTAATAAATAACAATTTTTTTAAAAAAGGCTGGAAATGTGGCTTAGTGAGTTCGATCTCTCAGTACCACATAAACAGCAAAAGCCAGAAGTGGTGCTGTGGCTCAAGTGGCAGAGCACTAGCCTTGAGCGAAAAGGAAGCTCAAGGACAGTGTCCAGGCCTTGAGTTCAAGCTCCAGGATTGGCAAGGAAAAGAAAAGATATGGAACCAGCCCAGATGTCCTTCAGTATATGAATGGATCAAGAAAATGTGGTATACACACACACACACACACACACACACACAGGAAATCTATGCTTCCATAAGAAAGAATGACACTGCCCCATTTGTTAAGAAATGGAAAGATGGAAAAAATCATATTAAATGAAGTAAGCCAGACTCAAATATGGGTCTCATGGTTTCCCTTATTTGCAATGATTGGTATATATCTAGGACAATTTTACCAGATGAGCAGAAAAGCTCAAAAGTTATGTACATATGACCATATAAGATGATGCTAAGTGAAATGAACCCCAAGATATGGAACAAGAGGTCTTTCTTTGTTGTTGTTGTTTTTAATGTACTATGTGATTTTTTTTGTTTCCTTTGTATGTTCTTCCCCCTATGGTATATCCCCTGCTGTCACTGTACTTGATTCTGGTGCCCTGCATCTTGTATATACATTTTTCTAATTTGGGGAGGGGAAGGGGAATAACAAAACACTGAAACAAGGACACAGGATGACCATTGCAACAATGATACCCACAGACATTTCAACAATGATACCCACAAGATAGTATATTGGAATGAACTTTACAACTTGGAGCTGGGGTGGGGGTGGGGGAGTAGTAAGGGAGGTAGGGAAGGAAGGGATAGTGGGAGAACAAGGGAAGGGTTAACAAGAAATGTCCTCATTGCCTTTCTCATGTAACTGTAATCCTTCTGTACAGCATCTTTACAATAAAATACCTTTTTTTAAGGTGAGCTGGAAGTATGGCTCAACTGCAAATCCAAATTCAATCCCCAGTACTGTTAAAAAAAAAAAGTCTGGGTATGAATAGGCTGTGGCATTTGACCTTTGATGCGTTCACTTGCCTCTCCTCCCTCAGCAACTTATTGAGGAGCTATCCAATCTCTATTCTCAACAAGATTGTTTCCAGTCTCCAGACTGTGGCTGCAGTTTTACTTTGGGAGGCACAGGCTGTTATGGTCAGATCATTGCCTCTCTCAGTGCCTGGTGCAGAAGTGGTCCTTTTTCCCACTAAACCCCACCTGTAGGGAAGGAATTCTATTCCGGGCATGGCAGGCTGGACAGTCAGGGGTGAGGAGAACACCTTGCCCTAAAAAGTATGAAGCTAGCCAGGTGCCCATGGCTCATGACTGTAATCCTAGCTACTCAGGAGGCTGAGATCTGAGGATCATGGCTAGAAGCCCAGTCTGGGCAGAAAAGTCCTTGTGAGACTCTTAGCACCACTCAAAAGCCAGAAGTGGCACTATAGCTTGAATGGTAGAGCACTAACTTTGAGCACCAAGAGGCTAGTGCTGAGGCCCTGAGTTCAAGCCCCACAACTGACCAAAAAAAAAAAAAAAAAAGCCGGATGTGGTTACACAATACTCAGGAGATGGAGATAGAAGGATCATTGTGGAACATGCCAGGGCAAAAGCAGAAGACCAGAACCTATCTGAAAAAACAAATGAAAGCAAAGAGGCCTGGTGGCATGGCTCACATGGCACAAGGCTGAGTTCCATTCCCAGTACTGGAAAGGGGGAAAAGTGTGTGTGTATGTGTGTGTATTTTTGAAGGGCCCAAAATGTTTCCGCCAAAACAGATGACAGAAGATGGCAGAATCTTTGCTACAACGTTGGGGAGGAGAGGAAGACACTGTGAACTTGACCTGCATTGAGGCAGATGGAAAAGGAGCGCATGAGCAAGCTTATAACCGTTGGAGCTGCCAGCTGACCACTACAGAATTCACCTCTGGAAGGAGAGGCGTTCTCTCTAATGCCAAGTTAGCCAAGCAGAGCTAAAGCAGAGTGCCTGTAAACCCTTCCTTCTCGCCTGACTGGGAATCTCAGAGCTAGTTACTGAGTAACGGGTGGAGGCAATTGAAGTGACCCTAAGGCCTTGCATGCAATCAGCAGTTTCAAAGCCGTAAGCAGACAGTGAATCCAAGGTCAAAAGAGGAGAGAAATCAGATCCTGAACTAAATTAAAGAGCTGCTGGGCACCAAGGGATCAGTCCAAAGCATGGAATACCAGGAGAAAAGTGCATTAAGCAGAAGGGAAGAAATTAATTTGTGCACAATTTAAGTATGCCTCAGATTGTCTTGATGCAATGGAGACTAAGTCACCAATGACCTAGTTAGGCAGCATGATGAGTTTTGTGTCTTTGGACTGTCTGTAAGCATAGACCACCCTTAGTAGACTAGATTTTGTCTTTCCCTGCTTCCTCTTCTAATTCTAACATACTTAGAGATATGCTATTATTTATATGGCTTCTCTGAAAAACCTTCCACTGGGCCTTTCTTTCTCTCCCTACTTCTGAAGGCAGAGTTCAAGGGTTGCTTGATCATTACTTAACTCCTTTGCACATATCTTGCTTTATTTATTATCTTTTTTTTTTTGTCAGTCGTGGGGCCTGAACTCTGGGTCTGAGCACTGTTCCTCAGTTCTTCAGCTCAAGACTAGGGCCCTACCACTTGAGCCATAGCAACACTTCCGGCTTTTTTCTGCTTATATGGTGCTGAGGAATTGAACCCAGGGCCTCATGCATGCAAGGCAAGTGCTCTACCACTGAGCCACCTTCCCAGCCCCACCTTGCTTTATTTATTTCCATAACACTTTCTCTTCAGTAGACTGTCCTGTTCAGTGTTGTTATTTTTGCTTGTTTGTTTTTTCAGTACTTAGTAAGCAAGCACTCCACTACTTGAACCACACACTCTAACATTCTCCCTTTTAGACCATATCAGATTAGGTCTCATGCTTTTGCCAGTGTTGCCGTGGACTGTGATTCTTCTACCTCTACCCTCTCAGTGACTAGGATTAAGGCATGTACCACCATCTCAGTCTCTTATTCAGTGTTGTGTGTGTGTGTGTGTATATGTGTGTGTGTGTGTGTGCTAGTCTTGGGTCTTGAACTCATGTTCTCCCTTGGCTTTTTTGCTCAAAGCTGGAGCTGCACCACTTGAGCCATACCTCTACTTCTGGCTTTTTTCTGGTTAATTGGAGATGAGAATATCATGAGCCAGGCACCAGTGGCTCAAGCCTGTTATCCTAGCTACTCAGGAGATTGTGGTCTAAGAATATTGTGCACAGAAAAAGCGCACAAGACTCTTATCTCCAATTAACCACCAAAATACCAGAAATGGAGCTATAGCTCAAGTGGTAGAGCACTAGCCTTGAACAAAAAAG
>NW_012267264.1:573701-594498 GCF_000151885.1 Dipodomys ordii
GGCACTGTCCCTCAGCTCTTCAGCTCAAGGCTAGTGCTCTACCACTGAGCCACCTTCCCAGCCCCAGGCATACAATATTTTAATCCTTTCCTCCCACATCTTATATCCTCCTCCCTTTCTGCCCACTCCCACAGCCTGGTCCCATTCATCCTTCGCTTCAGTCACTTCTTTTTATCTATGTCTTCACCCCACAACTCACTCAGTGTGTCCAAATCTTTGTGCCTTCTCTACAGCTGTTCTCACCCTGGAATTCTCTTCTTCCTTCTTTGTGTTTTGCCCCTGACCTCTTCACTTACTGGAGTGGGACCTCCTAGAAGCAGGACTTTGGTTTACTTGTATTTCCTCCTGAGTCTAACAGTCCCTTGAACCCACAACAGGCTTAGTTGGGGTTCACTCAGGGAAGGAATATGTCACTTTGACTTTTACTGATGTGGTCTTCTGAACTCTTATCACTCAGTTCATTAAATCTTGGTTATCTGTCATTTGTTTAGGAGCATTTGGGTTAATCAAGAGTGCCAGCTACCTTTTGCTTTATTGGTGCTAACTTGTGAACAGCAAGAAGCCATCTTGTATTACTATAAGGAAACTCTTACCACCACCACCACCATCACTTCCTACCCCCAGGCCTTATTCCAAGAACTCTAAGTGGGTCTGGAAAAGAAGGTAGCTAGAAAGACATCCTCACTCCACTCTAATGCCTTCTTTCTTACCCCACCTGGGGGATAATGCTAGGTCTACACTAAATTGTTTTGTTGTTGTTGTGGTAGTGGTGGTGGTGGTGGTGGTGGTGGTGGTGGTCATGGGGGCTGAACTCGGCCTGGGTGCTGTCCCTCAGCTCTTCAGCTCAAGGCTAGTGCTCTACCACTTGAGCCACAGCACCACTTCTGGCTTTTTCTGCTTATGTAATGCTGAGGAATGGAAGCCAGGGCCTCATGCATGCAAGGCAAGTGCTCAACCACTGAGCCACCTTCCCAGCCCTACACTAAATTGCTACATGGTTAAGGTACATGTTCCTCTTATCCCTCTCTCTCTTCTTCTCTGTGGCTGTTTCCGGGCTGTTCCCAACCCTCTAGAATGGAGGGAAGGAAATCTGAGCAGTCAGTAACTAGAAGTTTCCTGGGTAGGGACAAAGTGGCCAGGCCCTGATTGAAGGGACAGCTATTTCCTGGCTCAGTCAGATGACTGTTCACAGGACCTGGAACTAAGAGTAACTTAATCTGTTTTTTACAATCACTGTTGCTTTTAGTTTTGCTATTGTCAGAAAAAAACTGTCCAATAGTATTAGAAGGGCAAAAGAGATTATTGGGTGTGATTTTGGTGGATGATCATATCATGTAGTCTCTGGGACTTCCCAGGAAGTATCTGATTTTGCCTGGTGGGAACATGGGGAGATTATCCTGGATTCCTAAATGTAATTGTGAAGGTCCCTTTAAGGAAAAGAAGGAGGCAGAAGGGTTTGAATCCAAGGAGACATGACAATGAAAGCAGAGAACCTGGTTGATACCGAGTAAGAAAGACTCAATCAACCATTTCTGGCTTTTAAGATGAGGAATGGAGCCACTAGCCAAGGAATATGGGACGTTCTCCCCTACCCCGCAAGGTAAAAAGAGCAAAGAAATTGATTCTTCCCTAAGCACCTCTAGAAGTAACAGCCCTGCCCACATTGTGATTTTAGCACTGTAAACTCACGCTGGATTTCTGACCTCCAATTGGAAGACATTTCAACAAAACTATAAGGTATTTTATTGTATAATGAGATATTAGATACTCCTAAAATAAGTAGGAAAGTAAATGTTCATTATTATATAATTAATAAATAAATTTTTATTTTTTATTTTTGGTGCAATCTTGGGGCTTGAAATCAAGGGCCTACGCACTGTCTCTGAGCTTCTTTTTGCTCAAGGCTAGAGCTCTCTCTACCACTTGGGCCACAGATCCTCTACTGACTTTTTTTTTTTTGAGTAGTTTATTGGAGATAAGAGTCTCACAGAGTTTCTCACTCAGCTAGTTTTGAACTGGGATCCTTAGATCTCAGCCTCCTGAGTAGCTAAGGTTACAGGTGTAAGACACCAGTGCCAGGCTATTTTTGGTCACTTTTATTTCATTTTTTTGTCGGTCATGGGGCTTGAACTCTGGGCCTGGGCACTGTCCCTCCGCTCTTCAGCTCAAGGCTAATGCTCTACCTCTTGAGCCACAGCGCCACTTCCAGCTTTTTCTGCTTATGTGGTGCTGAGGAATCGAACCTAAGGCCTCATGTATGCATGCAAGGCACCTTCCCAGCCCTTTTTGGTTGCTTTTAAACTATGGAATTTGTGATACTTTCTGAGATCAGCAATAGGAAATAGATACTAAGTTACTTGTCCACTGTAATAAATGATTTCTGTTCAAAGAGCTTTAAAAATACTGTGGTAGGGGGGAGGGGGGAGGCTGGGAAGTGATGTGAAGGGTAAACAAAGGAGGAGGCTGCAATGCTTGGTAAGAAATGTACGCATTATCCTGCCCATGTAATTGTAACCCCTCTGTACAGTATGTTCACAAATAAAATAAAATTAAATTTAAAAAAATAAATAAAAATACTGTGGTATTGCCAAGGTCCTAGATTTGATCTGGGGGAGGGGATGGAAGGAAAGAGGGGGAGGGAGAGAGGAAAGGAAAGAATTATTCAGTGGAGAGAATATGAATTTCTGAAAGCCAAATTCTCATTTGAGTTGGTTTTAATATCCTTTGCTTCCCTTGTCAGCTAATAAGTTAAATAAAGTCCTTGGCACATATTTATTTTGTATTGGCATAAGTTCCATGTTATTAACTCTAAGTGTGTGTGTATGTGTGTGTGTGCGTGTGTGCACCTGAGCACACGTGCACACGCTTGATTTCAGGCCTGGGTGCTGTCCCTGAGTTTTTTTGCTCAAGTGCTTTACTACTTGAGCCACAGCTTCACTTCCAGCTTTTTGGTAGTTTATTGGAGATCGAGTCTCACAGATTTTTCCTTCCCAAGCTGGCTTTGAACCATGATTCTCAGATCTTAGCCTCCTGAGTAGCTAGGATGACAAGTGTGAGCCACCAGGGCGCAGCATGTTAAGAACTTTAAAAACTATCATTTGCAATGTTATGTTCATATTTTGCACCTCTGTGCCTTTGGATGTAAGCTCTAGTCATAATTTTAAATTTGCTTTGACATTAGGCGCTAATTTGATTTCTAGTTTCCAAGCAGTCAATTATCACAAATTTTAGAAAAGTCTGTGCCAAGGCCTACAGTTGCATCCAGTGGGAAGTTATTGTATTTGCCAAGATTTTGGTCATGATGAAGTATTGCATTTGGACTTGGGAAAGCATCAAATAGAGTATTATTTTTTCAATAGCTAAGAACTTAAGGATTTTTTTTTTACTGAAGCAGTAATTTTGATATAGATATACATTTATTCTCTCTCTTTTTCTTTCCCTCCCTCCCTCCTTCTCTCCCTTCCCTTCCTCTCCCCATATCCCCAAGTCTCCTTTCTTCTGACAGGGTCTCACTATAGAGACCAGACTGACTTTAAATTCTTTAACCTTGGGCTGGGAAGGTGGCTCAATGGTAGAGCCCTTGCCTTGCATGCCTGAGGCCTTGAGGCCCTGGGTTCGATTCCTCAGCACCACATAAGAAAAAAGCCGGAGATGGCACTGTGGCTCAAGTGGTAGAGCGCTAGCCTTGAGCTGAAGAGCTGAGGGACAGTGTTCAGGCCCAACGACCGGACCAAAAAATAAATAAATAAAAATCTTTAACCTCCTGCTTCAACCTCTTGAATGGTGGGATTACAGGCATGTACCACCATGGCTGGCTTGCCATTTCTTTTCTGATAGTTCACACATATCTTCCATGTAATCTAATGCTGAGCATATTTATCAACAGGAAACGAGAAATACAAAAAAATTAAGTGCAGGAGTAACCAGCCGGGCTGCCTTGCAAGTCTCTGCCCAATGGGGCAGGGCAGAATGGTGCATAGACTAAATGATGAAGTGTAAGGGATAAAGGCTCCTGCCTACAGCTTGCCACAGGTACAGTGAGGCACAGGCGCGGGCACTGTGAAATACAGATGCCAGCCTTGTAGCTGGGACACCGCGGCTAAGAGATGGTAAGTGACTTGCTTAATATCTCACAGAGAATAAAAGTTTAAGTACTGAGCTTGGGTCTTTCCCAACCCAAAGCCCAGCGTTTGGGTTTTATTTCTTATCTCAGCCAGAGACTTTGCTTTCCAGTGCTGTCATAGGAGCAGTACGGTGCCTATGAGTATTGTCACAATGATTGGAGGACACTGTTGCCATTTAGAGGACATGAAACCAGGCTGATAAATTGTCTGGCAATAACTGTGATAATCTTGTAAAGAATTGTCCTGTATGCTATCCACCTAAGGAATATGTCTTTAGGAATTCATGTGAGGGAAAAACCTGTTCATAATTTTCTAAGCTTAAAAGCTAACCTCCTTTTGCATATAAGCACAATAATTTATTTCTTTTGTGCCAGTCTGGAGGCTTGAACTCAGGGTCTGAGTACTATTTTTTTTTGGGGGTCCAGTCATGGGCCTGAACTCTGGGCTTGGGTGCTGTCCCTCAGCTCTTCAGCTCAAGGCTAGTGCTCTACCACTTGAGCCACAGTGGGTTTTTTTTTTTTGCTTATGTAGTGCTGAGAAATCGAACCCAGGGCCTCATGCATGCAAAGCAAGCGCTCTACCACTGAGCCACCTTCCCAGCCCCTGAGTACTATTTTTGGGCTTTTTTTTTTTTCTCAAGGCTAGCATTCTTCCACTTGAGCCACAGCTCCACTTCCAATTTTTCCTATTTAGGTTGGCTTTGAACTATAAACCTCAGATCTCAGTCTCCTGAGTAGCTGGGATTACAGGTGTAAGCCAATGGTGCCTGGCATAAACACAAATTTTTTGATATATTGTTTAAAATCATAGTTCACTTCTTTGGAACTCAGATACCATGATTGTTAAAAGATGATCCTACTTTGTTTTGTTCAAAAGTTTACCTAGAAGCTGGGCATGATAATGCATGCCTATAATTTCAGAACTTGGGAGGCTAAGGCAGGAGGATTGAGAATACAAGGCTGGCCCAGGCTATACAGTAAGACCATGTCTCAAAAAACAATTGCCTAGGTTGGGAAGGTGGCTCAGTGGTAGTGTGCTTGTCTCGCATGCATGAGGCTCTGGGTTCAATTCCTCAGTATCACATAAGCCGAAAAAAGCTGGAAGTGGCGCTGTGGCTCAAGTGTTAGAGTGCTAGCCTTGAGCTAAAGAGCTCAGTCCCAGAGTTCAGGCCCATGACCGATAAAAAACAAAAACCAAAACAATTGCCTAGAGTTGCTCACCAAATTGATAAAGAATGTCAGAGCCACCAATGTGCAGAACTATTTGCATTTCTGTTTGTGTTCTGTTTGAATTTTTTTTTTTTTTGTCAGTCAGGGGACTTGAACTCTGGGCCTGGGGGCTGTCCCTGAGCTCTTCAGCTCAAGGCTAGTGCTCAAGCCACTATTACACTTCTAGTTTTCTGGTGGTTAATTGGAGAGAAGTGTCTCATGGTCTTGCCTGCCTGGACTGACTTTGAACTGCGATCCTCAGATCTCAGCCTGCTGAGTAGCTAGGATTACAGGCGTGAGCAACTGGCACTGGGCTTAAGAGTTGTTGTTTTGTTTGTTTTTGTTTTTGCCAGTCCTGGGGCTTGACTTCGGGGCCTGAGCACTGTCCTTGAGCTGTTTCTTCTTCTTCTTTTTTCAATAGCAATTTTTTATTGTGATTCCTGAGCTTCTTTTGCTCAAGGCTAGCACTATACCACTTGAGCCACATCTCCACTTCTGGATTTTTCCGTGTATGTACTGAGGAATCGAACCCAGGGCTTCATGAATGCTAGGCAAGCACTCTACCACTAAGCCACCTTCTCAGTCTGTTGATGAGACTCTTATCTCCAATTAACTGCCAGAAAACTGAGAAGTGGAGCTGTGGCTCAAAGTGGTACAGCTCTAGCCTCAAGCAAAAAAAAAAAAAAAAAGATTAGGAACAGTGTCTAGGCCCTGACTTCAAGCCCTGACAAAAAAATCAAAATAAAAAATAAATAATTTTTTTTAAAGATGAGCTGGTAGAATGCTAGCCTTGGGCAAAAGAGCTCAGGGACAGCGCCCAAGTCCAGAGTTTGAGCCCTACAACTGATGAAAATGAAGAAAGAAAAAAGAGCTTGTAGTTTAGCTCAGTGGTAAAGTCTTTACCTAGCATATACAATGCCCTGAGTTCCACTCCAGCACATCAAAAATAAAAATAAAAACTCCCCAAGATCAATTCCTCTTCTGCAAAACATGGAAAACCTCCATTTTCTACATGTTATGTTAGTCAAGTGAGATCATGTAAACACCTTACAAAAACAAGGACTAGATCTCAATGTAGCCCTTGAATAGAACTTACTTATTGAGGGATTAACCTGAACACTCAACAATGTCCTTATCATTCACCCTGGGTAAATTTAGGATTTAAGTTATTTGCCTAAAAGCCTTGAAAAAACACTTGACAAAAGAAAATATTCAAACCAAATGGCTGATAAGCCATCAGGGAAATGTAAATTAAACCTACCAGGTAATACCCTTACCCACCTACCAGGATGACTAAAATGAAAAATAATACTCATTGTTGTCAAGAACATGAAACAATGGAAACTTTCATACATTGCTGATGGCAGTGTCAATTAGTCTAGCACACGGGGAAAGCTGGTAGGACAATGGCACAGCAATCCCACCTTAGTTATAAAGCCAACAAAAATGGGTACAGATGGCTGGGGTGGGGCTCAGTGGTAAGACTATTGCCTAGCCTTTGAGAAGCTCTGCTTTCTATCTCCAGTATCCTTCTCATCTCAAAAAAAAAAAAAAGGCTGGGAAGACGGCTCAGTGGTAGAGTGCTTGCCTCACATGCTTGAGGCCCTGGGTTCGATTCCTCAGCATCACATAAGCAGAAAAAAAAAGCCAGAAGTGGCGCTATGGCTCAAGTGGTAGAGCGCTAGCCTTGAACTGAGGAGCTGAGGGACAGTGCCCAGGCCCAGAGTTCAGGCCCCACGACCGGACCCAAAAACAAAACAAAACAAACAACAACAACAAAAAAAAAAAACAAGAAAAACAAAGGCTGACCATGTAGTTTCCAAACACTACTGATGGATTGATTGATTGATTTTGCTAATCCTGGGGCTTGAATTCAGGGTCTGGGCACTGTCCCTAAGCTTCTTTTACTCAAGGCTAGTGCCCTATCACTTGAGCCACAGCGCCTACTTCTGGCTTTTTCTGTTTCTGTGATACTGAGGAATTGAACCCAGGGCTTCATGCATTCTAGACACTCTACTACTAAGCCACATTCCCAGCCCCAACACTATTTATAAAATATATAGCCAGTCATAGTGGGTAGAGCCTGTTATCTAGCTACTTTTAAGGCAGAGATCAAGGGATTATGGTTTGAAACCAGCCACAGCATAAAAGTTTGCAAGACTCCATCTCTTTCAGAGGCTGAGCATGGTTATGAGCACCTTGCCATCCCAAGCTGCAAGGGAAGCGCAATGGCTGGGTGCAGTTGTAATCTTTTGATGAATCCAAGCCACAAAAAAGACATACTTAATCCTTAATTTTTCTGGGCAAAGCACTAAATACATTACTACAAAATGTAGAGTAGCCAGGTGCTATTGGTACATACCTGTAATCCTAGCTACTTAAGAGGCTGAGAGCTCTGAACATTTTGGTTTGAAGATACCCTGGGAAGGTATGTCTGTGGGACTCTTTTTTCTTTAATTTTAATTTTTTGTGAACATACTGTACAGAGGGGTTACAATTACATGGGCAAAATAATGAGTACATTTCTTATCAAGCATTGCAGCCTCCTCCTTTGTTTACCCTTCACAGACTCTTAATCTCCAATTAACCCCCCAAAAAATCCGGGAAGTGGAAGTGTAGCTCAAGTGGTAGAGTGCCAGCCTTGAGTGAAAAACCTAAGGGATAACACCCAGGCCCAGAGTTCAAACCCCAGAACACACACACACACACACACACACACACACACACACACACGTTTCTATCAGTTAAAATCATGGGTCCTTACATCTGGGCCTGGGCGCTGTCCCTGAGCTTCTTTTGCTCAAGGCCAGAGCTCTACCACTTGAACTGCAGCACCACTTCTGGCTTTTTTGAGTAGTTTGTTAGTGATAAGAGTCTCATGGAGTTTCCTGCTCAGCCTGGCTTTGAACAGCAATTCCCAGCTTCTGAGCAGCTAGGGTTACAGGCATGTAATTGGCACTCAGCATTTTTATTTATTTATTTATTTTTGTCACTTGTGCGCTTAAACTCAGTGCTTAGGCACTGACCCTGAACAACTTTTGCTCAAGGCTAGTACTCTCACACTTTGAGCTACAGTGTCACTTCTGGTTTTTGAGTGGCTAATTAGAGATAAGAGTCTCCAAAGGGACTTTTCTATCTGGGCTGGCTTTGAAACATGATCCTCAGATTTCAGCCTCCTGGGTAGCTAGGATTACAGGCGTGACCTACCAGCACCTGGCAAGAGCAGAGTTCTTGCAAGACATGAATGCAGATAAAAAATGATATTTATGGGCTGGGAAGAGGCCCTGTGTTCAATTCCTCAGCACCACATAAGCAGAAAAAGCTGGAAGTGGCTCTGTGGTTCAAGTGGTAGAGCGTTAGCCTTGAGCTGAAGAGCTGAGGGACAGCTCCCAGGCCCAGAGTTCAGGCCCCAAGACCGCACCCCCCCCCCAAAAGATGATATTTATTAGAAAAGAAATAAGGCGGAACATATGGCATAGATATGCTATGGGAACACAGCACTTCAGCCCACCTCATCCACCCTGGCAGTCTTCCTGGTTATAGAGCTTGACCTTCAGTTAAATAGTGGTAATTGGAGTCCTTGAAAATAGCTTTCTGATTGGTGAGTCTCCTTTCTGTTTCCTGTAAGGGCCTGAGGACAAAGATGTACTGTCCAGTCCTTATTTCATTATTCTTTTGTCCTTCTTACTTCCTCATTCTATGGTAGCCCCCTGCTCTTATTTTGTTGTTAGGCAGATTTTGTTTTGTCAGCTTATCTTGCTATCTGCAAGTTCTCTATAAGCCCCAATTACCTAACTGCTTTTCTATTAGCTTTGACACACTCTAGTCATCCCATTGACAGTGGGAAACACAAATAGGAGAATTCTAGTCCAGGTGATCATGAGCATAGATTGAGACTTTACCCAAAGTGAAAGCACTGGAAGAGGGGCTCAAGTGGTAGAGTGCCTGATTAACAAGTTTGAAGCGCTAGTTCAAATTCCAATGGGAAAAAAATTCAAAACAAAAAAATAGGGCTGGGAGAGTGACTCAGTGGTAGAGCGCTTGCCTAGCATGTGTGAGGCCCTGGGTTCCATTCCTCAGTACCACATAAGCAGAAAAAGCTAGAAGTGGTGCTGTGGCTCAAGTGGTAGAGTGCTAGCCTTGATCTGAAGAGCTGAGGGACAGCATCCAGGCCCAGATTTCAGGTTCACGACAGACAAAAAAGAAAACAAAACAAAACAAAAAAATACTCTAAATAAACTACATGTTGGTGGCTCACACCTGTAATGCTGGGATCTGAGGATTGCACTTCAAAGCTAGTCCAGGGACGAAAAGTCCATGAGACTCATATCCAATACCCACCATAAAAGCCGGCAGTGAAACTGTGGCTCAAATGGTAGAGCGCTAGTCTTGAGCATACAGAGGCTTAGAGGCAGCACCCAGGCCTTGAGTTCAAGCCCCATGACCAACACCAAAAAAAAAAAAAAAAGATAGGGAGAGATATATACAATACAGACATGGGTATGGGAACATGTAACAAATCTAATGAATACTTTAACATCCTGAATATTTATGGTAAAAAGTAGGTTAAAGTGTGGCTCAAATTCACTTTAGGAGAAGTGTTTCCCTCTGAACTGACACGGTATATTTATTTTTATTGCCACATTTCATTAGTTGGACCCAGACTTCAAGATTGGCCTGCTTATAAATTCAGGTCATACACCTCTGTCCATCCCTTCAAACAAAGGATGGATTCTGCCAAACACATCCTTTGAGACAGATGTCTATCCTCGAGATAAGTATTTTTAACCTGTTTTTTTCAACAAGTATTTTTAACATATTTTGAACATGTTTTGTGCCCAGAGGCATCATTCTCAAGTCCCTTCTGCTCTCACAAAGTAAGTTTCTTTAAGATATCCTTGCTCAGCGCCCAAGCATATTATTTATTTGGGCAAATAGATGAGGCCAAAGGGGAGAGGGTCCCCCCTTCCATTTCTCTTTCTCTCTCTCATTTTCTTCCCTTCTTACTGAATGTTGCAGCTTATGAGAGAATGTAAAGCTTAAAGCAAAGAAAATAGTTCCTATGTGCGCTTTTTTTTTTTTTTTGATGCTAGTATTGGGCCTTAAATGCAGGGCCTAGATGCTGAACCTTAGCTTTTCTGCTCTGGGCTACTGCTCTTCCACTTGAGTCACAGCTCTACTTTCAGCTTTTTGGTACATAATTGAAAATCAGGGTCTTCTGGACTTTCCTGCCCGGGCTAGCTTTGAACTGCAATCCAATCCTTATATCTAGGATTATAGGCATGCCTCACCTGGACTTGACCTATGTGCTGTGTGCTATGTGCTGTGTGCTCTGTGTGTGTGTGTGTGTGTGTGAGAGAGAGAGAGAGAGAGAATGTCCTAGGGCTTGAACTCAGGGCCTAGGTGTTGTCCCTGAGTTTTTATGCTCAAAGGCTAGTACTCTATCACTTGAGTCACAGCTCTACTTCCAGCTTTTAATGATAATTAATTAGAGATAAAAGTCTCAGACTTTTCTTGCCTGCTGGCCTAGAACCGAGAACCTCTGATCTCAGCTAGGATTATAGTATGAGCCACCAGTGCCTGGCCCTATGTGCTTTTAATGAAACTATTAATAGTGTTTGTTTCTGAATTTCTGACTGTTGTTTTCTATGCCTCATTTTTCCTGATCTATCCTGCCTCGCATTAACTTTGCAAAAACTCTTTCAAGTATGTATTTGTGATTTGTATACTTTTCTATTTTTATTACAAGCAATTCAGATTTTTTTTTTAACTTCAATCTGAGCGTCAATGAAGAGTGGAGTGGTCCTTTGGCACCTTTGTTCCTTTCTCTTAGGGCCTTGAATCCGGAAGAGCTTAGAGCTGTGTATAAATCCCCACTCCCCACCCACCCAATTCCCCACCCACTCCCGGCCTAACCAGGAAAGTTCCTTTCTCTGCCACAAGAGGGCGGGATGGCCACACTGAGTTGCAACCCCCAAGGGCAGTACTGAGAATTAGCATGTCTGAAAGCTAACCTTGCATTTCCTGTATCTATAAGAGCCAGACTCTTGGCCAGATGCTCCTCTGTCCCCAACTATGGAGCAGGAGGGCATGAAGGCGTTTTCACCATGCATTTCTTCCAGGTCTATTGAAATGCAGAGCAAGGGGGTGGGAAATTCGGGGGTGTATTCTGTGGGCTTACTGGTAGACTATGCATTGCCCATGGGGGCTTACAAAGGGGTATATTAACATAGTAGGCTCTATATGAGTGGGTGTGTGTGTCTGCCCACGTATGCTAGTTCTGGGGCTTGAAATCAGGGCCTGGGTGTTGTCCCTGAGCTTTTATGATCAAGGCTATTGCTCTCCCACTTGAGCCAGAACTCAACTTCCAACTTTTTGGCTGTTAATTGGAGACAAAAGTCTCATGGACTTTCTTGCCTGGGCTCGCTATGAACTGTGATTCTCAGATCTCAGCCTCTAGAATTACAGGCATGTGCCACTGGAGTCTGACTCACAGTAGATTTTTGTTGTTGTTGTTTGTTTTTTTAAAGATTCCTCATCTACATTTTCCCTATTGTTGAGTGAATCTTTCCTCTCCATTTCCTCTTCCTAGGCTTCAGACTAGAGACTTCAGTAGCTCCACATGGATTACACACACTTATGAGCCCAGAAGGCCATAAATGACCACTTACTCCTGTGCTTCTCAAGTTCTGCCCAAGTGCTGCCAGCACCAGATTCAACTGGGTTCTTTTTAAAAAGCAGACTCCAGGGTTCAATCCCAAACTGTTGGGAGAGGTAGAGAAACTTATTTATTATTTGTTTGTTTGCATATATGTGTGTGTGTGTGTATGTGTGTGTGTGTCTTTTGTGCTGTACTAGGGCTTGAACTTAGGACCTGGGCACTGTCCCTGAACATTTTGCTCAAGGCTGGTGCTCTATCACCTGAGTCACAGCTCCATTTCTGGTTGTTCGGTAGTTAATAGGAGATAAGAGTCTCCCTGACTTTCCTGACTGGTTTGTCTTCAAACTGATCTCAGCCTCCTGAATAGCTAGGATATAGGCATGAGCTACCAGTGCCTAGCAAAACCTGCATTTTTAAAGATCTTCCCCTTCTCTACTATATCCACATAGTTATGCATAGTGAACTATGAGAAGTTCTTATTTTGCTCAGCCTCCTAAATTTGTGAGGAAAAAAACAAAACTCAGGGGTCAAGTGACTTAGACACGGTCACTCAGCTGGTTGTTAACATCCTTAGGATGAATCAAGACCCTGAACTCTGACCTCACCCCACTGAATTATTATTCTATTTTTCTGAGAATCTTTCTTTGTGTTGTTGTCAAGTTGGTTGTTTCCCTAACATGCCTTTTTGAAAATGTCAGTACTATGGCTTGAACTCAAGGATTTATACTCTCCATTAGCTTTTTCAGTCAAGGCTGGTATTTTATCATGAGAGCCACAGCTTCACTTTTGGACTTTTGCTGGCTAATTGGAGATAAGATTATCTCAGATTTGTCTGCTTGACTGGCTTTTTACTGGGATCCTCAAAATCTCAGCCCCCGGAGTAGCTAGGATTACAGTTATGAACCACCAGCACTGGGCTGTATGAGATTTGAAATGGTTAAAATAACTTTCTGGATTACTATAATAAATATTTCTCAGAAATACCAATAATCTCAATAATCATACTGACCATTTTTCATTAAAGACTTGCAAAACTAACTCTTCTGCATATATAAAAAAAGTTAGAAATGTCACACAAAAAAGTTGTGTAGTATTGTCTTTGGACAGAAAGAAAATTCTTTTAGGGTAATCTAACACAACACTTTCTTCATTACATTTTTGCGTCATATGTTTCCTAAAGGCAATTTGTATTGCTTTCCTTTTTAGGGCTTAGTCTGGGATGGGGGAGAATGCCAGAAAAATTGTTTTCATAATCTCCAGTGTAAACCACAAATGGGCTTTTCTGACAAAGCCTTCAAATCTGGAAGAGATGAGAAAAGCAAGCATGTGTTCAATTAGACAATAAATATGCAACAAACCTCAGCAACAATAAGCAGATTGTGTACTGGGAAGAAGCAACAAATGCCATGCTTTTAAATGTTTTGTTTTGAGAATAGTTGTAAGGATATTTTGTTTTAACAAATTCAAAGGTAAAACACACAGGTATATATGAATGTGTATGTGTATGTGTGTGTGTATATATGTACATCTATCTATCGATCGATCGATCGATCGATCCATCGATCGGTCTGTCTGTCTGTCAGTCTGTCTGTCTGTCTGTCTGTCGGCTTGCCTGCCTGTATGCTTGTCTATCTTTAATTTTATGAGGGATTCTCTTATAAGTACCACTCTGGACTGTCTCACTAATGAGTAGGATGGAAGCACTAAGAAGCAGAGCAGGCAAAGGAATCTGTCTTTGTTTCAAAGGGAATGTCACATCTATCTGCAGGGCTTGGAATGTGGCTTAGTGGTAGAGTACTTGCTTAGCATGCATGAAGTCCTGGGTTCGATTCCTCAGTGCCACATAACAGAAAAAGCCAGAAGTGGCGCTGTGGCTCAAGTGGTAGTTTGCTAGTCTAGAGCAAAAGATGCTCTGGCACAGTGCCCAGAGTTCAAGTCCTAGGCAGGACTGGCAAAACAATAACAACAGCAAAATCTATCTGCAAATATTCAGACAAGTCCTCTGTGAGCTCATCATAATCATACAGTGTTAATTCTGAAGCATTGTGAAAGAGTGCTGGTGACTTTATACCTTTCTCTGGTCTCCAAAATTCAAAATTTCTGGCCTTCAAAATTCAAATGCTTCACCTAGCCTTTTGCTTGCTCCTTTTGCCCAAGAGTTCTTTTCTTATGCCGGGCGCCGATGGCTCACGCCTGTAATCCTAGCTACTCAGGAGGCTGAGATCTGAGAATCGTGGTTCAAAGCCAGCCCGGGCAGGAAAGACCGTGAGACTCTTATCTCCAATAAACCACTAGAAAACTGGAAGTGGAGCTCAAGTGGTTGAGCGCTCGCCTTGAGCTGAAGAGCTGAGGGACAGCGCCCAGGCCCAGAGTTCAAGCCCCGTGACTGACAAAAAAAAAAAAATAGTTCTTTTCTTCTTTCTTTCCTTCCCTTCCTTCCTTCCCTCTCTTCCTCCCTTCTTCTCCCCTCCCTCCCTCCCTCCCTCCCTTCCTTCCTTCCTTCTTTTTTCTTTCTTTCATACTGGGGATTGAATTCAAGACTTTGCTTTTTCTTTTGGTGTTGACCCTAAGGCTTGAACTTTTACTTCAGCATTGGACCGCACTCTATTTCTGGCTTCGCACTCTATTTCTGGCTTTTTGTTGCTTAATTGGAGATAAGAATCTCATAGATTTGTCTTCTGAGACTGGCTTTGAACTTCAATCTTCAGATCTCAGCCTATCTCAGTAGATAGGATTATAAGTGTGAGCTACCAGCTCCTGTTTTATTTTTAATTGTGGAGCTGTATATGAGCCCTGGGCTGCTGTATGTCTTGCTTGGCTTTGCTGCGAGGCTCCTTTCTAGATCCTTTTTGGGTGGTCCCTGTCTGTTCCATTCTGACCATTGTTTATATTTTCAGCTTTTCAGTATTATATGCATTATTTTATTTAAGTCATGAGACTGGTACTATTATTACCTCAGACTTTGTTTTTGTTTGTTTGTTTTTTTTTTTACCAGTTCTGAGGCTTGAATTCTGAGGTGCTCTATTCTCAGCTTTTGTGCTCAGGCTGGTGCTCTGCCCTTGAGCCACAGCTCTATTTCTGGCGCTTGGGGATTAATTGGAGATAAGAGTCTCACAGACTTTCCCGCCCAGGTTGGCTTCGAACCTCAGTTCTCAGATCTCAGCCTTCTCAGTAGCTGGGATTACAGGCATGAGCCACTGGTGCTCAGATACTACCTCAACCCTATGAATAAATAACGGAATTGCAGAGAAGTAAGAAACTTGCCTAAAGTAAAGCAGTTACAAAGAGGTAGAGCTAGGACTTGAGCTCAGGAAGACAGAAAATTAAACAGTGAGATTAAGAATTAATTAGAGTGTGATGAAAAAAGATGGAGTCTTAAGATTTGACTGAGTAAAAGATTGGAAGAAAAAATGTCTAAGCTGGGCACCAGTGGCTCACACCTCTAATCTTATCTACACCAGAGGCTGAGATCTGAGGATAGCCATTCAAAGCCAGCTGGGGCAGGAATGTCTGTGAGACTCTTATGTCCAATTAACTACAGAAAAAGCTGGAAGTGGCACTGTGGCTAAAGTGGTACAGTGATAGTCTTGAGCAAAAGATACTCAGGGACAGTGCTCAGGCTGAGTTCAAGCCACAGGACTGGAAAAAAAAAATCTATTTCCCACAAGGGAGCATTGCTTAGCATGAACTCTGGGATAATTGCACCTCGTCCATATGCTATCTAGGAGAAAGGAAATCTCAGCCTTCTACTCAGAATATGTTGTTGGAATGTGTTGGAACCAATGGCTGCTACTATCCCATGTCCTACGGGAAAAACCTTTCCTACAGGATGATTGACCTCAGCTGTCTTAGGCTGCCCTGTTGCCAATTAAATTGGCTCATCTAACTTCTCTGGTGTGTTCCGTTGCCATCTGGCAGCCAATGTGCTCATTTTCATGAGGTCCTGTCTAGCGGTGGGGAGGTAAGGGGGATGTTTCAGAGTGGTATTTGAAGGGGAAGAGCTGTGGACCCTGTAACAGTTTGATTCTCACTGACAAAGAGTGAATTGTCAGTCTCATGGTCTTTTTATTTCTTTTTTCTTTTCTTCTGGAGCAAGTCTGTCCCTCCCCTGGGCATTGCTCAGGACAGGCTTTGTCCTTTCAGAGTGTCAGGGCTGATCCTGGACAGTAATGATTGCTCTCAGGGAACTTCCAACTCGAGATCATTTCCCTCAGATGACATCTCCAGCAGCTTTCAGCTGGCTTCTAGGCTATTCCTATTAGCACTTAGCTGTTTTCATTTCATTTTAGTCTATTGCTGTTTTGGTCTGATTTGGTTTTGGAGACAAGGTTCTGCTATATAGTAAAAAGCTGGCCTAAAACTTGCGCTCATCCTGCCAAGTGTGGTGATTATAGGTATGTAGCATAATTCTTCAAAAACTGCCAAGAGATACTATGACAGCTCCAGAGTGGGCTGGGAAGGTGTCTCAGTGGTAGAGCACTTGCCTTGCATGCATGAGGCCCTGGGTTCGATTCCTCAGCACCACATAAGCAAGAAGAAAAAAAGCCGGAAGTGGTGCTGTGGCTCAAGTGGTAGAGCACTAGCCTTGAGCTGAAGAGCTGAGAGACAGTGCCCAGGCCCAGAGTTCAGGCCCCATGACCGGACCCCCCATAAAAAAATATGAATTGAGAGTTCCAGAGCATTTATATACTAGCTTTAATATCAAGAGACTTGGGTCTCAGTTCTATCCCTGCAAGATTATCCCTCTGAACCCCATTTATAAATTGGGAATAGTGAGAGTTACCTTGCCTGTCTTGAAGCCTTAAAGCAAATGATGGTGAGGTTCTTTTCCAAGGTAGGTCATCATTTTATGAATATGTGACATTCACAGTTGAATATGAAGTAATGCAATAGCCACTCATCATAGTTATTACTTATCTGTTATTTTCAAGAAACATCTTTTATTCCACATAAAGCCTGTGGCTGCATTGTGTCAGATAAAGAGCTTGCAGAACATATAGGTATATAAAGCATGGCTTTCATTCTCTATGAACCTATGATTTCCTTCTCTCTTCTGCTTCCAAAATGAAAATATACAAAATTATAACAGAGCACCTTGTAGAGAAAATACAGACAAATCCAGAAAAGTAGCCGGAAGAAAGCAAAACCCCCTCCCGATTTAAATCTCATTACTCAGAAGTAATCACCATGAGCTCTCTCTCCAGCTAAGCTGTGCTTACCATGTGTTCAAATGAAAGGAAGGGGAGAAAATTGTGATCATAAGAATGTGAGAGGGGAAGTGGTGCTGTGGCTCAAGCGGTAGAGTGCTAGCGTTGAGCTGAATAGCTGAGGGACAGCGCCCAGGCCCAGAGTTCAAGCCCCAGGACCGACCAAAAAAAAAAAAGAAAAAAAAGGAATGTGAGACGGCAAGCCTTGTAGCCCTGTATTCCTCTGTCTGTAGTGTTTAAATATAATTTTTTCTTATCTCTTGGTACAGGTACTGGAGCTTGAACTCATGGCCTCGGTGCTGTCCCCTAACTTTTTCCATCAAGGCTGGCATTCTACCACTTGAACCACAACTTCACTGCAGACTTTTTGGTAATTAATTAGATTTTTGGGTTTTTTGGTTGGTCATGGGGCCTGAACTCTGGGCCTGGGCGCTGTCCCTGTGCTCTTCAGCTCAAGGCTAGCGCTCTACCACTTGAGCCACAGCACCACTTCCTAATTGTTAAATTTTTGTCTTATAAATTAGCATACAGCAAAGCTGGGCATCCGTGGCTCACACCTGTAATCCTAGCTACGCAGGAGGCTGAAATCTGGGGATTGCAGTTTGAAGCCAACTGGGGCAGAAAAGTCTACAAGACTCATATCGCTAGTAAAATACTCAGAAAAATCTTGAAGTGGCAGTTTTCAAGTGGTAGAGTGCTAGCCTGGAGCAAAAAGAGGCGCAGGGATAGCACCCAGGCCCAGAGTTCATGAGGCCCCAGGATGGTGAAACAACAAACAAACAAACACACACCAATATTAATTTTTTTTTATTGGTCGTGGGGCTTGAACTCACAAGCTCAGGGCTTGTCCTTGAGCTTTTCTGCTCAAGGCTACCACTTTGTTGTTGTTGCTTTTTATTTTTTATTTTATTTTATTTTTGTCGTGGGGCTTGAACTCTGGGCCAGGGCACTGTTCCTCAGCTCTTCAGCTCAAGGCTAGTGCTCTACTACTTGAGCCACAGCGCCACTTCCAGTTTTCTGGTGGTTAATTGGAGATAAGAGTCTCACAGACTTTTCCTGCCTGGGCTAGCTTTGAACCACGCACGACCCTTAGATCTCAGCCTCCTGAATAGCTAAGATTACAGGCTTGAGCCACCAGCACCTGGCTAAGGCTACCACTTTGAGCCACAGTTCTATTTCCAGTTTTCTGGTAGTTAATAGGACATAAAAATCTCATGGAGCCGGGCACCAGTGGCTCACGCTTGTAATCCTAGCTACTCAGGAGGCTGAGATCTGAGAATCGCGGTTCAAAGCCAGCCCAGGCAGGAAAATCTGTGAGACTCTTATCTCCAACCACTATAAAACCGGAAGTGGCGCTGTGGCTCAAGCTGTAGAGCGCTGGCCTCGAGCTGAAGAGCACAAGGGCAGCACCCAAGCCCAGAGTTCAAGCCCCATGACCAAAAAAAAAAGAAATCTCATGGACTGGCTTTGAACCTCTATCCTTAGATCTCAACCTCCTGAGTAGTTAGGATTACAGGTGTGTGCCACCGGCACCTGACAATACTATTTTTTCAATCCTCTCTCTCTCTCTCTCTCTCTCTCTCTCTCTCCCCATTTGTAGGGTCTAGCTGTGTAGCTGAAGCTACCTGGAACTCAGGCCCATCTCATCACAGGCTCCTAAAGGCTGAGATTATTGACATAAACTACTATGCTTCTCAAATATTCTCTTCATGGACTTAATGTCAAAATAGTATCTTAAAATATTTTGAAAAATTGACATTTGGGGAATGTGTTTAAGAAAAGGAACAAATATCTCTTTTAAAAACTGCCCTGAACATTCTGAATGAGATGAACAGAGGAAGTTCTACTCCTGAGAAGGAAGGGTGGAAGAAGGCAAGAGGCTGATGGGAAGAGAAAAGCTGTGATTGTACATGTGACGGAACTTTTCAGAACAATAGCCCTGAGTGCTGAGCAGTTCCGCCGCAAATGCTCTAGCGATGGGGAGTCCCGCAGAGGATTCCCTGCAAGCAGCTCCCAAAGCAGCAGGAGAGAAAGTGAAAGAGGGGAACCCTGGGAACTGGCAGAAATCCACAATGACAGTTTTGGACTCTAGAGCTCTATGGTCTAGGCAGGGAATCTGGAAATTCTGCCTAGAATCAGGAGGTTTCTGGCAATTATTGTCCTGTTTACAAATATACTTTAAACACCTCTATGTACAGCATACTACATACAGTAAAATAACCTGCTTTTCCCACTCAAACATGCCAACTGACACAATAATGTATTAAAAATACTATGCTATCACTTGTATGCTATCACATACTATAATTTTATTTAATTAGTTTGTTTTTACAGTGCTGGGGATTGAACTTAGGACCTTGTGAATACTTTTCAAGCATATGACCTTTGAGTCATACCCCAGTGTTATGTGCTATTATTTTCAATGTCGTTAAGAAAGAGAAGTACTGTCAATTAAACTGTGACATGCTCTTATTAGTGATATCATCATAATTTCAGCAATACTAAATGTATAAAATAACCATCTTAGAATTAAAAGTATGATAGTATGCTCACTCTTTCTTATGACTGCATAGTACAAGTTTTATTTTTCTTTCTATTTTGGACAGTCTTGCCATGGTTCTTTTCCCTCCCTCCCTCCCTCCTTCCCTCCTTCCCTCCTTCCCTCCTTCCCTCCCTTCCTTGTTTTCAGAACTGGAGTTTGAACTTAGGACTGAGTTTGCTAGGCAGGCACTTTACCGCTTAAACCCCAACTTCACCCCAAGACAGAGTCTTGGTTGTAACCCAGGTTGGCCTGGAACTCACAATCTTCTTGTCTTAGCCTCCTAAGTGCTAGGATTACAGGAATGTGCCATGATATCCAACATGATTATATAGTATTCCACTCTGTGTAGTGCATCATGTTTACTTATTATTGATGCCTACTGATGTAGATAATGTATTGTGAAATAATTTTATTCAAACACCATTGCTTACTTAGATCACATAGCTGGAATAAATTCTTAATAGGTTTATTGATTGGAGGGTATAAATATTCAAAACTTAGTATATACTGCCAGAATGCCCCTGAGAATTGCAAGCTGATCTTTGCCCCAGACTTTACAACATAGAGAAATCCTTTTCAATATGTAATCACTTTCCATTATGCTAGTTGAAAAGTGCTATCTTATGTGTCTTAATGCATTTCATTGGGCACTGGTGAGGGGGTCCGGTCGTGGGCCTGAACTCTGGGTCTGGGCGCTGTTCCTCAGCTCTTCAGCTCAAGGCTAGTGCTCCACCACTTGAGCCACAGCGCCACTTCTGGCTTTTTTTTTTCTCTTTATGTGGTGCTGAGGAATCGAACCCAGGATCTCGTGCATGCAAGGCAAGCATTCTACCACTGAGCCACCTTCCCAGCCCCGAGGCTTAACATCTTTTTATGTATTTATTTTTTTGTTTCAATAACTTTTTTCAATAACATTTTTGTTTCAATATCTTGCTCATTTCTCTCTCTCTCTTTTTTTTTTTTGGTCGGCCGTGGGGCTTGAACTCTGGGCCTGGGCGCTGTCCTTCAGCTCTTCAGCTCAAGGCGAGCGCTCTACCACTTGAGCTACAGCGCCA
>NW_012267264.1:595875-597754 GCF_000151885.1 Dipodomys ordii
AGCGCTCTACCACTTGAGCCACAGCGCCACTTCCGGCTTTTTTCTTTTTGCTTATGGGGTGCTGAGGCATCGAACCCAGGGCCTCAGGCATGCAAGGCAAGTGCTCTACCACTGAGCCACCTTCCCAGCCCTCTCTGTCTCTGTCTCTCTCTCTCTTTCCCCCATCCCCACCAAGGATTGAACTCAAGGCCTCCTGTTTGCTAAACAAGTACTCTACCGCGTGAGCCCTGCCCCTCCCAATCCAGGGGGACTTTGTCTTTTTTATTTGTTTTCCTGATAATTTTGCTAGAGTTGCCTCAGATTCTGATTCCTCTGGTTCTAGTTCCTGAATAGCTGGGATTATAGGTGTGAATGTCCCTTCATATAGCCAATGTCCCTTCTATACAGCATTCAGCAGAGCACCCTGTACAGCCCCTTCAAGGATAATGAGATGTTTTAAGAGGTTGTTGATTCAACCTTCTAAAATTTCCCTTTCCTTAGTGAAACTGACTCAATAATCTATGCCGAGTGGCATATTCGAATTCCTTCTAACTGCTGGAGTATCTGTGATGATCCAGAAAGGCCTATGTGCTATGAGAGAAACACACTGAGAGTCACTCTGTCTTAGTTCAGGCTTAGTGTTTACCTGAAGACTAGGATGATCCCCACGAGAAAAGTTCCTGGAGGATAATTCAACATCCCTAGAAATTAAGCCAAGGAGGTGTATTAAGCTCAGCTGAACCTGCACACCAAATCAGAAGCTATTCCTTTTAAAAAGAAAGCATAGGGTCTTCCTTGGACAAAATTGGAAGGTCTCCTTTAAAAAACAGTTAAGCCAGGTGCCAGTGGTTTATTCCTGCAATCCCAGTTACTCAGGAAGTGAAGATCAAAATGAGCACAGTTCAAGGCAAGCTCAGGCAAAATAAATAAATAAATAAAATTACCTCAATCAAGAGTTGGGAGTGGTGGCATACCCCTGCCATCCCAGCTATGCAGGGAAGCATACATAGGATTGCAACATTCAGGCTAGCCCAGGCAAAGAGCTCAAGACCCAATCTCCAGAATAACTAATGCTAAATGGCAGAGAGAGGGGCTCAAGCGGGAGAGTGGCTGCCTAGCAAGCCTAAGACCTTAAATTTAATCCAAAGCACCACCCCATTAAAAAATTTCTAAATTGCTTTTAAGCCAGGTGCCTGTAATTCCAGTTACTTAGGAGGCTGAGATCAGGAGCAGCATGGTTCCAGTCACCTTAAGTCAAAAGTTTGAGGAAGGGGCTGGGAAGGTGGCTCAGTGGTAAAGTGCTTGTCTTGCATGCCTGAGGCCCTGGGTTCGATTCCTCAACACCACATAAGCAGAAAATACGGGAAGTGGTGCTGTGGCTCAAGTGGTAGAGCTCTGGCCTTGAGCTGAAGAGCTGAGGGACAGTGCCCAGGCCCAGAGTTCAGGCCCATGACTGACCAAAAAAAAAAAAGTTTGAGGGACTCCACTTCAAAGGAAGAAATTAGGTGTGATCACATATCCTAGCTATGATGAGCATAAGATTGGTGGCTTGTGGTCTAGGCATGTGCTTGGGCAAAGAGAGAGACCCTATCTCAAATATAACTAGTGCAAATAAAGGATGGGAGGTATGGCTCAACAAAGTCCTGATTTAAACCTTGATACTAACAAAAAAAGAAAGAGAGAAAAAGAGAAAGAGACAGAGAAAGAAAAAAGAAGGAAGGAAGGAAAAAGAAAAAAGAAAAATTCCTTGCACCCAAATTTGGTAAAATTACAAAATGGCAAGAAGCTAGTCATAAAAAACTATGTATGGGGCCGGGCGCTGGTGGCTCACGCCTGTAATCCTAGCTACTCAGGAGGCTGAGATCTGAGGATCGCGGTTCAAAGCCAGCCCGGGCAGGAG
>NW_012267264.1:599734-600078 GCF_000151885.1 Dipodomys ordii
GAAAAAAGGCTGGAAGTGGCGCTGTGACTCAAGTGGTAGAGCGCTAGCCTTGAGCTGAAGAGCTAAGGGACAGAGTTCAGGCCCCATGACCGGACCCCTTTCTGCCCCCCCCCAAAATAAAAGTGTCTCAAGAACTTTCCTGCCTGGGATGGCTTTGAACCACAATCCTCAGATCTCAGCCTCCTGGGTAGCTAGAATTACAGGAGTAAGTCACAGGTGCCCAGCAAGAAATTTTGTGATATGCAAATTATATCACATTTATGCTATTCAAATAGAAGTAAAGAATTTATTAAAAATATACATACTCTGCTGGACACTTATGTCTTCTTTTTTTTTTGGGTCCG
>NW_012267264.1:601648-605538 GCF_000151885.1 Dipodomys ordii
TGGGGCCTCAACTCTGGGCCTGGGTGCTGTCCCTCAGCTCTTCAGCTCAAGGCTAGTGCTCTACCACTTGAGCCACAGTGCCACTTCCGGCTTTTTTCGTTTTTCCTTATGTGGTGCTGAGGAATTGAACCCAGGGCCTCATGCATGCAAGGCAAGCGCGCTACCACTGAGCCACCTTCCCAGCCCTCTGTGTGGGATTTGTGTGTGGTGTGTGTGTGTGTGTGTGTGTGTGTGTGTATGTGTACATGGGTGTGTGTACGTGCTTGTGTGTGGGGCTTGAACTCAGAGCCTCATGCTCTCATTTTTTCTTTTTCAATAGTCTGTTCGTGTTCAGTAGAAAGTCTATGAATTATTGCTCAGTATCACCAGAAGAACATTAGTGATTATTTGACTCTATATATTTGTCACACTGTTGAATTATTACTGTGTGCAGTAGAAACATCCTAGACGCTTTTTTTTGTCAGTTGTGGTGCTTGAACTCAGGGCCTGGGCACTGTCCCTGAGCCAATTTGTGCTCAAGACTATGGCTCCACCACTTGAGGCACAGAGCCACTTCCAGTTTTTGAATGATTAATTGGAGATAAAAGTCTAATGGGGACTTTTCTGTCTTGGCAGGCTTTGAGCCTCGATCCTCAGATCTCAGCCTCCTTAGTAGCTAGGATTACAGGCATGAGCCACAAGTGCTTGGCTTAGAGCTGTTTAAACTAAGCCAGTTCTAAGACACTTCTACATCTTTGTTGATCCTACTTAGGTGTGGGATGAGTAAGTATGATGACTTGTTTTCTTTTTTTGCCCAAAAGTTCAGTTTAGGATGGTAGTTTCTTGGTGAGAATTACATGGCTAGAAAGAAATGGTATTGGGAATAGCACAGCAGTGTCTGAATTTTAAGATTACATTTTTAAATTAGCATATATTGGTTGTATGTATGGGCCTAAACTCAGGGCCCACACACTGTATCTGACCTTTTTTGCTCAAGGTTAGTGCTCTACCACTGGAACCACAACTCCACTTTCAGCTTTTTGGTGGTTAACTTGAGATATGAGTCTCATTGACTTTCCTACCTGGGCTGGTTTTGAACCAGGATCTTCAGATCTCAGCCTCTTGATCTAGGATTATGGGTGGTAAGCCATTGGTGCCTGGTATTATTTGGCTTTTTTTGAGCTTGCTTATCAGCATGATGTTCTCCAATTCCATCCATTTCTTTCTTTCTTTTTTATTTTCTTTTATTTTTTTTTGCTTTTCCAGCTCATTTAGAATTTTTTTTTAATTGTGAGATTACCGTACAGAGGAGTTACGATTACATGGGCAAGAAATTCCATCCATTTCTGTGTGAGTGATTTTATGTCTATATGATATTTTATGGCATATATGTACTATATTTTTTAAATTCACTTATCTTTATCTGTTGGACATTTCAGCTGATTCTACCATGTAGCTATTGTGAATAATGCTGCAATTAACATGGGTATGCAGGTAGTTTTTCTTGTATATTGATATATACTCCTTCAGATATATGCTCAATACTGATATGTTAGGTCTTAAGGTAGGTCTATTTTTAGCTTTTTGAGGACCCTCTGTACTGCTTTCCATAGTAAATGCCACTATGGAGATGTGCTAGTTTTCATTCCTACCAGCAGTTTATGAGGGTTCCTTTTGCCTGTGTCATTCATTACCTGCATTCCTATTAGTTGTTTGTTCTCTTAATGGATGCTATTCAAACTAGGGTGAGGTGGAATATTGGTGTAGTTTTTATTTGCTTTTTTACTATAATATTATTTTTGTTATTAAGGTGTTGTACAGAGGGGTTATTAAGACTCATTTCATAAGTCAGGTATTTATTTATTTTTAGGACGTCATTTATTTTTAGGACAATGTCACCCCTTCCTTCATTTTCACCTAGTTTCCCTCTAATTTGCATTTTTTATGGCTTAGGATGTTGAACATTTTTCCATGTATCCACTAGTCATTTGAATTTTTTTCTTTTGAGAACTTGAGAACTCTGTTCAATTCTTGTCCATTTGTTAATTGGATTTTTGTTGTTTTGCTGTATAATTTTTTTTAGTTTTTTGTATATTCTGGATATTAACCCTGCATATATTGAATAGTCAGCAAAGATTTTTCTCCTATCTTGTAAATTGATAGAGCAACCCTCTTTCTTCCTTGTCAGGAGACAGAGACCAACCTGTTTCTCCACCTACACCAGTCTTTCATCATTTGTGAGGGAAGCCCATCACTCACCAGCTTCATTGGTTGGGAAACAGTTTGGCCTTTATCATACTAGCACACTGGGTTGCTTAATGTCCAGGAGACAGGGTGCAGTGTCTGTGAAACTGGATGTAAACATGTGACAATTCATCTTGGGCTACAGGTATAGTTCAGTCATAGAATGTGATGTGTAAATGTGTAAAGTTCTGGGTTCAATCCCCAGCACCACAAAAATAAAAACTTTATTGGGAGAGAGCTGTTTTTGGCTTCTTTTACATCAAGGTTTCCAAGAGAAAGCTCTCAGGAGGGTAAAGGCTAGTGAATATAATAGAGAAGGGACCCACAGTGCCTTCACTTGCCTGTGTATTGTGTATGTGTGCACACGGGTGTGTGTGTGTGTGTGTGTGTGTGTGTGTTACTGGTGCTTAAACTCAGTGCCTCATGCTCTCCTTTAGCTGGTTTACTCAAGGCTAGCTCTCTACTACTAGAGCCACATCTCTACTGAGCTACGTATATTTGTTCTCTTGTATTTCCCTTGGGTTCAGTTAGTGGTCAGTAAACCTCAAATCTACTTACGGTTTTCCCACCCAGTATTTCAAAACTATCTCTCAGAAAATCTTTAAGCAGCCAGGCCCCAGGGACTCAAGCCTGTAATTCTAGCTACTCAGAAGGCTGAGATCCAGAGGACTGAAGTTTGAAGCAAGCAGAAAAGTCTATTAGACTCCATCTCCAAAACAATTGGCAAAAAGCAGGACCAGAGGCATGATTCAAATGGTAGAGCACCAGCCCTAAGTACAAGGCCCCTGAATCAAGCCCCAATACTGCTAAAAAAGGGGGAAAAATCTTCAAGCTTTTTTTTTTTTTTTTTGCTGAAGGCAGTTAACTTGTACTCCCATCATTCTATAGAAATTCACAATATCTGTTCCCCAAACTCTAGGCTAGGCCCACCTTCAAGTTTGTATTGGCTCAGGGAAAAGCTGGCTGTGACTCAGAGTTCTGAGCTGGAGAGCCAAAGGCAGGTGACCCCAGCTGTGGCAGTGGGTTTAACCGAAGAAAAAAGATTGATCATGTTGGGTTTACAGCTATCTCAGATTGTGCAGAGAAGAATTCTGCAGAGAGTGTGCCCTGAAAGTTGATGTCAGAACATGTTAGGTTAGGAGAAGTCAGGCAATGTGGCCTTCTCTTGGTAAGCAAAAGAGTCAGTACTGGTTCCTGAGAGTGAAAACTTCTTCAAGTTTACAGTGTTACTGCTCGTATGGAGTTAAAAAAAAACTGTGTTTTGATACAAGATGTTTGTTTGGAAATGTAAATGATCATTATAAGGAAAAATTCAAAACTGGTGGCTCATGTCTGTAATCCTAGCTATTCAGGAGGCTGGGATCTGAGGATTGAGGTTAGAGGCCAACCTCAGGCAGGAAAGTCAGTGAGATTCTTATCTCCAACAAAATATAGAGCTGTGTTTCAAGTGCTGATGGCTCTTGCCTATAATCTTAACACCTCAAGAGTCTGAAATCCAGAGGATTGCAGTTTCAAGTCAGCCTGGGCAGAAAAGTTTGCTAGACTCCATTTCCAAAATAACTAGCAAGGGCTGGGAAGGTGGCACAGTAGTAGAGTGCTTGCCTTGCACGAATGAAGCCCTGGGTTCGATTTCCCAGCACCACATAAACAGAAAAAGCCAGAAGTGG
>NW_012267264.1:605803-617344 GCF_000151885.1 Dipodomys ordii
TAGCCAGGTGCTGGTGGCTCACACCTGTAATCCTAGCTACACCTGTAATTCTAGCTACTCAGGAGGCCGAGATCTGAGGATTGCAGTTCAAAGCCAGGGCAGGAAAGTCCATGAGATGCTTATCTCCAATAAACTACCAGAAAAATCAGAAGTGGCCCTGTGGCTCAAGTGGTAGAGTGCTAGCCTTGAGCTGAAGAGCTCAGGGACTGTGGCCAGGCCCACTGTTCAAGCCCCACAACTGACCAAAAGAAAAAAGGTATGAGGCTTGGTAATATTGGCTCACACCTGTGATTCTAAAATTTAGGAGCCTGAGATTTGAGGATAGCGATTCAAGACTGAGTTTCTTTTTTTTGGGGGGGTGGTTCTGGTCGTGGGGCCTGAACTCTGGGCCTGGGTGCTGTCCATCAGCTCTTCAGCTCAAGGCTAGCGCTCTACCACTAGAGCCACAGCGCCACTTCCGGCCTTTTTCTTTTTGCTCATGTGGTGCTGAGGAATCGAACCCAGGGCCTCATGCATGCAAGGCAAGCACTCTACCACTGAGCCACCTTCCCAGCCCCAGGATAGCGATTCAAATTTATCCTGGGCAGGGAAGTCTTTGGAACCCCTCATTTAACTACCTAAAAGCCAGAAGTAGAGCTGTGGTTCAAGTGCTCAAGTGGAGTCTCATGGGGACTTTTCTGCCTGAACTGACTTTGAACTGCACTCCTCAGATCTTAGCCTCCTCAGTAGCTAGGATTACAGGTATGAGCCACTGGTGCCCAGCTATAAGTTTTTGGGTTTTGTCAGTCATGGGGCTTGAACTCAGGGCCTGGGCACTGTCTCTGAGCTTTTTGCCCAAGACTATCACTCTACCACTCTGAACCACATTTTTACTTCCTCCACTCCAGCTTTTTTGGTACTATTGGAGATAAGACTCTCACTCAATTTCTTTTTTCTTTTTCTTTTTTTGTCGGTTGTGGGGCTTGAACTCTGGGCTAAGGCACTGTCCCTGAGCTCTTCAGTTCAAGGTAAGTGCTCTACCACTTAAGCCACAGCACTACTTCTGGTTTTCTGGTGGTTAATAAGACTCTCACAGACTTTCCTGCCTGGGTTGGCTTTGAACTCAGATCTCAGCCTCCTGAGTTGCTAGGATTACAGGTGTGAGCCACCAGCACCTGGCTCTCACAGACTCTTCTGCCTGGGCTAACCATGATCCTCAGAGCTCAACTTCCTGAGAAGCTAGGATTACAGACGTGAGCCACTTGTGCCCAGCTCTTTGTCTCTTTTAGCTATTTGTATTAACCCTACTCTTTAACTCCTGTAGTCTCTTTACCTCCTTTCAGCTTTCTATAACCTAATCTAAATTGTGTAATGTGGGATTTGAGAGCTATAGATAGTAGTAATTTAGAGATTGGCATGAAATAAAGAACTTGCCATTGCTATGGTCACAATCCCAAGCGAAATCAGGAGTACTTGGTAAAGTAAAGCCTATGAAATTAATGTAGGCATTGAATCTATTGATATGCAATCCATGCTGATGTTGTGGAAACATACAAATGTGTTGGTCTCTGTTAATGGTATAGCTCATTCATCACAAAAGGATTGTCTGTGGAACCACAGCTTAGTTTACTTTTGTAACCTGAGTCACACCACAAATCATGGGAGCCATCCCATGACAGATCCAAGCTTTAATGGCTGGCTCATTTCAATCACTCCATTGTGTTTAGCCACCAATAAGCCACTGACACTGCTCAGATTTGTATCTTTAACTTATTCCTTAAGCTCCTTAGACTGAGGTCTCATACAGACTATACTCCACTGACTTTAGCTGTCTAACCCATTGCCTCAGTATTCAAGAAAGGCAAAGATTCAGCTCATTATCTTCACCTTTATACCATTCCCCATATGAAATCTTTCTTCTGTGTTCTGTTTCAGAAGCCTAGATTCACTTTCTTTTCCCTAATAACATGCAAACCAAAAATCACATCAAAATTCTCTGTCTTAAGTTCATCTTCCATGTATCTCTATTCTCACTACCAACATCTTACAATAGGCCTCACTCCTTAGAATTTTTATGGTTTCTTTTCCTGTCCTTGGCACTTTCCCTGCCCCAAACATGTTGTGTTTCAGCTAGAATGATTTCTCTAAAGAGAAATGTATAAGGAACCTGAGAGACAAGGATGCTGAATATCTGTGTGCTTATTATGTGTTAGGCAGTGACTTGGCCTGGGATATGTGGGACATGGTAGCCACACTCTTTTGCTTCTACTCAGTATCAACTCTAACCTCCAGCTAGTGTGCACTTTCTATTAGTCTTTAAAATACATTCTTTTACCTATAGACTTTACATATTTGTTAGCTCTGCCTGAAATACTGGCTCTTTGTCTAAGTGCTTCCTACTCATCTATCAGTGTAGACTCAGTATAGAAATAATGTCTCCTGGTAGCATTCCTAGACCCTTCATTTTGGCTTAGCTATCACTTTATTTTTTTCAACTATTGGTTAAAGCAACTTCCCACATCTTCCCCTTCTATCCCCACCCCTCTCCTCCCCTCCCCTTCTCCTCCCTCTCTCCTCATCTCCTTTTGCCTCTCCTCTTCTCTCCCCTTCTCTCTCCCTCTCTGGCTATTTCCCTCTCCCCTGCTGTGTCTGAGTGTCTGTGTTTCTGGTGCTGGGATTGAACCTAGATTTCAAACATGATAAGCAGGCTGGGAAGGTGGCTCAGTGGTAGAGCGCTTGCCTTGCATGCGCAAGGCCCTAGGTTCGATTCCTCAGCACCACATAAGCAAAAAGAAAAAAGCCGGAAGTGGCGCTGTGGCTCAAGTGGTAGAGCGCTAGCCTTGAGCAGAAGAGCTGAGGGACAGCACCCAGGCCCAGAGTTCAGGCCCCACGACTGGACCCCCTCCCCCAAAAAAACCCAAACATGATAAGCAAGTGCTTTATAACTGGGCTACACTCCAGCCCTTCTTGTGGTGTTTTAATAATTTTTAGTCATAGACCATCCCCCCTCCCAGCCCACCCCATCCTGTGTGTAATGCAGGGCCTCCAGCATTTCTCTCTTATAAAAGACAGGGTCTTGCTATGTTGCCTAGGTTGGTTTCAAACTCCTAGGTGCAGCAATCATCTAAATAATTCAGACTCCTGAACTTTTTCACTCAAGGGTAGTGCTCTACCACTTTGAGCCACAGCACCACTTCCCAATTTTCTGGCAGTTTATTGGAGATATGAGTTTCATAGACTTTTCCTGTTCTATCTGGCTTTGAACTCAATCCTCAGATCTCAGCCTCCTGAGTAGCTAGGATTATAGGTGTGAGCCACGGGGTGCCCATTTCTTCCAAGAGTTTTTTTTTTTTTTTTTTGGTCGGTTGTGGGGCTTGAACTCTGGGCCTGGGCGCTGTCCCTCAGCTCTTCAGCTCAAAGCAAGTGCTTTACCACTTGAGCTACAGCTCCACTTCCGGTTTTCTGGTGGTTTATTGGAGATAGGAGTCTCACGGTCTCTCCTGCCTGGGCTGGCTTTGAACCGTGATCCTCAGATCTCAGCCTCCTGAGTAGCTAGGATTACAGGCATGAGCCACCAGCGCCCAGCTTCTTCCAAGAGTTTTATAGGTTTAGTTCTTACATTTAGGTACTATGATCTTTGTAGAAGTAGAAATTCTTCTGTGCTAGTCCCGAGGCTTGAACTCAGCCTGGGCACTGTTCTTGAGCTGTTTTTGCTCGAGTAGTGTTCTACTACTTGAATCACAGCTCAACTTCCCAGTTTTTAATGTTTATTAGGAGACAAGAGTCTCATGGATTTTCCTGCCTGGGCTGGCTTTGAACTGTGATCCTCCAATCTCAGTCTCCTAAGTAACTAGGATTACAGGTGTGAGCCATTGGTGCATGGCTTTAGAAATTCTTTTGCTTGTGGATATTTATACAACTTTTTATACTCTATTGAATTGCATGCTTTTCTTTACAAATAACATGACATCAGAGAATAAGGTGATCTTATACATCTTTTTTCATGAGTGAGAGTTAGGTAGCTTAAATATTAAATTATAATTTAATATTAAATTTTAATTTAAATATTTTCTTTTCTTTGCCTGATATCATAGCAACTCTAGCATGGATTTTTTTCATCACAAAGTTGGCATTTCAAAATTGACAACTCCAAAGCAAATAACCCGGTTGAATGATAGAGATTGTACTATTTGACAGGCTTTGATAAAAACATGATCTAAGCTGGGTGCGGGTGGCTCACTGTAATCCTAGCTGCTCAGGAGGCTGAGATCTGAGGATGGCTGTTCAAAGCTAGCCCGAGCAGGAAAAGTCTGTGAGACTCTTATCTCCAATAAACCACCAGAAAAACCGGAAGTGGCTCTGTGTAGAGCGCTAGCCTTGAGCTGAAGAGCTGAGGGACAGCACCCAGGCCCAGAGTTCATGCCCCAGAGCTTCTCTTTGCTCAGGGCTAGCACTCTACCACTTGAGCCAGAGCGCCATTTCTGGCTTTTTCTGTGTATGTGGTACTGAGAAATTGAACCCAGGTCTTCATGCATGCTAGGCAAACAATTTACCACTAAGCCACATGCCCAGCCCAACCCTATGCTTTCATTCTTCCAGGTTTTCATTCTTAAAAATGAAGACTTTTGTGGCAAGGTTAAGATGAAAAAAAATGTAACTACAATGCTTTATACATTGTAAATGTTCATGAAAAGAAAGCATAGTAGTTATTTTTTAGGGCAAAAGACTGGCATATTAAAGACCCTATAGGGCTGGGAAGGTGGCTCAGTGGTAGAGCGCTTGCTTTGCATGCTTGAGGCCCTGGGTTCGATTCCTCAGCACCACATAAACAAAAAAGAAAAAACTGGAAGTGGTACTGTGGCTCAAGTGGTAGAGTGCTAGCCTTGAGCTGAAGAGCTGAGGGACAGCGCCCAGGCCCAGAGTTCAGGCCCCACGACCGGACCAAAAAATAAAAAAAATAAAGACCCTGTAATATGTCCTTATCTATTGTACCAAATCTTTCTTTCCCTCTTTCTATCTTTCTTTCTCTCTCCCTTCCTTCCTCCCCTCCCCCCCCCTTTGTCAGTCCTGGGCTTTGAACTCTAGATCTGGTGCTGTCTCTTAGCTCTTCACCTCAAGGACAGCAATCTACCACTTGAGCCGCAGGACCACTTCCAGTTTTCTGGTGGTTAATTGGAGATAAGAGTCTCACAGACCTGGAGTGCGGGGTGCGGGGGTGGGTGGTCGGTGCGTGGGAGATGGAAAGGGATGGTAGGGGAAACAAAGGAGGAGGCAACAATGCTTGATAAGAAATGTACTCATTACCTTGCCCATGTAATTGTAACCCCTCTGTACAGTATTTTCACAATAAAAATAATAATAAAAAAGGGTCTCACGGACCTTCCTGCCTGGGCTGGCTTTGAACCGCGAACCTCCGATCTCAGCCTCCTGAGTAGCTAGGATTACAGGAGTGTGCCAATTTTCTCCACAGTATAGATTCCAAGATTTTAATTTTCTTTTGTGAATTGAGGTATTTTTAAGACTGATATTGATTTGGAAAGAAAGCCATACCCCAAAAAATGTAGTGTGACAATGACCTTATAGATACTAAGTGTATACTCTGGAATTAAGAGCATTTCAAGCAGTAGAATGAGACTGATTTGGGTTGGAAAGATTTTTCCTTTTGAGCTGGGTGCTGGTGGCTGACACCTGTAATCCTAGCTACTCAGGAAGCTGAGATCTGAGGATCGAGATTCGAAGCCAGACAGCCTGGGCAGGAAAGTCCGTGAGACTCTTAGCTCCAATTTACCACCAAAAAGCCGTAGTGGAGCTGTGGCTCAGGTGGTAAAGCAGCGCTAGCCTTGAGCACAAAAGCTCAGGGACTGAGCCCAGGCCCTAAGATCAAGCTCCAGGACTGACACCAAAAAAGAGAAGAAGAAGAAGAAAGAAGAAGAAAGAAGAAGAGGAAAGAAGAAGAAGAGGGAAGAAGAAGAAGAAGAAGAAGAAGAAGAAGAAGAAGAAGAAGAAGAAGAAGAAGAAGGAAAGAAAGGAAGGAAGGAAGGAAGGAAGGAAGGAAGGAAGGAAGGAAGGAAGGAAGAAATGAAAAGGGCTCGTTGGTGACAGGTAAAACACAGACGTACACATGGCACTCTCCTTCCAGGGTTCCTGCTATTCAGGGTCACTTCCGGGAGGGGGCGGGGAGACAACGGGAGGCGTGCCGGGGAGGAGGCCGTTTGCGGCGCACCAGGCGGAAGTGTGCCAAAGGCATCCGGATTGCCGCTTCCGGTCCGGCTCAACGCTGCTGAGGGCTACGGCGTGGTTTGTGCCGTGCGGAAATAGGCTTCTCTTGCAAGCCTGAGGAAGAGGAAGCCAGCAGCGGGTTTCGGATTCAGGAGTCTGGATTCTAGTGGAAAGATCGAGGGAGGGGGTTAAAAAAGACCAGGAACCCTAATACGATCTCTCGGCTGTTTCCGAGGGGGCCAGCTTCCACGGGGAACCCTTCTGCCCTGGTAACGGCCGGAGAGGAGGAGATGGCGCCAGTCAGGGAGCGGCCGTGGCCAAGTCAGTGAGGAAGCGCGCAGGCGGAGCAGCCGACACCTGGGGAGAAGAATCGGAGCCGTCGCCGTCACCGCTGCCGCCGCCGCCACCATGGAAGGAGCCAAGCCGACCTTGCAGCTCGTGTACCAGGCCGTGCAGGCGCTCTACCACGACCCGGATCCCAGCGGGAAGGAGCGCGCCTCGTTTTGGCTTGGGGAGCTCCAGCGTTCGGTGAGGGGCCCGGAGGGGCCGAGCTGCGCCGCGGGGCCCGGGAGGAGCGGCACCCGAGCTCGTGGTCCCGAGCCCGACGGTCGGCCTCGCGAGGTTCTCCTTGGGGAGGAGCTGCGGCCGTGGGGTGGGGCTGCGAAGCTCCTTTCACGCCGCTTTTCCCGAATGGGGAAAGCGAATGGCCCTTTCCCCAGCCCGTAGACTCGGATCTGTGAGTCCCGCACTTCTCCCTGGTGGCACTGACCTGGCCCCCCTCGTTTGAGGTCGATCCAGGCTACTGCCTCTTAGGCGGTGCTTTTGTGTTTTTGTCTTCCTTCCACTAAGTGCAATACCAGTGCTTCTCCACCTTCCACTTAGAGATGCTGGTTCATCTACCTTCCGTGGCCCAGTGTTGGCAGCTAGCAGGTCTCCCTCCCGCTTGTTGCCTTAGCACTTCCCTGCCGGTTTGCTTTCCAGTTTGAGTCATGTATTCTCGAAGCTTCTTTGGTTTTCAGATTTGTAAACTTGATTTTTCTCCTTCGCTTTTGAGTACAACGCAATATAAGGAAAACGGAGTTCTGGCTTCCGAAAAATCTTTATAGAGTTCTCATTTTGCTTCATATTGGCCCGCGAACCTCATTTCCAAGGAAGTAATGTTTTAATTTATAGGTCTTTATAAGATGTTATCATAGCGGTTTGATTATTCCTTGTACCATAAGCATTTGATGGAGTGTCTTATCAATCTTATATTTCCTCTTTTATTAATATATTTTTTTCTTCCTTTAATTTTCAAACCCATCTTTGTTGTGCTTTATGTCTATGAGTGTGTATAATTGGTGATCTTGCAGACTTGGGTCCTAGATGTGTGATTTATGAAGTATCTCGAAAATTGAAGGCGCATGTACAGACTGACACTCATCTTTACCTTTTTTTTTTTTGTGGTGGTGGTGGTGGTGGTGGTGGTGGTGGTGCTGCTGCTGCTGCTGCTGCTGCTGCTGCTTCTGCTTCTGCTTCTGCTGCTGGGGATTCGTCCTTGGCAAGCATCCTGAGCTACAGCCCCATTCTTCCTCTTTATTTTATCTACCCTCCTTTCCCTTTAATCGGTTTAACTCATAACTGATATTTAAAGATGGCTCTGATCTAATAAGTAAGCCCTTGGTGTAAATGTTCTTTAAAAAATTGCACCTTTGACTTTGGAGCCCAAAGTTCCTTGTTTGCCTGTGGGAAGGCAAAAGGAAGTCATTCACATATGGCTTTCTTTGTTAAATCTCTGTGATCTGGAGAGGTACAGTTACCTAATCTCAATATAGCTTCCCCAAATAAAAACAGAAGAAATGCTAAATAAACAATGCTACAAAAGTCAAGTCTTGCTTACTAAACCTGCTGATTGTAGGCATTTCATGAATCCCTATCTGTACTGGATATTGTTGGTATTTGGAAATGAAACAGACAAAAAAAATCCTTTTACCACAGGGTAGTTGTGATAATTAAGTGATGACAGACAGCTCATAGAAGTTCTTCAGCATAAACTTCAAAGTGTTATTTAAATGCCATTCACTTTTCCCTCATTATCCACTACCCTGTTACAACCTTACATCATCACTATCACTATTTATAGTCTCAACTGGAACAGATGACATACTTGACAGGATAATTTGAGGAGAGTATATTTTAAGTTGCAAATAATGCATCACAAGAAATGGTGTAATAACTTGTAGTCAAACCGTTAACATCCCTAGGCTGGAGGGATAAAAGAGAATGGCTATTAAGGTACCCTGAGGGCAATGAATGGTGATTTTTCTGGTGAAGGACACAGCTAACTTAAGTTGTCCTGAAGGAAGAGAGCGAAGAATTTTCCAGACTTTATATTCCTTGACTCCTAGTTTGTTGCTGAGATTGCCTATTGGATAAACCAACCAGAAGCCTGGGCAACCTGTTGCTGTATATGTACAGGTCAGCCTATTTGAGCAAAAAGATGGTAGAAAAGTGGACCTAGCAAATATCTAACACATCTACACATTGTTTTAGACAACTCCATTCAGCATTTGAATTTCCAATTCAGTGAAGACTTTGGTTTTGATTCCTTTACTTCATTTTCTTCAGCTTCCTAGATGTAGTCACATTCTGGATCTTGTCATTACTGATAAATTCACCAACCTTCCTCATCACTTACTCAGACTTTCTGCTCTGATAACAGTCTACTGTTTGTTTGTTTTTTTTTGTCAGTCGTGGGGCTTAAACTCTAGGCCTGAGCGCTGTCCCTCAGCTCTTCAGCTCAAGACTAGCATTCTACCACTTGAACCATAGTGCCACATCCGGTTTTCTGAGTGGTTTATTGAAGATAAAGAATTTGATGACTTTCCTGGCTGTGCTGGCTTTGAACAGTGATCCTCAGATCTCAGCCTCCTGAGTAGGTAGGATTACAGGCATTAGCCACCAGGTAAATTTTTTTTTTAAAACCAGTTTGCTGGTTCAGGAATCTCAACCCTAAGCTAGGAATTTTTTTGAAATATTTTAATCTTAATTTAAAAGTTTTAGCCAGTTGCTGGTGGCTCATGCCTGTAATCCTAGCTACTAATGAGTCTGAGATCTGGGGATCATAGTTCAAAGCCAGCCCAGACAGAAAAGTCAGTTAGATTCTTATCACCAATAAATCACTCAGAAAACTGGATGTGGCACTGTAGCTCAAGTGGTAGAGCCAGCCTTGAAGTGAAGAGCTTAGGGATGACACCCTGGCTCAGAGTTCAAGCCCCATGACTGACCAAAAAAAATTTTTTTTAAGTTTTACTTGTAAAACTTAAATACAGTTTGTGTAACTATTTTCCCCTAGTGATAATAAGCAGCTATAACATTTATTTGGAACATTTCAATATATGTAGTGATCCATCCCCAAATCTTTGTCAGTAGTATCCTCTTTGCATGTTGAGACTGGTAACTTGGTTTCTCTTTTGTCCCAAGGAAACATCTAACTGGGGAGTCCTTCATCCTTCTGCTAATTCTCTGTCTAATCTCATTTGATTTTATGCAGCATAATTATTATCTTATATCCCTTGATCCTTACTTAGCACTACCCTAGGGAATTTCCTCCACCTCTTTAGAATGTTGGAGCTACTGATTCCTGAGTCACATAATTTGATCTGGGATTACTCTTTTATTTGGTGGATAATTGAGAAAGGTACCTTCATTTTTTTTTCTATTATTGTCTTCCCCTCCTCCCCCTCCCCTTCCTTTCTTCTCCCTTCCTTTCTCCTTTTCTCCCCTGCCCTCTCCTGTCTTTGCTTCTCCCTTTCTCTTTCCTCTATTGCTCCTTTCTCTGTCCTGTTATTGTCTTCCCGATGGCCTTTTGCCTCCCCTGGAATCACTTTTACCTTGAGAAGAAATACTCTAGTTTTCTGCCTGAGGATTATAAACTGTGCTGCCAACAGTCAGCTGGGGTATGAGACTAGACAATAGAATTCACCACTAAGTGTAGAGGCTTTAACATTCTATTTTTATTTAATATGCTATCCTTAGCCAAGTCTTTTGGTTCAAGATACCAGAGCCCATCTACTGTGTCAATTTTTCTTTTTTCTTTCTTCCTTTCCTTTTCTGTTTCTCTGTCTCTTTTTTTTCTTTTCTTTTTTTTTTTTTTGGTCAGTTGTAGGGCTTGAACTCAGGGCTTGGTGTTGTTCCTGAGCTTTTTCATTCAAGGCTAGTGCTCTGCCATTTTGAGCCATAGCTCCACTTCCTTTCTTTTTCTTTTTTGGGTGAGAAAGCAGAAGATAACAATGTTCAAAAAGAAATGTAACCGGGGATCGGTGGCTTATGCCTGTAATCATAGCTACTCAGGAGACTGAGATCTGAGGATCACAGTTCAAAGCCAGCCGGAGCAGGAAAATCTGTCAGGCTCTTTTTTTTGGGTCCGGTTGTGGGGCCTGAACTCTAGGCCTGGGCGCTCTTCAGCTCAAGGCTAGTGCTCTACCACTTGAGCCACAGCGCCACTTCCGGCTTTTTTCTTTTTTGGGTGAGAAAGCAGAAGATAACAATGTTCAAAAAGAAATGTAACCGGGGATCGGTGGCTTATGCCTGTAATCATAGCTACTCAGGAGACTGAGATCTGAGGATCACAGTTCAAAGCCAGCCGGAGCAGGAAAATCTGTCAGGCTCTTTTTTTTGGGTCCGGTTGTGGGGCCTGAACTCTAGGCCTGGGCGCTCTTCAGCTCAAGGCTAGCGCTCTACCACTTGAGCCACCTTCCCAGCCCCTGTCAGACTCTTTTTATTTCCAATTAACTACCAGAAAACTGGAAGTGGCGCTGTGACTCAAGTGGTAGAGTTCCTGCCTTGAGCTGAAGAGCTCAGGGTCAATGCCCAGGCCCAGAGTTCAAGTCCCACAACCAACCTCACCCCCACCCCCCCCCCCCAACAATAAAGTACTCATTACCTTACATAACTGTAACTCCTCTGTATATCACCTTTACAATAAAATTAAATTAAAAAAATTATTAGTAATAAAATTGTTATACAAAGAGGTTATAATTCCAGAATCAGGGTATAACTATTCATTCAGTTCATTTTTTACATAATATATATTGAATACAATGACTGCATTTGCTTACCCTTCCTCCATTCATGTGCCTCTCTTATTGTCCTCTCCCCTAAACATGTTTCCACTTCTTGGTATTCATTTTGATAAACAGTTCATTCGTTGTTCAGAGGAGTTCTACTTTTGGACTCTTTCCCTAAGTAAATACCATCTTTTAGTCAGCTTGTTTGTGTCTATGTACATAAAACCTTGTGTATGTTATTATGTATGTTTGTATTTTGGATCTAGCATCTACATATGAGAAAAAAAATGTGTCA
>NW_012267264.1:618321-619714 GCF_000151885.1 Dipodomys ordii
CTAGCGCTCTACCACTTGAGCCACAGCGCCACTTCTGGCTTTTTCTGCTTATGTGGTGCTGAAGAATCGAACCCAGCGCCTCATGCATGCAAGGCAAGCACTCTACCATTGAACCACCTTCCCAGCCCCATGTGTTTGCTAACTTTTATCGTATGTATTCAGTTGTCAGTGCTTCCCATATTAGCTTTTTTTCTTTTTTCTTTTCTTTTTTTCTTTTTCAGGTGCTGGGATTGAACCCAGGTCTTTGGGCTGCTAGATAAGTACTCTACCACTGAGCTACATCTTTATTCCCCCCACTCCCATAGATGATTATCTGGAAGAATTTTGAGATTTCTGTAGTGTATATACCAACTGACAGTCTGTGTAGAATAATGGCCTAAAGTCTTAGCCATTTTCTGCTTATAGAGAAAAGGTTCTTAAATCTAAAAATAATTTACTTATATGTTCTGGGCATAATCAAATGTATAGCTATTTTTTTTTTTAAGTACCAGTCCTAGGGTTTGAACTTGGGGCCTGGGCTCTTTCCCTGAGCTTTTGTGCTTAAAGCTAGCTTGAGACACAGCTCCATTTCTGGTTTTTTGGCAGTTAATAGTCTCCCTGGCTTTTCCGCCCAGGCTGGCTTTGAACCATGATCCTCAGATCTTGGCCTCCTGAGTAGCTAGGATTACAGGCGTGAGATACCAGTACCTGGCGTAAGTGGTTTTTGTTTTTACTTATGTATACATTGTAAGCAATCAATAATAGCATCAAGATATAAAACACACTATTAATTCAATAGGTTGCTGATACTTCTTCCCAGAAAATCAGTTTTTGCTTTCCCCCAAACCATTCTTATGACTTATATTACCATAGATTGCCTATTTTTTTTTTGTCCAGTCATGGGGCCTGAACTCTGGGCCTGGGAGCTCTTCAGCTCAAGGCTAGCACTCTACCACTTGAGCCACAGCGCCACTTCTGGCTTTTTTCTTTTTGCTTATGTGCTGTGAGGAATCGACCCCAGGGCCTCATGCATTCAAGGCAAGCGCTCTACCACTGAGCCACCTTCCCAGCCCTAGAATAGGCAATCTAGAATAAGTTCTAGTTAACTAGAATAAGTTCTAGTTAAATTCTTACAACTACAGCTTACCTATTTAAAGTGTAGACGTTTTCAGGGTATTCATAGAATATTCATCCATCATCACATGAAATTTAGAGCAGTTTCAGCATCCAGAAGAAACCCATACTTGGACCTGTTTCTTCTTCTGTCTTATATCCAGTCCTAAGAAATCTGCTGTCTACAGATTTGCCTCTTCTGGACATTTCACATAGATGGAATTGTGCAGTTTTTGATACTTTGTGATTGACTTCTTTCCTTTAGCATAATGTTTCTTTTTTTTTTTTTTTTGGGTCCGGT
>NW_012267264.1:619764-621596 GCF_000151885.1 Dipodomys ordii
GACCGGACCCAAAAAAAAAACAAACAAAACAAAACAAAAAAAGAACAAAATGTAGCAGTTCGACTACTTCTTACACATGTTCTCAGTCTGTCCCTTAATTTTTTGTTTATCTATTTGCCTGCTTGTAGTTGTACCTAGTGCTTCTTACTCATGAGCCATTCTTGGTTTTTGCTACATGAATTAGCTTGTGCTTGGTGTTTCCAATTCTCATTTTACCTTTTCTTCCTACCTATATGCCAGTTTTAGCCTTCTCACATCTATTAATATTAGTTAACAATCTTCTATTCATTAACTTTACAGTTTCCACAGTCTTGTTACTACCTGTTAACTGTTTCTATTCTGGTAGAGTGCTTGCCTAGCATGCCTGAGACCCTAGGTTCGATTCCTCAGTGCCACATAAATAAAAAGTAATAAAAATTTATTTATGTTGTGTGCGTACATAATGCGCACATTGTTACTGGGACTTGAACTCAGGATCTGCCCCCTCCTTTTTCATTCAAGGCTAGCACTCTACCACTTGAGCCACAGCCCTGTTTCTGGCTTTTTGACGGTTAATTGGAAATGAGTCTCATGGTCTTGTTTGCCTAGGCTGGCTTAGAATCATGATCCTCAGATTTCAGCCTTCTGAGTAGGATTACAGATGTGAACCACAGGTGCCTGGTTAATGTTACTAATCTTGAGTCATTTAGTATAGTTCTAATGACTTAGTGACAGTAGACTTGGTATAGAGATGTAATTAGCAATGGCTTAGCCTGAAAGTTAACATTTTTCTTACTCTTTAATATTTGTATAAAATAGCCATTTTTCTGAACAAGCTTAATTCATATTTCCAAACTTTTCCACCAAAATTCTTGAAACCCATAGCCAATCTGTGACAGCTTTTCATTGATAACTTCATAGATTTTTTTGGTTTTTGTATTTTTGTGACAGTCCTAGGTCTTGAACTCAGGGTCTGGGCACTGTTCCTGAGCATTTTTGCTCAAGGCCAGTGCTCTACCCCTTGAACCACAGTTCTACTTCTGGCTTTTGGGTGGTTAACTGGGGATAAGAGTCACATGAACTTTCCTGCCTGTGCTGCCTTTGAACTGTGATCCTCATGGTACCTGACTTGCATAGTATTTTCAAAGCAAAAAGTTATTTTGAGGCAGATCTTAAAGGAATCCTTACCTAATGGTAGCTTGCTTATTTCCTTTGCCCTCTGCCGCCCCCCCCCCCAATTTATGGGCAATGCAGAAAGTTATGGGAGGACTATGAAAACTAAATAAAGATTCTCAAGGAAAGGTGTTGATCAGTAAGGGGTTGGGTGTTAGGGAAAGAAACAGGCTCTGTTGTGGGGGCACTGGAAGGAGGGGTTGGGCCATCAAGAAGGTTAAAAGTAGATTGAATATTGTTGAAGTTGATTGTTTGCTTGTTTGAGAATAATAGAACAATGAGTCTGGTGCCAGTAGCTCACGCCTGTAATCCTAGCTACTCAGGAGACTGAGATCTGAGGATCCAGGTTTGAAGCCAGCCCAGTCAGGAAAGTCTGTAAGACTCTCATCTCTAAAGCCATCCATAAAGCCAAAAGTGGAGTTGTAGCTCAAGTGATAAAGCACTATCGTTGAGCACAGAAAGCTCAGGGACTGTGCCCATGCCCTGAGTTCAAGTCCCAGGACAGGTGCTCATGCACACACATGCATACACAGAAAATAGAACAATGAAACCTGTTAAAATTGTTTTAGGAAGAGGGGAAAGGGATAAAAATGATAGAGGGGCTGGGCGCTGGTGGCTCACGCCTGTAATCCTAGCTACTCAGGAGGCTGAGATCTGAGGATCACGGTTCAAAGCCAGCC
>NW_012267264.1:627101-628203 GCF_000151885.1 Dipodomys ordii
TGTGTGTAACACTAGAATTTGAATTTGGCCTGTAGTTTATTTGGTTTACTTGTTTTGGCCTGTAGTTTATTTGGTTTACTTGTTTGGCTAGCATTCTTCCACTTGAGCCACGCCTCTCCCTCATGCTTTTTTTTTTTTTGTCGGTCATGGGGCTTGAACTCTGGGTCTGGGCACTGTCCCTCATTTCTTTCAGTTCAAGGCTAGTGCTTTGCCACTTGAGCCATAGCGCCACTTCGGGTTTTTCTGGTGGTTTATTGAAGATAAGAGTCTCACAGACTTCCTGACTGGGCTGGCTCTGAACTGCTATTCCCAGATCTCAGTCTCCTGAGTAGCTAGGATTACAGTCATGAGCCACTGGCACCTGGCTTTGCTCATGCTTTTTGCTGGTGTTTTTGGAGAGAGTCTCATAGACTTTTCTTCCTGTGCTGGCTTCAAACTGTGATCCTCCAAATATTACTTGAGTAGCTAGGATTATGAGTATGAGTCCCCAGTGCCTGACTAAATGCCCTGTTTGTTTTTTTTGTTAGTTGTGGAGCTTGAACTCAGGGCTTGGTCACTGTCCCTGAGCCTCTTTGTGCTCAAAGCTAGAGCTGTGCCACTTGAACCACAATGCCACTTCTAGATTTTAAAGAAATGGCTACTTAAATAGGCTTTTTTTTGGGGGGGGGCAGTACTTGGGTTTGAAATCAGGATTTCACACTTGGCTAGAAAGACCTGTTATCCTAATGATCTCTCCCTTTTAGCTAGAATTTCAGGGGTGAGCCACGACACCCAGCTGGGGTCTAGAATTGTTTTGACTTTTTTCTTTTCTTTTCTTTTTTTTTCCTATGGCTCTAGTGATTGAACCCAGTGCCTCATGCTTGCCAGGCAGGTTCTGTACCACAGAGCCACACTCCCCACCCTACCTGTGAATCTTAACTTGTACCTCAGGGACATGCGTTTTCTGTCTGTCTTCCACAACTTAAGGCTTTCTTGAGTAGAGGACAAGGATCCAATAATTTTCTCCCCTCACTCACACTCTTACCAGCTATGTGCCTTCTCAGGCTGCACCTCTAAATGCAATTTTCCTTTTTTTTTTTTTTTGGGTCCGGTCGTGGGGCCT
>NW_012267264.1:628253-631809 GCF_000151885.1 Dipodomys ordii
ATCTCCAATAAACCACCAGAAAACCAGAAGTGGCGCTGTAGCTCAAGTGGTAGAGCACTCCTTGAGGTGAAGAGCTGAGGGACAGCACTCAGGCCCAAAGTTCAAGCCTTATGGCGGACCAAAAAAAAAAAATGATAGAGGGGATGTTATTGACTGAAATACATTGTATGTATGTATGGAAATGTCACAATGACACAATGATACCCCTTTGTAACTAATTATGTGGATAAGATAAACCAATAAATAAGTAAGCTACAGAAGGAAAGACCATCTGTTTAGATATAGTGATTATACTACTCAATTTCAATCGTAATAAGTTTTACAGTTCTCCTCTTTTAGAGACAATCTAGAGGGTATCCTAAAAGTTTTACAGTTTAATCTGGAAACTGAAAAGGCATGATAAAAAGCATAAATCAGATAATAGTAAGGCTTTAAAGTGGCATTATCCTGTATGATGTGTAACATGTTTATGGAAATTTTAAATATTATGCCATGGATATCAGTCAATTTCTTTTCTAGTTCTTTTCTCCCTTTGTGTGTGTGTGTATGTGTGTATGTATATATATGTATACATATGTGTGTATGTATACATATATATATATGTACATACACATATATATATATGTGTAGATGTATTAGTAGGGTTTGGACTCAGGGCCCTGGATTTGCTGAACTTGCTTGCTCATCTTTGTGCTCTAGCCATACCCCTAGTTCACGCTTTGTGGTGATTATTTTGGAGGTAGAATCTAATGGGCTTTTCTTCCCATGTTGGCCTTGACCACTGTCTTCCATATCTCTTCTACCTGAGTAGCTAGGATTATAGGTGCCAGCCATTAGCACCCAGATTCCCCTTCAGAATGTCTTGACTCTTTAGTTCTAATACCTTTTCTTTAGCAGTTGTAGTTTCTGATTTAATTTCATTTATTTTTGTGCTCTAGTCAAGTTACCCTTAAAATATAGTTCGTTTTCGAAAGGAGAACTTTATAGAAAAATATTTCTATATAACATGTGGGTTGATGATTTTAATAACTTATTTGAATACTTCCTTATTAGTAGGAACTGGGAATTGTATAAATAAGGAATAAAACAAAGGCTTTTCACCAACAAAAAAAAATTTTTTTTTGTCAGTCATGGCCTTGAACTCTGGGCCTGGTGCTGTCCCTGAGCTCTTCAGCTCAAGGCTAGGGCTCTACCACTTGAGCCACAGTGCCTCTTCTGGTTTTCTGGTGGTTAATTGGAGATGAGTCTCATAGATTTTCCTGCCTGGGCTGGCTTTGAACTACGATCCTCAGATCTATGATCCTAGATCTCAGATCTAGGATTACAGGCATGAGCCACCGGCGCCTGGCTTTACCAAAAAATATTTACTGATCAGTTTGTACCATTAGTAGACTTTAGCTAGGTGTGGCTGTTTAAAATCAAACCCTTTTTCATATCATCCTCATTCTAAGTATTGAATAGTGTAAGTATAGGACATTTTATGCCTCTGGAGCATTGGAAGGTATGTATGTGAATTTGTGACAATATATCTGTTCACACAGTGATCTGTAGGATTTATTCCTCATCTGTATTCATTTATTTCTTGTCTTACCAGGCCTTGAATCACTTGATGGTTTGACTCAGTACATACAATTATCAGAGCACTGACTTTTCGAAATTATACCACTGTTTTTTCAAAAGCATACCAAATACCTTGCCAACTTTCTTTCATTGAATTGGTGATTATTACTATAATAGTAACCATCAATATTTATAGAGGAACTGGAAAGTAGACTTTTTTTTTTTGGTTGGTCATGGGGCTTGAACTCTTTTCAGCTCAAGGTGAGCACTCTACCACTTGAATCACAGAACCACTTCCGGTTTTCTGGTGGTTAATTGGAGATGAGTCTCATGGACTTACCTGGCCAGGCTAGCTTGAACTGCAGTCCTCAGATCGCAGACTCTGAGTGGCTAGGATTGTAGGCATGAGCTACCATTGCCCAGCTTTGTAGGTTTTTTGTTGGTTTGCTTTTTTTTTTTTTTTTAATTTGGGACTTGAACTCGATAGCTGATGCTTTTTTGCTCATTGGCCAGTGCTCTACTAACTGAGCCATGCTTCCAACTCCTGTAATTAAAAAAAAATTATTACAGTAAACTATTCAAAATGTAAATTTTACCATTTTAGCTATTTATGATACTGGGGACTGAACATAGTTGCCTACTACTTGAGCTGTATGCACCCATCCCTCATTTTATTCTGTGTGTGTGTGTGTCTGTGTGCATGTGTCTGTGTGTCTATATCTGTGTCTGTATGTCTGGGGGGGGGTGGTCCCTGGGACTTGAACTCAGGGCCTGGACTCTGTCCCTGAGCTTAGGTTAGTGCTTTGAGCCACAGCTCCACTTCAGTGTTTAGGAATTGGAATTAAGAGTCTTACCGACTTTCCTGCCTGGGCTGGTTTTGAATGACAATCCTCAGATCTCAGCTTTGTGAGTAGCTAGGCTTATAGATGTGAGCCAGTAGTGCCTGGCCATTTTATTCATTATGAACTATGTTCAAAAGCATTACATTGTTATATAGCAATCACTGCCATATATTGCTAGAACTTTTTCCTCTTATAAAATTGAAACTGAGGGCTAGCAGTATGGCTCAAGTGGTAGATAACTGTGTCAGCCTAGCAAGGAAAAGGTCCTGAGTTCAAATCCAAGTACCACCAAGAAACCAAAGCAAGCCTGAAATTATACTCACTAAATACACTAAGTCCTCATTTCTTCCTTCCTACCATACTGCCCGTACTGCTTTCTGCCTCTAAATTTGACTACTGTCAGTACCTTGTGTGAGTAGAATTATACAAAAATATTTTTTGTGGCAGGCTTTTCTCAGCATGTCTTCAGGGTTTTCTTCCTTTATAAGGGTAAGCAATATTTCATTGTCTTGAATATATACCACATTTTATTTACTCATCTGTGGATGAATACTTATTCTCCTTTTGGCCATTGTGACCAATGCTACTGTGAACATGGCTATACAAATGCACGTTGGAGTATCTAATACCAATTCTTTTGGATATATACCCAGAAGTGAAATTCCTAGGTCACACAGTAATTCCATGTTTTGGAATCTTTTTCTTTTTCTTTTTTTTGGTGGTCATGGGGCCTAAATTCAGGATCTAAGCACTGTCCCTGAACTTTTTTCCGCTCAAGGCTAGATAGCATTCTACTACTTTGAGTGGTTAATTGTAGATAAGAATCTCACAGACTTTCCTGCCCAGACTGGCTTTGCCATGATTTTAATGTATATGCTTAAGATGTACAGTAAAATTTTATGTGGTTTGTCTGAATTGTTATAAAACTTGATCTTATAGGTGGAAATAGAGATCAGAGATGAAAGAAACATTTTCTCTGCTAGGCATGGTGGCTCACTCTTGTAATCCTAGCTACTCTGGAGACTGAGATCTGCAGATCATGGTTCAAAACCCACCCTGGGGGGCTGGGAAGGTGGCTCAGTGGTAGAGCACTTGCCTTGCATGCCTGAGGCCCTGGGTTCAATTCCTCAGCACCACATAAGCAAAAAGAAAAA
>NW_012267264.1:635384-636766 GCF_000151885.1 Dipodomys ordii
TCTTCAGCTCAAGGCTAGCGCTCTACCACTTGAGCCACAGCACCACTTCCGGCTTTTTTCTTTTTGCTTATGTGGTGCTGAGAAATTGAACCCAGGGCCTCAGGCATGCAAGGCAAGCACTCTACCACTGAGCCACCTTCCCAGCCCCTGCAATTTTCCTTATCTCCTGACCTATCCCCAATCTTTCTCTGTAGGGTCTGTGGAGAAGATCCTTAGAATCTATATACCCTTGTTAGCCCATACTCTTCTTCCTTTAGCAATTTCTTAGAAACTTTAGTAGGTGTTTTTTTATTTTTTCCTTGTTGGTTGTGGATCTTTTTTTTTTAATTTTTACTTTTGTCGGTCACGGAGCTTGAACTCTGGGCGTGGGCACTGCCCCTGCGCTCTTCAGCTCAAGGGGAGCACTCTACCGCTTGAGCTACAGCACCACTTCCGGTTTTCTAGTGGTTTGTTGGAGATAAGAGTCTCACGGACTTTCCTGCCCAGGCTGGCTTTGAACCGCGATCCTCAGATCTCAGCCTCCTGAGTAGGTAGGATTACAGGCGTGAGCCACCAGTGCCCGGCTTTGGTTGTGGATCCTGAACTCAGGGCCTGGGCACTGTACCTGAAAAATTTAGCTCAAGGCTAGTGCTCTACCACTTTAAGGCATAGCTCCATTTCCGGTTTTCAGGTAGCTAAGGCCTTTCCTGCCTGGGCTGGCTTTGAACCACAGTCTTTAGATCTCAGCCTCCTAAATAGCTAGGATTACAAGTGTGAGCCACCAGCACTCTGCATTTAGTCAAGTTTTTTTGTTTGTTTGTTTTTTGTTTTGGTTCCAGTTGTGGGGCCTGAACTCTGGGCCTGGGCACTGTCTCTCATCTCTTCAGCTCAAGGCTAGTTCTCTACCACTTGAGCCACAGTGCCACTTCCGGCTTTTTTCTTTTTGCTTATGTGCTGTGAGGAGTCGACCCCAGGGCCTCATGCATGTAAGGCAAGCGCTCTACCACCGAGCCACCTTCCCAGCCCCTTAGTTGAGTTTTTATTGTCTTACTGTCTAGTACTCTGAGTCTGTCTACTGTAGATTAGCTAGTACTTTCCTTCTATATCCATGGAGTGGTCTGTCCTTACATTTTAGTTTACTTGGTTACCCAGGGGACTGGCTTTCTGATGCATTTAAGAAAGTTTGTGAATGATAAGAAAGTAAAATAGGCTCTGTTAGGGAGTGTACTAGTGGGAGGAGAGAGGTAGGTGAAGGAAGATAAATATGGTCAAAATTGTTTGCATGGATGAAAATAGAACAATGAAATAAGTTGAAATTGTTTTAAGAAAAGGGAAGGGGATAAGAAGTGGTTGAGGGAGGGAAGGGGGGGAAGGAGAAGGATTGGGATTGGGGGGGAGGGGGG
>NW_012267264.1:637754-639021 GCF_000151885.1 Dipodomys ordii
GGAAGTGGCGCTGTGGCTCAAGTGGTAGAGTGCTAGCCTTGAGCTGAAGAGCTGAGGGACAGTGCCCAGGCCAGAGTTCAGGCCCACGACTGACAAAAAAAAAAAAAAAAAAAAAATTTTTTTTTTTTACAAGATATTTCCCGACTGTTTTATATGGAATGAGCAGCACCAAATTGAACCAAAGTTCATTTGACAGATGTCATTAAATGATACATAATTATTTGAAAACTGCTGTCTCAGATGCATAGGGATTCCCTCAAATTGGAGAGACCGCAGTGTACAGTACTGACCTTTGGTCTAATCGGTTTCTTCCTTTGAGATAAGATAGGGTAGAGCATAAAGACGGATAGTCTTTTGAAGACTTGGAAAATGAAAGTATTCTGAAATCTCAGTGGCTCTAATTTCAAGAATCGGTTTTGGCTAAAAATCTTTTCCCTCTCATGGTTGTGGTGGAGATGGCTCTGCAATTTTAGGTTAGCTGGAACCTGTCACTGTATATAAGCTTTTTGTCCTTTTAGATAATTTTTTTTTTGTAATGTATACAGGATATTTGAGGATCTAAAAGCTTGCAAGGCATTTTATAATTATTTTATTTTACAATTGATTTTGGAGTTTGAATTATTTGCTTATTTCCTGTGTTGAAGACATTGTTTTATTTCATCATGGTGTCTATATTTCAGGCTACCTTGTACAAACAAATTATTTTGAGAAGTGTTTTTAGATAATTGTTATGTGTTCCTCAGCTTATATTTTTCTTAATAGCTTTTAAAAACATTTTTTTCTTTCAATGTCCAAATAAACTTAATTTTTGTAACATCTAACAGTATGTCTCCGGTGCACAAAAGGATTACATGCAAGAATTTAAGACAGTTGATAAGGCAGTTGATTAGTCCTAGGTTATAACCATAATCCAGTGGTAGAGCATTTGCCTACCTAGCATTCTAGGAGTCCTTTTTTTTTTTTGTCAGTTGTGGGGCTTGAACTGGAGTCTGGGTATTGCCCCTGAGCTCTTTTGCTCAAGGCTAGCACTCTACCACTTTAAACCATCGCACCACGTCCAGTTTTTGGTGGTTAATAGAGCTTCACAGACTTAGACTTTCCTGCTTGGGCTGGTTTTGAATCTTGATCCTCAGATCTCAGCTAGGATGATAGGCTTAGAAGTACTTTTAATAACCAGAACCTTTAAAAAAAAAGTAATTAAAAATTACTTTTTCTGCTTCTAAACTAGATTTCTTTTTTTTTGGGTCCGGTAGTGGGGCCTGAACTC
>NW_012267264.1:651337-657127 GCF_000151885.1 Dipodomys ordii
TAAGGGATAATGAGTGCCCAGGCCCTGAGTTCAAAACCCCCCAACCAACCAACCAAAAAAAAAAAAAAGAAGTGGTTGAGGGTATGAGGCTGATTAGAATACATTATCATTCTTGTGTGGAAATGTCACAGTGAAATCTTCCTGTACAACTGATGGGTTCTAATTATTATTTTGTAGTTGATTTGCTTTTGTGTATTGTTAACTTGAAAGTAATGTTCTCTCAGTCTTTTTTTCATGTGTGTCAATTGTGGGGCTTGAAGTCTGGGCCTGGACACTATTGCCGAGCTCTTCAGCTCAAGGGTAGTGCTCTACCACTTGAGCCATACAGCTGTTTCCGGTTTTTCTGGTGGTTAATTGGACATGAGTCTCACAGACTTTCCTGCCTGGGCTGGCTTTGAACTGTGATCCTTAAATCTCAACCTCCTGAGTAGCTAGGATTATAGACATGAACCACTGGCACCCAGCTTTTTCATGTTCCCCCTTCCCCCACAGAAGACATTACTGCTTTACATAATCAGTATTCATTGAGATTTATACACATATCTGACTTTTACATTGCTCTTTGTTCTTTCTTAATTTTTATGCTTCCATCCTGGATTCTTTTCCTTCTGCCTGAAGAACATCTTTTAGCAGTTGGAGGCTGGGGGTAGAGGAATCTTAAAATGTCTTCATTTTGTTCATTTTGGAAGGATATTTTCACATAAAATAACAATTGGTGGTTATTTTCAGTACTTTGATGATTTAAAATTTTCATTGTTTCTGTTAAGTAGTTGACTGTCATTCTAATTTCTGTTCTTTAAAGGTAATAACATATTTTTGGTTTGGATTTTTCTCTTTGTCTTTTTTTTAATAAAGCAGTGTTACTGACGTGTAGTTTCTGTCATTATGTTTTTTTTTTTATCAGTTTGGAATTATTTTAGTCATTATTATTTAGCTAATCTTGGGGCTTGAGCTCATGGTGGGGTGTTGTCTCCAAGCTTCTTTTGCTCAAAGCACTCTATCACTTGAGCCACAGAGCCATTTCCACCTTTTTTCTGTTTAGTTTATTGGAGATAAGAGTCTCAGAGCCTTTCCTGCCTGGACCACAATCCTCCAAATCTCAGCTTCCTGAGTAGCTAGGATTACATGTGTGAGCCACTAGTGCCTGGTCAGACATTATTTTTAAATAGTACTTCTTACCCACTTTTTTTCCCTTACGTAAGTTCAGTTGTAAACATTTAATTTTCGCACATATTTACTTGAACTTTTCGTTTTTTATTTATATTTTTTTGTTGGCCATAGGGCTTGAACCTGGGTCCTAAGCACTGTCCCTGAGCTCTTTCTGCTCAAGGCTAGCGCTCTACCAATTACAGCCAGTGTCACTTCCTATTTTCTTGTAATGGATTGGAGATAAGAGGCTCACAACTTTCCTGTTCAGGCTGGCCTTGAACCTCAATCCTTAGATCTCAACCTCCCAAGTAGCTAAGATTACAAGTGTGAGCCACTAGCACCAAGCATTTTCTTATTCTTCTCTTCCTTTCATGACTTTATATTTTAGTCCTGCTATTTTCTGTTAACCTGCTTTCTGGCATAGCAGTCTGGGTTGTCTAGAGTTCTCCAGCTTGTCTTCCTTCTTAGTTATATTATAACTTCCTGGAAATAAATTGTAGACTTTATAATATATACCTATAATATTATATAATATATGGTCCATATTCAAATTTCTCTAATTGCCTCAGCTGTAGGCAGGTGCTCTACCACGTGAGCTATGCCCGTAGCCCTATGCTTTGTTTTTAAAGTTGTAGCTTTTAAAAGTTCATGGTGGCTCATACTATTGTCCCAGCTATTCTGTAGACAGAGACAGGAAGATGGTGAGTTCAAGGCCAGCCTGGGTTACTTAAAAAGACTAATTTCAATTTCACAGACTGTAGTTATTTTTCTCACACAACAACTTATGTGAGAAAAAATAACGTCTGTGAAATACTCATTTGAATTAATGTATCTTCTCTGCTATTTTATGAAGTAAAAAGATTGAAATGTAAGACTGTTGAGACCAATATGAAATAAATGTGCTTATTTATGGGTATATTAAAACACCTCCCAGACTCAATTCTCAGGGTTAATAAAGCTTATTTAAGTGTGAAAAAAGTAGAAGCAGCTATCTTAGAGATAATGGTTAGAAGTTATATAGTAACATTTTTGTTTTTTAAAAAAAAACTTTTGGGATATTTTTTCTTCATGCCTTCCCCCTACGCTTCATGTTTCTATCCTTCAAGATTATGTGTTTGGTTCAATAGCTGGTTCTCAGGCCTTCAGTAAAATGAGTCAGATTAGGCAATACTTCAGTTGAATAGGGCCTCTATAAGACTGTAGTTTGATATATTGCTGAATCAATGGGTAATTTTGCTTGTCAGATTTTTCCTCCATTGTATTTGGTCTGCTTACATAATGAAGTTGTGTGCCATTAAAGTTACTTTGAAAAGAAGTATTCTTTAAGATACCTCTGATTTACTTTCAGGTCCATGCGTGGGAGATTTCTGACCAATTGTTACAGATCCGACAGGATGTGGAATCATGCTATTTTGCTGCACAGACCATGAAAATGAAGATTCAGACCTCATTTTATGAGCTCCCTACAGACTCTCATGCTTCTTTACGGGACTCATTGCTAACCCATATCCAGAACTTGAAAGACTTGTCACCTGTTATTGTAACACAGGTAAATCTTGTATTTCTCTTAGGGAAAATTTCTAAGGCCATTTGAATTTTCACCTTTATTTGGATTAATGTCATAAGGTCATATAAGGTAATGTTATCATAGATAGATTGTTATATTCTTGAAAGTGTTGCAAAGTGAGCTGATGGCTCATGCCTGTAATCCTAGCTACTCAGGGAGGCTGAGGTATAAGGTATAAGTTTGAGGCCAGCCAGGGCAGACAAATCTGAGAGACTCTTATCTCCAGTTAACCAGCAAAAAGCCCTAAGTAGAAGTGTGGCTCAAGTGATAGGACATTAGCCTTGAGTGAAAAATGCAAAGAGAATGAATGTCTTGTCCCTGAGTTCAAGCCCTGTACCAACACATCAACAAAAGGCATCAAAGTGAAAAATTTAATTTTATTCACTTGGGCCAAGATATCTTTTCTGCTGTTTTATGATATACTACAGATGGAACTGCGAGCCTGCTGAGATCAGTATGAAATAAGTATTCCTATTTATAGGTATATGAAAACAGATATAATTCTCAGAATGAACAAAACTCATTTAAGTGGGGAAAAAGTGTTTATTAGGTTTCAAACTAACCTCAAAAGACTGAAAGGTAGGAAGAAGGTCAGTGAATTTTTTCACTGGGATGTATGTAATTTCTACACCTCTGCTATTAAAATTGCAGATGACAAATTTTTATACTATTCTGAGTCAGCAGTCTATATAGCTACCTTTTTAAAACATTCTGTCTGGGCAGATTGGCTAATGAAGCTTCATGTATAAAGCAGTGAACTAGAACAAGGATTTTTACCCCTTTAGACATGGAAATATATTAGAAAGGAAAACAGGAGGCCTCTATGAATACATAAATGTGTTCTTTGCCTGGCATAGAAATGTCCCTGCAAAGGAGACTTTTGCATTAAGGATTCAGGATGAGAAATAGAAAGAAAAGGGAAAGGATAATTCATTATTTCAGAACTGAGTCAGTCAACAACTTTGACCTTTTAGCAAAGTATAATTTATCTATAAGTTCATGAAATTATTTGGTACTGGCAAATAAAAATAAATATTAGGGCTTGGTACTTGGCACTCTGACTTATGCCTGTCATCTTAGCTAGGAGGTGTAAATAGGAGATCATGGTCTAAAATAAGGGGTTGGAGGCATGGCTTATTGACAGAGTGTCAGGCAGTGAGCGAAAGCATCAGGTACCGAGTTTGAGTTCCAGTCTTGGGCAGAAATTAAAAATGGGAAAAGGCATGGTCTAGGATGGCCCATGCCAACAAACATGTCAAAACCTTGAAAAACAAAGCAATAAGAGCTGGCTCTTATTGGCTCAAGTGATAGAGCACTTACCTACTTTGCAAGTGTGAGTCTCCTGAGTTCAAACTCTAGTACCATCAAAAGAGGTCAAGTTATTTTCTAAGAAAAATCTGTACTCTTATCATTTTTACTAGGTTTATTTTTGTAATTAGTATTATTTTGTTTTGCTTTCCATTTTAGAGATTAATCTTCAATCTCACAATTTGTAGGTAACCTGGAAGAGTTTTCATGGGAGATAGTTGTAGAGATATGGGAAAGAAAAAGATAAGGGAGGAGATAATCTTAATTGAAGAAATTCAGGGGGCTGGGAAAGTGGCTCAGTGGTAGATTGCTTGCCTTGCATGCATGAGGCCCTGGGTTCGATTCCTCAGCACCACATACACAGAAAAAGCCAGAAGTGGGCGCTTTGGCTCAAGTGGTAGAACACTAGCCTTGAGCTGAAGAGCTCAGGGACTGTGCCCAGGCCCAGAGTTCAAGCTCCACAACCAGCAAAAAAAAAAAAAAAAAGAAAAAAAGAAATTCAGTTCATTTTCCAGTTAGCATTGGTGGAATCCGTTTTTTGTTCATCTGTTCTGTTGGTTATTCACTCTCTCTTCTTATTCAGCTGGCTTTAGCAATAGCAGACCTTGCCCTACAGATGCCTTCCTGGAAAGGGTGTGTACAAACATTGGTGGAAAAGTAAGTCATTTCTGTTGGAAGTATATTAGAACTCGGAATTACCATTAAGCTACACAGAGACATTTGTTAGCGTAGCTATACATCTGATTATTTCCCTTACCTGTTAACATAGAGCCATATATTACTAACTTTTGTTAAAGAAAATCACTTACTATTGGAATACTACAAAAATACATCATGTAGGATAAAAAAGGAAATACATCATGTGAGATATAAAAAACCCTCATAATTTATATACTCTTCCCCCCCACCTCTTAAATTAATGATAGTAAAGTCTTTCATTATCTTTGTATTACACCTACTAACTGGCATCAGAAATTTTGTAAAACTATTACTGTATTTAAGATTATGTTAAATTGAAGGTTGTTGTTGGGGTTTCTTTTGTGTCTGTCATAGAAAATAATTCTTTTCAGGTACAGAGAGCCTGCCAATTTGCATAAAGAATTTTCTTATGGGTATTCATTTATTTTAAATGGCTGAAACTTAACCCAGGACTTTATGCTATGCAGATGTTATATTGCTGTGCTATAATATCCACCCTTAGATAACCTTTGTATTTGCTTGCATTTGGCATTTGGTTGGGAATTTATTTATTTATTTTGCTAGTACTATAAGGCTTGAACACAGTCCCTGGGTACTGTCCTTTAGCCTTTTTGCTTAATGCTGGTGCTCTACTTGTGGCTTTTTAGTAGTTAATTGGAGGTAAGAGACTCAGAGACTTGTGCCTAAGCTGGTTTCAAACCATGATCCTCCGATCTCAGCCTCTTGAGTAGCTAGGATTATATTGTGTGAGCTACTGGTTCCTAGCTGGGATATTTATTACTATTTTTTAAAATTAAAGTAGATATCTTAAAAAAAATCTCCAAATAGAGTATGGCTTAAAATACTTAGATGGATAATTTATTTTTTAGGAAAATTTTTATTAAGGCTGGGAAGGTGGCTCAGTGGTAGAGCGCTTGCCTTGCATGTCTGAGGCCCTGGGTTCGATTCCTCAGCACCACATAAGCAAAAAGAAAAAGCTGGAAGTGGCACTGTGGCTCAAGTGGTAGAGCGCTAGCCTTGAGCTGAAGAGCTGAGGGACAGTGCCCAGGCCCAGAGTTCAGGCCCCA
>NW_012267264.1:657177-679963 GCF_000151885.1 Dipodomys ordii
AATTTTATTACAATTGCATGGGCAGGATAATGCGTACATTTCTTACCAAGCATTGCAGCCTCCTCCTTTGTTTACCCTTCCCATCCCTTCCCAGCCTTCCCCCTCCCCCCCATCCCAATTAAACTAGATTTCTTTACAAAAGTTTTGTTTCTTTTTCTTCATTTGGGAAAATCAGCTTTTCTAGCTCTATATCAAATGTTTGAGGGGCATGTATCAAAAGTAATATTGTTTGGAGCCGGGCGCTGGTGGCTCAACGCCTGTAATCCTAGCTACTCAGGAGGCTGAGATTTGAGGATCTCGGTTCAAAGCCAGCCCAGGCAGGAGAGACCGTGAGACTCCTATCTCCAATAAACCACCAGAAAACAGGAAGTGGCTCTGTAGCTCAAGTGGTAGAGCGCTTGCCTTGAGCTGAAGAGCCGAGGGACAGCGCCCAGACCCAGAGTTCAGGCCCCACGACCGACCAAAAAAAAAAAAGTAATATTGTTTGGTATATTTAAATTTTTATAAGTTCGGTTTACATTGATGTAGCCCTTACCCATAGTGTACTATAATAAATTATCATTCCCTGATTTACAGGTTTAAAAATGCTAAAACTTTTATGTTTCCTTTTTGGTTCTCATTGACTATCTGTTCTAAAGTTTCTGTTGTTCTGTTTGCCAGAGCTCTTAGGTCCTCTGTGAATTTTAACTAATTCGGCTTAATTTAAGGAGTTTTTGAGGAGGGTAAACTAGCAGCTCTAATGTAATTCTTGGGCAAGCTAGTGACTTCTTCCCTATCTGGGTATGTATGTGCTTGTGTTATTGAGGCCTGGTCAGTGATTTTGGTTGATTTGGCAGTTTTAGAAATGTTGGAGTCATAAAATAACAGAACACCATTAAAGAGGAAAAAGGAACAAGTACTTTTCTGGTCTGTTGGAAGGATAATGAAGGCTTTAGAGCATGTTTGGGAAAAGAATTTTGGGACATAACCTACCCTATGCATCACATAGCCATAGGTATATCTTTTGAAAAGAAGAGACTGACAGGAAGCTCTGTTCTACTGCTTTGTGAAATGGGAGATTGGAATTAGATGTTTAAATGGAAAATGTTCTCGTTGCAGCCTCTTTGAAATGAGCTGCTAGAGGGAGCTGCAGCTTCCTCCTGCTGACTAAGCCCCATGCTTCCATTGAGATGGTCCTTTGAAATGTGGAGCTTAGTCCAAGCCTGGATTTCAGTGGGTAGCACCTGACATCTGTGGCTAGAAAGTCCTATAAAGTGTAAGTGCTTTATTCTTTCCATGTAAAGAATCCTTTCTCCTTCCTTTACTCTTCCTTCTTTCTTTTTGCAGCTTAGCAGAGGGGAAGAATGGTGAGCAATGCACTATTGTGTCAAGGGTATCAGGATTTGGTGGTATTTTCTTGACTTGATTACCAAAGCAAGATTGCTTGTTACTTTTTGGGATGTCAGCAATTCTTAAACCACACCTTTCCTTTGAATTCAGAATAAAAAAAAACTGATGAATTATGACCTTTTAGCATTTAGTGTTGGCAGTACCATCATGGATAATTTGACTGCTTGATTAGTGGCCTAATGGTATTGGAGGTTGAATTCAGAACCTTGTGGTTGTTATTTGTTAGGTAGTAGATGCTTTATCGCTTGGCCTGCTTCCAGCCCTTTTTGCTTTAGTTATGTTTTAGATAGGATCTTGCTCTTTTGCTCAGCTGTTTTGGGACATTATCTTTATTTAGTCCTCCTACTTACACCTGCCTGTCTTGTAGCTGGGATGATAGGTGTGAACCATCGTGCTCATCTTCCTTGTTGAGATGGAATTTTGACATGACTTTATTCTGGCTGGCCTCAAACCAGTATTCTCCAGATCTCTATCTCCCAAGTAGCAGGTTATAGCTCTCAGTAACCATGCCTACTCTTCCTTCCCTTTTTGCTTCATGTGTTACACTTTAATATATACTTTGTAAAGTGCTTTTATGGCCAAAGGATTTTCCTATGTATTTGGGAAAATACAGAGATAATTAAGTTTTAAAATTTTTTATCTTTGGGGCTTGGAAGGTTGCTCAGTGGTAGAGCACTTGCCTTGCATGCATGAGGCCCTGGGTTCGATTCCTCAGCACCACATAAGCAAAAAGAAAAAAGCTGGAAGTGGCGCTGTGGCTCAAGTGGTAGAGCGCTAGCCTTGAGCTGAAGAGCTGAGGGACAGTGCCCAGGCCCAGAGTTCAGGCCCCACGACCGGACCCCCCGCCCCCAAAAAAGAAAATTTTTATTAAGTAAATCCAAGCTTTTTGAAAAATTTCTCTGTAGAAATTTCATTGTTCAAAGTAAACAGTCTTCTATCTTTATTCTTACACCTTATATATAAACATTGTTAGTAACTGGTTAAAATCCCCAAGATTTTTCTTTGTTTTAAAACAAATAAGTACATGTAATTTAATAAAACATATAGCCATATTTAATACGTTTCATATGTCCTTTTTTTTTTTTTTTGGATCCGGTTGTGGGGCCTGAACTCTGGGCCTGGGCACTGTCCCTCAGCTCTTCAGCTCAAGGCTAGCGCTCTACCACTTAAGCCACAGCGCCACTTCCAGCTTTTTTTCTTTTTGCTTATGTGGTGCTAGGGAATCGAACCCAGGGCCTCAGGCATGCAAGGCAAGCGCTCTACCACTGAGTCACCTTCCCAACCCTCATATGTCCTTTTTACTTAAAACATCATGATCACTTTTTCATGACATAGATGCCACTTTCATTGCAATGACTACAGGTATGATCCACTGAGAATCTGTAAACTTTGTAATTCTATCTAATAATGGATGACATTTATGTTTTTCCATTATTTTGCTTTCATAAAAATACTGCAGTACATATTTTTATTGGTTTTTGCCTAAATTTTTGTGAAAATAAAATTGCTGGGTCAAAGATTAAGTGACTTGAAATTTTAATTGGAACAAATTTCTAGATACTGTTCTAAAAGATCACATCTGTAGAGTATTCCTGTGCACCAGCTGTGGCTCACACCTATAATCCTAGCTATACTCAGTAGCTAGGAACTGAGGATCCCAGTTTGAAGCTAGTCTAGGCAGGACAGTTCCCGAGACTTTTCTGGAGGTTAATAGTGGATCTGTGGCACGAATGCTAGAATGCTATCCTTGAGTGAAAAAACTAAGGGATAATGAGTGCCCAGGCCCTGAGTTCAAGCCCTAGCACATGCACATCTCTCTCTGTCTCTGTCTGTCTGTCTGTCTGTCTGTCTGTCTGTCTGTCTGTCTCTCTCTCTCACACACACACACACATACACACACACACTGTATTTTTTTTTTTTCTCTTAACAGTAGTAGGAGTGCTGCTTTGTTATGGGCTATACTGATGACTGGTAACTTTGAGACTGTATGTTTTCTGGCCCTTAATAACTTAGGCTATATCTTTCCCCTTTCTTTTCTAGATATAGCAATGATGTAACTTCTCTGCCTTTTTTGCTGGAGATCCTTACAGTGTTACCTGAAGAAGTACATAGTCGTTCATTACGGATTGGAGCAAACCGGCGCACAGAAATTATAGAAGACTTGGCCTTCTACTCTAGCACAGTAGTATCTCTATTGGTAAGTTTGAAATAGTTGCTATGGGGCAGAAAATCATGGTGACTGTTCTGTAATCCTTTTGGGGTTTTTGTGAAATATCTTTCTTTGCAAAATTTAGCAGTGATAGTACACTGGCAATTATATAACACTTGATAATATAAAATAATTTCAAATTTCATACTTCATAATCCTATGAGGTTTATGATAATCTCATTCCATGACAATAAATAGTCTTAGAGTTACCATTACTTCAGAATTTGAATTTAGCCTTCTGAACATGTGTCCTATTTTCATCCGGCAGTTCATGCTAGCTGGCTTATTATCTAGTATTTCAACAAGCTGCTGCTTTTGGTGAAGGCTATGCTAAAGAAAGTGTGATCCTCTCATGAATATATATTGAATTTTGGGAAGGGGAGCTTGAACTTGGGGCCTGGGCTCTGTCCCTAAGATTCTCTGTTCATGGCTAGTGTTTCACTACCACTTAGAGCCACAGCTCTACTTTCTGTTTTCTAGTGGCTAATTGGAGATAAAAATCTCAGACTTTCCTGCCCAGGCTGACTTGGAATCACAATCCTCAGATCTCAGCTTCCCGAGTAGCTAGGATTACAGACATGAGCCATCGGCACCTGGCGATAAATTGAATTTTTTTTTTTTTCTTTTGGTCCGGTCATGGGGCCTGAACTCGGCCTGCCTGGATGCTGTCCCTCAGCTCTTCAGCTCAAGGCTAGCACTCTACCACTTGAGCCACAGCACCACTTCCAGTTTTTTTCTTTTTTGCTTATGTGGTGCTGCGGAATCGAACCCAGGGCCTCATGCATGCAAGGCAAGCACTCTACCACTGAGCTACCTTCCCAGCCCGATAAATTGAAATTTTGATAAGGAAGTAGTAGTCTTTACCTTTTGAGCAATATCACAGTTATACATACACTAATACCACATCTTTAAAAAGTTAAATATGATTAAGTTCCTTTTGATTAGTTATCATTAATATGTATATACATTAGAAGTCTCCAATTTATGGCATATATACTGGTTGCCTATTTATTATTATTATTATTTAGTCGGTCATGGAGCTTGAACTCTGGGCCTAAGCGCTGTCCCTGAGCCCTTCAGCTCAAGACTAGTGCTCTACCACTTTGCTGCCTGGGCTGGCTTTGCACCATGATCCTCAGATCTCAGCCTTCTGAGTAGCTAGGATTATAGGCACGAGCCACCCGTGCCAGCACTAGAGGTACAGCTTAGTGTTAGAATGCTTCCCTAGCAAGCAAAAGGCAGTAAGTTCAAACTCCAGTACCACCCCCCCTAAAAATAAATCCTTTACAGAGTTTTTGTCAACAATATCCATTTGAGAATAGTGCCTTATTTTGATTTTATAGTCATAGCTCTCCTTCCTCTTCCTTCTCAAAATGCTTCTACTTATCTTTATGTCATCTAATTGGAAGTTATATCCAAAGCATTCTTTTTGGTGAGGATTCCTTGAAGGTGTTAGCTCTTAATGCCACGGACCATCCATGCTATGTAATGAGTTCTCTGTTCTTCATTGAAAATGGTAATAACTGTATACCATCTGTAGCTAAATGAAAATAATCACTGGGATATTTTTCTTTAGGATTAAATTCTTTCCCAGGATTGGGAAAAACTGAGAGGTCTGATGGGTTAGTTTAAAAATGTTAAACAGTTTTGGCTAAAACAAAATTTTATGTAGTATCTAACTAGAAGATGTATGATATAGAGGTGTGACTTACACTAAAACACCTGTCTAGCATATGTGAAGACTTGAATTTAAACTCCACTTCTGAAGAGTAAAAAAAAGAAACAACAAAAAAACAAATCAGGTACTGGTGGCTAACACATGTAATTTTAGCTACTTAGGAGGAAGAGATGTGAAGATCATGTTAGAGTGCTTAGCTTTCTTTTGCTTAAGGCTAGTGCTCTGCCACCTGAGCCATAGCTCCACTTCTGGCTTTTTGTGGTTTATTGGAGATAAGAGTCTTACCAACTTTTCTGCCTAGGCTGGCTTAAAACCATAATTTTGAGATCTGAATCTCCTGAGTAGCTAGGTTTATAGGTGTGAGCCACTGGCACCCAGCTTTGAGTATTCCCTTTTAAAAGTTTGCTTTCCTGGAGCTGGGAAGGTGCCTCAGTGGTAGAGTGCTTGCCTTGCATGCATGAGGCCCTGGATTTGATTCCTCAGCACCACATACGCAGAAAATGCTGGAAGTGGTGCAGTGGCTCAAGTGGTAGAGTACTAGCCTTGAGCTGAAGAGCTCAAGGACAGTGCCCAGGCCCACGACCAACCAAAAAAAAGAAAAAAAGTTTGTTTTCCCTTTTGTAAAATGTAATTTTTATAGTAGTAGTGTGTTATTTTTTGAATATTCATTTTTTATTAACCTACTTGGATGTTTTAAATTCTGATTGGTAATCCTTATCTTAATAATTTCATGATGAAATACAAAAAATATAGTTTCAACATATTTTACTCAATCATTCCATATATGTCTTAGCATCCATATAGTTAGTTGGCATTCTTTTAATTTTCTATTAGAAAGGTAGAAAGAATCTTGATATTTACAATTTCCCAGGTATAAGATAAAGACTTAAAGCTCTATCAGATGTTACTATTTTGGTGTGACTTAGTTTTTTGTATTGTAGTCTTAGCGTTTTTGTTGAGTGCTTATATATGAAGAATTATTAACTATAATGAGGGCTATAGTAATGGGAGGTTGTCTAGTAAGAAATAAAGAGAAGCTAGGTGCCGGTGGCTCACGCCTATAATCCTAGCTACTCAGGAGGCTGAGATCTGAGGATTTTGGTTCAAAGCCAGCCCTACTCAGGAGGCTGAGATCTGAGGATTTTGGTTCAAAGCCAGCCCAGACAGGACAGTCCGTGAGACTCTTATCTTCAATAAACTCAAAAAAGCCAGAAGTAGAGCTGTGGCTCAACTGGTCGAGTACTATCTTGACCACAAAGAGGCTTAGGGACAGTGCCAGGCTCTCAGTTCAAGCCTCATGACTAGCAAAAGAGAGGGGGTGGGGAGAATCTTAAGAATACAGAAATATGATGATGGGTATTGGGCCAAGATAGACTCCAAGGAGGAGTCTCTGTTTTACCAGGACTGTGGCTTACTGAATGGTAAAGAAGTCACTGTGTACTGCATGTTGCCAAAAATCTATGCATTTGAATTGAATTTGCTCGCAATCTGCTTTTCAGGAAACGTACTAAAGTTGTTGAAATGTCTTAACAAATAGTTCTACGGGTAGGGCACTGAATCTGAGGAAAAAAGGGTGAAAAGGAGCCCACTGGACATTGATTAAAGTCAACTATGCAACTTGTGCGTGGAGATGGGAGGGAGGGAATAGGAGAGAATGAGGGAACAGATGATACTGTGCTAAAGGAAATGTACTTACTACCTTACACATGAAAATGTAGCCCCACTCTATAACGCCTTTATAATAACAATAAATTACAAAAAAACCCAAAAGAAAAACGCTTATATCGCCTTTATAATAACAATGAAATAAATTACAAAAAAATACCCAAAAGAAAAATGCTTAAATGCAGGATACCCAAGGGAAGCTGCTGGCCATTGTTCACTGAGAGTGCTGGAGAAACAGTACTTTATAAATCTGGTGCTAGAAAAGTTGTTCATGGGGCTGGGAAGGTGGCTCAGTGGTAGAGCGCTTGCCTTTCATGCCTGAGGCCCTGGGTTCGATTCCTCAGCACCACATAAGCAAAAAGAAAAAAAAGCCGGAAGTGGCGCTGTGGCTCAAGTGGTAGAGCTCTAGCTTTGAGCTGAAGAGCTGAGGGACAGCGCCCAGACCCAGAGTTCAGGCCCTACGACTGGACCCCCCCCCCAAAAAAAAAAAAAAAAAAAAAGAAAAGAAAAGTTGTTCATTCCTCAGGAGCCAGAGGAACTTTGCTATAAAGCCGTTGGTGAGGGCTGGGATGTAGCTCAGAGTGGCAAAGCGCTTGCCTAGCAAGTTCAGCGTCCTGGGTTTGATCCCCAGAACCAAAAGAGAAAAGACCCCCCCAAAAAAAATACAGTTTTTTTTAAAAGCTTGGGGGGAAAAAAGCCATTGGTGAGGATGGGGGAAATGCTAGGAAAGCTGTTGTCCAGAACTACAAGAGTTGGGCCCCAGAGAAGCTAAAGTCTGGTGCTAGAAAAGTTGAGACTGCTGAGTAGAAACACTGAAACCAGGAACCTAACTTTTCTTCCTACAGTGTCTTTTTAGTGTCCTCAAGTGACAAATCTTTAGTGCTGACATTGAAGAATGAAAGGTCCTGTTACATTTTCATAGAAAAGTCTAATTAGATGAATTTGGAGGTGACTAACTGAACAAAAAAAAAGTAATAGGAAATTCTGCAAACAACATCAACGTTAACAAAGAGCAGAATGATTGAGGACTAAGATTCTTTGGGATAAAAGTTTGAGTCTTAGCTGGGCGCCAGTAGCTCACTCCCTATAATCCTACCTATTCAGGAGGCTGAGATCTGAGGATTCCAATTTAAAGCCAGACCAGGCAGGAAAAGTCCAGGAGACTTACCTCCCATAAACTATCCCCTCCCCCCAACAAACAAACAAACAAACAAAGAGCTGGAAGTGGAGCTGTGGGCTCACACCTGTTGAGCACTAGCCTTGAGCAAAATACAGCTCAGGGACAGTACCTAGGCTCTGTCAAGACCTCTGACTGGTACCAAAACAAAACCATGAATCTTCACCAAGTAAGGATTCTTACCACAAAAAGTTCTTATTAAAGCATAAAGGTGAAATATGTTGTAAAATATAACCATACATATCAATTATAAACTGTGACCAATTATATAAAATGAAGAATACAGTATCTTTTCACCTTTTCTAATTGCTTGTTATCCATTGCATAGGACTTTAGATGTGTACAAAAGAGTGCATATGGAAGCTGAATTAGTCAATTCCAAATTCATCTAATCATCTAATATTGTTGAGGTTGTAGTCTCATCTACCAGCTCACTGCTCTTTTAACACCCCTGTATTGGGAATTGAACCTATGGCCTTGCACATGCTGGACAATTACTCTAACACTTCACCCATGCCCCCAAGTCCTTTATAAGTGTTTTGAGGTAGAGTTATACTAATTTTGCCTGGGCTGGCCTGAAACTGGCAATTCTGGGTTGGAGACATGGCTCTATTGGTAAAGCTTCAGCCAGTTAACAAAGTGTTAGGTACTAAGTTTGAGTCCTAGTCTCACAACAGCAGCAGCAACAACAAAAAAGAAATGAAACTGGCCAATCTCCACCTTCTGAATAACTGGGCATAGTGTTCCAGCTATCTCTCATTCAGACATGATGGACAGTCACATATACTGTTTGGAGTTCTGCCTACAGGACAATTTTCCTTCCTCACTTCAGGGACCCTTCACTAAAGCTCCTGAGTGGGCCTATAATAACATTTCAGCTATTCACCTCAGGTGGTACCAGCATCAGGTACATATCCATCTGTAAATAGAGCTTGAGTTGTTTTCTTTTTCAGGTCTTGGACTACCCTAAGCGAGGCATAGGCATGGATCAAGAGAAAGAATCATTTAAAGAGAGCTGGTTTTATTTTATTTATTTATTTATTTTTGGTCCAGTCATGGGGCCTGCACTCTGGGCCTGGGAGCTGTCCCTCAGCTTTTCAGCTCAAGGCTAGCTCTGTACCACTTGAGCCACAGCGCCACTTCCGGCTTTTTTCTTTTTGCTTATGTGGTGCTGAGGAATCGAACCCAGGGTCTCAGGCATGCAAGGCAAGCGCTCTACCACTGAGCCACCTTCCCAGCCCCAGAGAGCTGGTTTTAAAAGAGTCGAAATCACCTGCTCATGCAACTTACTCTTACCTTCTAGAACTTTCTGAACTCAATCTCTTACATACTATTTCCTTCCTCCTTTCCACAGGATCTTATAACCTCAAGTTACTTCATACACGTATTAGCATGTTTTACAATTTTCTTTGTGTGTAAGTTGTTTCCTTCTCTAGGTACCTATCCTGTGCAACTTGTTGAGTTTTTTTTTTAACTCCAGTGATGAGTTTGGAGGCAGTGGGATGGTTTTAAGAACAGGTGTCCCTTTCAAGTACTTCGTCAGATGAGGTTATCGAGAGCTATTAAGCTGAAGAAGGCACTAGGGCAAGTTACCTCTGTTGATAGGGAAACTGACGTAGAATGTCTTGGGAATTTATCATTATTATTGATCTGTTTTGCTTACTATCTAATTCCCCTCTCCCTTTCCACTTATATTAATTATATGGTAAGGGGTTGTTACATTCCTACATGTCCTGACAAAATATTCCAATAAGTCTCACCCCCCCACTATCAGTCGAATTTTTTTGTTGTTGTTGTTGAACTCTGGGCCTCAGCACTGTCCCTGAGCTCTTCAGCCAAAGGTTAGCACTCTACCACTTGAGCCACAGTATCACTTCCAGTTTTCTGGTGGTTTATTAGAGATAGGAGTCTCACAGACTTTCCTGCCCGGGCCAGCTTTGAACCTCTATCCTCAGATCACAGCCTTCTGAGTAGCTAGGATCACAGGCCTGAGCCACTGGCACCAAGCTAATCTTTTTTTAGGAGGCACATAAGTTTGAACTCAGGTCCTTGTACTTGCTAGACTTGTGCTCTACCACTTGAGCAACTCCACCAGCCCTTTTTATTAGTTATTTCTTGACATAGGGTTTTGCTTTTATGCTTAGGCCAGCCTGAATTGCAGTCCTCCTATTTGTGTATCCTCTCGAAACTGCGATGAAATGCAAGTAGCACTATCCCTACCAATTGGTTAAGATGAAGTTTCTCTTAACTTTATGTCCAGGCTGGCCTCAAACCATGTTCCTCCAATTTCTGAATAGCTAGGGTTACAAGCTTGAGTCACTGTTCCTGGTTTGTCTAATCTATGTTACCTTTACCTGAAAGGAATGATGTAGGTGCAAGAAGACATATTAGCAATAGCACATTTCCCCTGTTCAGGCAGCAAGTAGTCCAGAGCCATTTGATTATCCAGCACAAGTTTTGCAGGTTGGAAAGGGATTAGGCAGTTTCATTAGCTATTTAGCTATGATAATTAGAATTTGGGATAAATTTTGGAGGGTCTGTTGGTGGGCAGCCACATCCCACCAGGGAAAAAAAGAAAAGACAAAATGAGACTTGAGCCCATCTGATATAATTCTGAATTACTCTAGAAAAGTTTCAAAGAGTTTGCCCCATGAGCTGATCCTTTGAGTTGCAGAAGCCAGTGTTTGAGTAATATAGACCAGTGAGTTATTTTCTACCCTGTAGAGAGGCTACCAAAGACAAATAACTAGCCTTACAAGCTCCCACAGGTGCTCTGATTGTGGTGGAGTTGCCTTTGCTGGACACATACTCAGTGTGTGTGTGTATACAGGTACACACTGGGGTTTCAAGTCAGGGCCTTTTGCTCTTGATTGTCTTTTTCACTAAAAGTTAGTGCTGTATCACTTGAGCCACACCTGCGGTTCCTGTTAGACACATTTTTCACCCCTATGACGTATCCACAGCATGACTCCAGGTAGTTTCCAAAAGGTGTGAGTTGTTATTTAGGGCCTTGCTTCTTCCAGACTTTTAGAAGCACCCAGTTTCTTGTCCTAAAAGGATGGATAGCTGTTTCTAGCTGAGATGGTGAGCTGGAGGAAGCAAACTTATATACAGCAGTTAGTATTTGATTTACATGTATATACTCTTGTAGAGGCTAGTAAGGGGCTCCCATATCTTGTTTCATAGAAACAAGGTTCAACTTCAGTCTACTTCTAGGGCCTAACTGTATTTGGAGAATGGCAATTGGCATATCCCATTCTAAGTGAGGGTATGTGTGTGTGTAGAATGGCAATTGGCATATCCCATTCTAAGTGAGGGTGTGTGTGTAGAATGGCATTTGGTATATCCCATTCTAAGTGAGGGTATGTGTGTGTGTAGAATGGCAATTGGTATATCCCATTCTAAGTGAGGGTGTGTGTAGAATGGCAATTGGCATATCCCATTCTAAGTGAGGGTGTGTGTGTTTGGAGAATGACAATTGGCATATCCCATTCTAAGTGAGAGAGAGAGAGAGTGAGTGTGTGTGTGTGTGTGTGTGTGTGTGTGTGTGTTTTGTCCACTCCTGGGGCTTGAACTCAGGGTCTGGGCACTGCCCCTGAGCTTCTTTTGCTCAAGGCTAGCACTCTACCACTTGAGCCACAGTGCTACTTGAGGCTTTTTATGTTTATGTGGTACAGAGGAATTGAACCCAGGGCTTCATGCATGCTATGCAAGTACTCTTCCACTAAGCTACATTCCCAACCCCTCTAAGTGAGTTTCTTGGCACAGTTTGGCTATAGTTTTTCTTTTCTTTTTTTTTTTTTTAAAGCATATGATTTATCTTTTCAGTTAATAGAGTGAGATGTTGGATGACTTCCACCACAAAGGAAGGTCTGTTGTCATTCTGAATTGAAGATGGAGTCTATTGTATCTTGGAATGGTCTCTTAGAAAATTTTTGTCACTTTGATACTTTTTAACTTCAACCTATCTGTAAAAGGTGTCAACTAGGTATCAACAATATTAACAGATATTTAAAGTTTCCATTAGTTTAGCGTCTGAGTGAGGTCTGCTTTCCAGTCTTCAAAGGGATAGTCTCCTATGTGTTCTGTTCGCAGAGATTTTCTTTCTCTTAGTGTTACTCTGGCCAAAGAAGGGAGGTTTTTGAGTTTTCTGTCGTGTCATTATTGTAGCTGGATCCTTACAAATAAGGTGAGATGAGTTTACCAGTATATCATGACCATAATGTATACTCTCATGTAGATATTTTACCATGACTGAGTATAGTAACTCAGGCAAAAGTGTAAGCCCATGAGAATTTTTGCTCTACTTTGAGGTGTTGTCCCCAAACCGAAACGCCATTCCTTGGCCTGCTTTTTATTTTTTATTTATTTTATTTTATTTTATTTTATTTTATTCTTTTCTTTTTTTTTTAATTTTATTTGTGAAAATACTGTACAGAGGGGTTACAATTGCATGGGCAGGATAATGCGTACATTTCTTACCAAGCATTGCAGCCTCCTCCTTTGTTTACCCTTCACATCACTTCCCAGCCTCCCCCCTCCCCCCCAATCCCAATCCTTCTCCTTCCCCCCTCCCCCCCCCCACCGACGTTGTAAAGTTCGTTTTGGACATGACAACTTGTACTTCTCATTGTTGCATCAGGTCCACCTGTATCCTTAAACAACTGGTTTTTCCCCATCTCCTCCACAAGTTATACTGACAATTATATTAAGTGAAGTAAGCCAGGCCCAAAGAAACATAGGTCCCATGGTTTCCCTTATTTGCAATATCTAGTATATGTATGAGTCAAGCGGAAAAGGTCAGATAATGTGATGTCAGGAAAATGAACCCTTAGATATGTATTTTTATGTTTTTTCTTTCATGCATGTGTTTCTAACGAATTTATAAGATTATCTCTTTGTTGCTTTGTATGTCCCTCCCCCACAGTATAACCCCTGCTTTCAATATAATTTATTTGGGTCCGGTTGTGGGGCCTGAACTCTGGGCCTGGGCGCTGTCCCTCAGCTCTTCAGCTCAAGGCTAGCGCTCTACCACTTGAGCCACAGCGCCACTTCCGGCTTTTTTCTTATGTGGTGCTGAGGAATCGAACCCAGGGCCTCAGGCATGCAAGGCAAGCGCTCTACCACTGAGCCAACTTCCCAGCCCCATATGTTTTATCTTTTGTCTCTTTTGAGAGATGTAGGGCTCTAGTTAGAGTGATCAGTTCAGTCTTCTGGGCCAATTTCTGGGAATAGCTGCCTCTGTTATCTGCTGTTCAATGACTACTGTGTATGCAACTTATTGTTGGCCATTGTTTATAAAGTTGCTGCCATCAGTAAACAAATCCTAGTCTGGTTCTGAATAGACTGGTCAGGTAAGTCCACATTTTTGTAGACAACAAACCCAGCTGAGTTTGTTGGCTTCTAGTGATTGGAGGCAGCTGACTTTCTCAGGAGGTACCTACAGGTGGAGCTCTTGCTTTCCAGGTGGAAAGGTTATTTGAGCATTTAATTTACATGGTAAATCTTGTCCTATGAGAGGAATAAAACAATCTAGAATGTACAAAAAGTGGTATCTCAATCATTTGTCCTAATTTCTATACTAGAAACAGTAAGCTGCATGGGTTGCCCTGGGGCTTGTCCTATTATCCCCACCATATGGCAATGGTAATATTACTTACTAAGTGATGTTATCCAGTAGGAAGTCAATTAATTGTGTCACCACTGTCAGTGTTTCCCAGGTTCCTGTGGAGCTATTTTGATAGGAGATGCCAGAGTTAATTTTGGGGGTGGGGTGGGGCTTGAACTCTAGGCCTGGGTGCTGTCTCTCCGCTCTTCAGCTCAAGGTGAGAGCTCTACTACTTGAGCCATAGTACCACTTCCCGTTTTCTGGTGGTTTATTGAAGATAAGAGTCTCATGGACTTTTCCTGCCTGCACTGGCTTTGAACCAAGATGCTCAGATCTCAGCCTTCTGAGTAGCTAGGATTACAGGCATGAGCCACTGGCGTCTGGCTGCCAGAGTTAATTTGAAGCTTTGGGCCTGGTTATTTATCATCGGAATCTTTGGCCTGAGAGTTCATCAGACCCTCCAAAGGCCATTTGTTCTCAGGTTGTTTTTTTTTTTTTTGGTAGCTTCTCTCCAATGTCCTTTTAGCTTAATCCTTGTTACCTTTTTTGTTTATTTGGTTTTGTTTTACTTGAACTCAGGACCTGGGTGCTGTTTTGGTACTGGGACTTGAACTTAGGGCCTAAGTGCTGTCCCTGCAATTTTTACTCTCAGAGTTGTCACTCTACTACTTGAGTCACAGCTCCACTTCTAGCTTTTTGGTAACTAATTGGAGATAAGAGTCTCATGGACTTTCCTGCCCAGGTTAGCTTAGAATTGGGATCTTCAGATCTCAGCCCCGTGATTACTAGAATTACAGGTGTGAACAACTAGTGTTAGTCTTTTTTTTTTTAAGGACCCTCTTTGAATTGGTTTCCAATTCATGCCAGTTGTTCCTTTTGCTTATTATGGTATTTTTTTAATGTCAGGAATATTCATTCCAAAAAAGTCCTATTAAGCTGGGAATTGGCTCAAGCCTGTAAATCCAGCTTTTTTGAATTTTCAAATCTCAGCCTTGAGCACAAAAGCTCAGCACCTAGGCTGTGAGGTCAAGTCCCAGTATAGGCACCAAAAAAAAAAGTCATATTAACTATAACTATGTGTAGGGTCTCAGGTCCTGGGTCAGAGTCTGTGTATTTCCTATAAGCCTGATAAACATGTCTCAAAATTCAGAAGGGTCCTTACTAGCCTTTTGTTTGGATCTTATTTAGGCTCCTCTGCTTGGGCACTCCCTACAGAGTCCTGCGAGGATGCACTTCCAATAATGATTTATCCTGGTATTTCTTGCATCTGTCTTACAGTCCCAATTGGTTCCACCATTGGTGTGGCATCATCAGGTAAGGGGACTTAGGAGTCTCATCATAGAGGCTGTGCCTTGTCCATCACAAGTTGATGCTCATTGTCTGTGAGCAAGATATTCAACAAAGTTTGTAGATCTCCACCATAGCAGATGGGGATGTATGCCTTAGCTTCCCTATGGTGCCCACCCCCCCATGCCAACCCCTCCCCCCAAAACACCCTGTACAGGGTGCACAGATGGAGGTGTTATGTTTAGGCATGACTTTGGGTGGGACGGGTGAATGTTGGATTTAGTTCTGTTTATTTCCTGATGTTTTGTGATTAATACCTGGAGTTGTAGTATCCCTTGTGCTGGATCTGGATGTTCTTTTCTTTCCCTTGGTCATGAGATAAGAGGGATAAGAGGGGAGGGGGAAGCGGGCGGTAAGGGGGAAATGCCTTGCCTGGAGCATATGAGGGAATGGCAAGAAAGAAAAGAATGGGTTTTGTTTGTTTGTTTGTTTGTTTTTGGTCAGTTGTGGGGCTTGAACTCTGGGCCTGGGCACTGCCCCTCAGCTCTTCAGCTGAAGCCTAGCACTCTATCACTTGAGCCATAGCACCACTTCTGGCTTTTTCTGCTTATGTGGTGCTGAGGAATCGAGCCCAGGGACTCATGCATGCAAGGCAAGCACTCTACCACTGAGCCACCTTCCCAGAGTTCAGGCCCCACAACCAGTATCTCCCCCACCCCCCCACCCCCCAAAAAAAGAGTCTCACGTCTCACAGACTTTCCTGCACTGGCTGGCTTTGAACTATGATCTTCAGATCTCAGCCTCCTGAGTAGCTAGGAATACAGGCATGAACCACTGGTGCCTAGCTGAAAAGAGTGTTTTTAAAACTTATTTTTAAAGAGTGATCAGTAAAGTGAGTTATTGGGCTCAAAGTACAGTTGTAAACATATTTAGGTACCTGTTGCTATAACAACCCCTTCTCCTACTACCTCCCTCTCCCCACCTTGCTAAAGGGCCCTGTTCAAACTGACTCCAAACTCTTGGGCTTAATGGATTCTCTATCTTAGCCTCCCTTAATCTCCAGAATTAACAGGCATGTGCCACCACTCTCAGTAGTATATAGTAAACCCATTGTCTTACTGCATTATAGGCAGTTATGATCAAGCATGGCCCAAAATAGTAGCAAAATTTTAAATATCAAAAGAATTTTCAAAAAGAATTTTTTAAAATAATTTTCTATTGAGATTAAGTGATTACATAAATTTCACAAATTTCACTGTATTATAGGATAGTGGTACTTAGTTAAAATCACAAACACATTTTAACCTTCACAAAGGCAGATTGTCATTATCTTGGTCTATAGTTTGTGAATTCTATAAGCTTTGACATTACAACTATTTATTCCATGTTGGGTGTTATGTACATTTCTTTCCTCAAAAAGAATTTTAATTCTTGCTATACAGCGTAATTGGTTTGGAGAAGCTCTCAGTCCTATTATCATCAGTTATGTTTAAATTGTAGGATCGAATGACTGCTTTCCTGCCATTAATTTGGTGAAAACATGTTTCCTAGAAAGCAAATGGTACCCTAAATGAAAGGAAAAAGTTAGTGTAGTTAATTTAAATGATAAAGTAAAAACTTTAGATTTGTTGAAAGATGTATGTCTTTAGTGGAAGTTGTATGGTCTTATAGGAAAATGAATCACAGTAGTACTGAATTCTGCATTCTGAGCATACACTGGTTTTTCTTCCTACAATCTCCTTGGAGCCATATAATCATGGATGCTAAGGTTTACTGTATTGACCTTTATTATTATTATTATTATTATTTTTTGCCAGTCCTGGGGCTTGAACTCTGTGCCTGGGTGCTGTATCAGAACTTTTGTGTTCAAGGCTAGGGTTCTACCACTTGACCCACAGCTTCACTTCTGGCTTTTTGGGGTTAATTGGGAGATAAGAGTCTCACAGACTTTGCTGCCATGGCTGGCTTTGAACTGTGATCCTTATATCTCAGTCTCCCAAGTAGATAGGATTTACAAGTGAGAACTACTGGCACTCAGCTATATTGAACTTTTTGATATTCCTCTTGCTTTTATAGTGGACCTGGGCCTGCCACTAATGTTTTTCTTTCTCCATTCCCTATTTAGTTAATACATAATTTCGATTTTTATTTATCCCTGCTAATTTTCTTTGTCTATTGGTAGCCTTTTCTGGACTGTTACATTTACATGTGAGGCAGTTTTTGAGGCCTCACTTCAAAGTGGCAGATTTTTAAGTACTCAGAAATGAACTGATGATACCTCTTAGAAGCTTTATGATGTATTTTTATTTAATTATTATTAATTTCTTTTCAAAACAGCTAATTTTAACTGTACATTTTTTTCAGCGTTCTGTATTTAAATTTGAAGTTAGAAAGAAAACTAAATCCTATGTATAAATACCATGTTGTAGTATTAATGTTGAAATGCCATTCAGGAATCATAGAAACCAAACGGTTAAGCTTACCACAGGGCTTCAAAGATTGAAGCAAAAGACTGTTATCAGTATGTATCAGCATTAAAAGATAAGTCTCTCAGAGGCTATAGTTTATTTTAATGAAAATTTACTACAAACTTTTATTTTTTTAGCCTTGGACCTTATTTTTAAAAGGCCCTACAGATGATTCATGCTTATAGATTATAATCCTAGTACTTAGGAGCTGAGATCTGAGAAAGAGGCTTGGGGAGTCTTATCTCCAGTTAACCAGAAAAAAAAGGCAGAAGTGGAGTTGTGGCTCAAGTAGTGAGTGTTAAAAGCCAAGCAAAAGTAATATATCCTGAGTTCAAGCTCCAAGAGCTGCACCTCAGAAGGATCCTACTATGGGAATTCTTTTCAGGTATATTAATTTGTTACTACAAAATAATACTGTTGTGATCTTCCCCGCCCCCCATTTCCTGGAATTCACTTCATTAAATATTTTATATGATCAGAGGCATAGAGTATCTAAATTGGACATTTTAGTGATCTCAGGCAACTTCAAACACCTCTAAATATTTTTGTCTTGATTACCGGGGGAACAAAGAGCCTCAGAAAAACTTACAGTAAACAAAACTGCTAAATAAACAAATAACAAAAATGAATGTCTTTTTGTTGTTGTTGATGTGATTCTAGTACTTGAACTCAGGGCTTGGACACTGGCTCTGGACTTTTTTGCTCAAGGCTGGCACTCTACTTGCAACACAGCTTTTTGATGTTTGATTGGAGAGAAGAGTATTGGGCTTTTCCTGCCTGGGCTGGCTTTGGAATGTGATCCTCAGATCTCAGCCTCCTGAGAAGCCAGTATTACAGGACTGGTGCCCAGTCCTAAAGTCTTTTAAATATATTCAGAAGGTCCACCCTAATAATCTTTTAAATACATTTGTGCCCAGCCAGGCGCATGTGTATACACACAGATACACACACATACAAATATTTGTACCTTTATATACTTTAATGTATGTACTGTTTTTCTATCCTTTTTCTGCATTATTAAAATAAAGGATGACTTTAAAAATCATTTTTTGGGGGGTAGCATTTCAAGCCTTAATATTTTTAGCAGTGTTCTGCATGTTAAACCTCACTTCATCTAGTATTTCTTGGAGGATAGTAATAAAAAGCAGTCATCTTCAATGTAGATTCTATGATAAAGGAAGCATTGAAGCCCAGCACTGGTGGCTCACGCCTGTAATCCTAGCTACTCAGGAGACTGAGATATGAGGATTACGGCTCAAAGCAAACCTGGGCAGGAAAGTCCATGAGATTTTTATCTCCACTTAACCATTAGAAAACCAGAAGTGGCACTGTGGCTCAAGTGGTAGAGCACTTGCCTTGAGCTGAACAGCTAAGGGACAGTGCTCAGGCCCAGAGTTAAAGCCCCATGACTGACCCAAAAAAGAAGAAAAAAAAATGAGGAAGCATTGAGTCAGCTTCTCCCTGTATAGTTTATATCTACAATGTAAACATGAATATCAGACAGTCTTATTCTTTAGACTGGCTTTCTTATTTTCATCAAGTCAGTTAACTACCATGCAATCATTGTTGCATGATAATGCAAACATAGGGCTTACTTAGTGTCAACCTTTAGATGTAATCTGATGAACTTGGATTCTACCCTTCCCCTACATGTGCCTTCTTAACTCCATGGCAATTATGTTCCTAACACATTGCCTGCAAAGCTGTCTTGAGACATTTTTATCTAGAAATTATACTTTACTTGGGTAAAAACATAACACAAAAACCATCTGCACAGGAAGACAGTGGACAGTGAGCTTGAACCCAGGGACTAGGCACTGTTCCAGAGCTCTTTTGCTCAAGGTTAGTGCTCTACCACTTTGAGCCAGAGCTCCACTTCTGTTTTTGTTTTGTTTAAGATCAGTTAGTTGTGGAGCTTGAACTCAGGGCCAGGGCACTGTCCCTCTTTGTGTTCTAGGCTAGCACTCTACCACTTGAACTGCAGTACTACTTCTGGTTTTTGAGTGGTTAATTGGAGATAAGAGTCTCATAGAGACTTTTCTGTCTGGGCTGGCTTCAAACTGCAATCCTCAAATCTCAGCCTCCTGTGTAGCTAGTATTACAGATGTGAGCTACTGGTGCCTGGCTTTTTTTGTTTGTTTGTTATTATTAGTGCTAGCTTATTTATAATAGTGTCACTTTTTTTTTTTTTTTTTGCTAGTCCTGGGCCTGGGCACTGTCCTTGAGCCTCTCTGTGCTCAAGGATAGTACTAGTTGAGCCACAGCACCACTTCTGGATTTTCTGTTTATGTGGTGCTGAGGAATCAACCCAGGGCTTCATGCATACAAGGCAAGCACTCTACCCCTAAGCCACATTCCCAGCCCCGTAGTGTCACTTTCTATGTTATGACACTTGTTAGAACATAAGAGATAACAATTATATGAAAATACACAGTGGAATACCAAGCTAATTTATTGGTATGTAGATGAATAATTACCACTTTAAAAACAATTGTAGTTTTAAAAGGATATATTGCAAAAGTGAGAAATAAAACTAATCGGGGTGAGGGGTAGAGTTGGAGTTGTGGCTCAGTTGATAGAACACTAGCCAGTGAGCAAAAACAGCAGGTTTCAAGTTCCAGCTCCAGTCTCAGATATTTTTAAAAAAAGAAAAGAATGAAACCTAGTAAGTTATTTCTAAAATCTTTCTACTATGGGGTGATTATATCTATCCTGTGCCTCTATTGCTCTATTGAGAAATAACAGCAGTGGTACATTATAACACTTGCATGGTGATGATAACAATGGTGTAAGTATTATGTTTAATGTTAAATAATTCTTCTGTTTTTTTATTCTATTCAGATGACCTGTGTAGAAAAAACTGGAACAGATGAGAAAATGCTTATAAAAGTCTTTCGCTGTTTGGGAAGTTGGTTTAATTTGGGAGTTTTGGACAGTAACTTTATGGCTAATAATAAGTTACTAGCGCTCCTTTTTGAGGTTTTGGTAAGTAATGGTGTATTAGAATGTTAATAATCTACAACATAGTGTTTTCATATTTCTACACTGTTACTAGAGGGTGTATTTTACAAAAGCAGTAGTATCATTTTCTTGTCATCAAGTACTAAAATAAGGATATTAGTTTTAGTACTCAGAGTTTAGAAAATGCAATAAGATCGTTCTTACAAATAATTTAAATTTTAAGATCCAACTAAAAGCTGTTTATCTCTTTCTTTGTTATAAAAGTACAAAATGGCGGGGTACTGGTGGCTCATGCCTGTAATCCTAGCTACTCATGAGGCTGAGATCTGAGGATCGTGGTTCAAAGCTAGCCCAAGGAAGAAATATCCGTGAGACACTCATCTCCAATTAACCACCAGAAAACTGGAAGTTAGCCCTGTGGCTCAAGTGGTAGAGCACTAGTCTTTAACTGAAGAGCTGAGGAATAGCGCTCAGGCCCAGAGTTCAATCCCCACAAACAAAAAAAAAAATGTATAAAATAGTGTTTTTTATTTTTGTTTTATATTTTTTATTTTTTTGTCAGTCATGGAGCTTGAACTCAGCACCTAGGCACTGTTACTAAGTTGCTTTGCTCAAGACTAGCACTCTACCACTTTGTGCCACAGCTCCATTTTCAGTTTTCTGATGGTTAATTGGAGATAAGAGCCTCATGGACCTTCCTACCCAAGCTATCTTCCAACCATGATCCTCAGATCTCAGCCTCCTGAGCAGCTAGGATTATAGCTGTGAGCCACTAGTGCCCAGCTGTATTTTTATTTTTGATAAAATAAATTTCAATTATTTATTTGATACTGGGGTTGAACCTGGTAGAGCAAGAACTGTACCCACCTAAGTGTTCTTTTGCTTTTTATAGTTTAGTTTTTCAGGTAGGGCCTCATGTTTTGGCATAGGACCAGACTCCGATTGAGATTCTCCTACTACTAGGCTGTTACACATACAATGTACATTTTCAGAAGAAGCCTATGACTGATTTTATACTACTTGGATTACAAGGCCATATTTCTTGCTTTTGTATTCCTTTTACCTTCCAGCAACAGGACAAGACCTCATCTAATTTACATGAAGCTGCTTCAGACTGTGTGTGCTCAGCTCTTTATGCCATAGAGAATGTGGAGACTAACTTACCGTTAGCCATGCAACTTTTTCAGGGAGTCCTGACATTGGAGACTGCTTACCATATGGCTGTGGCACGTGAGGATTTAGACAAGTGAGTTATTATTATTCATCCATCATTTGTGATTCTCAGTGACTCTAATAAACACTTCATCCTATAGCTCTAATAGTCTTACCTGAATCAAGAGTGGCAAGATGGATGCAAGAGAAGTAGAATTATCAGTGTTGGAAAGTATTAATGTTTTTCAGTTACAAAGGTAAGGCTGTAAGAATTAAGGATAAACTTTAAAATACCAAGTATGACTTGGTAGAAATTTTTTATGTGAATTTTTTGTTTTTTTGCTAGTCCTGGTGCTTGAACTTAGGACCGGGACACTGCCTCTGAGCTTCTTTTTGCTCAAGGCTAACACTCTTCCACGTGAGCCAGAGTGCCACTTCTGGCCTTTTCTGTGTATGTGATACTGAGGAATGGAACCCAGGGCTTCATGCATGCAAGGCAAGCACTCCACCGCTAAGCCACATTCCCAGTCCCTGTAAATATTTTGGAAATTAAGGATTTAAGATAACTTGCAAGTCATTTTACTTATTTGTGTGGAAGTAGATAATCCAAGTAAAGGGGTCCGCTACATAGAGTGTGATGTATAATGGTCAGTAATCACTACATATCACTTAACACTGAATGTTTTAGTTATTTGATTTATGGTGCCTAGGAATATGATATCCAGATTTCTGACTTAGTGTTCTCATTCTTCTGTTTTCTACAGAGTTCTGAATTACTGCCGTATTTTTACTGAACTATGTGAAACTTTTCTTGAAAAAATTGTTTGTACTCCCGGCCAAGGTCTGGGAGATCTACGAACTTTGGAACTGCTTCTTATCTGTGCAGGGCATCCCCAGTATGAGGTAGTGTTTCTTACTGTGCTAAGGCCATGATTCTCCAAGTTATTGTGTATTATCTATATTCCATTACATAATCTTGTTTTTAATTAATGGGTGTAGGAATTTATTTTGTATTGGAATAATTTTAAAGTTATATGTTGGTTTTCACTTTGCATTCTCATTTGATTTTCTGAGGTGTTTTAGACACCTCAAAGAACCTATTAGAAATATAAGTTCATTACATTTCTACCATCCAATGAGCCTCCCTACTTGCCTCCCTCTCTCTCCTTCTGTCTCTCTTTCCAAACTGCCT
>NW_012267264.1:680235-702213 GCF_000151885.1 Dipodomys ordii
CTTCCTTCCTTCCTTCCTTCCTTCCTTCCTTCCTTCCTTCCTTCCATCCTTCCCTCCCTCCTTCCTTCTTCCTTCCTTCCTTCCTGTACTGGAGTTTGAACTTTGGGCTTTAAGCTTGTGAGACAGGTGCTCTACCACTTGAGTCATATCTCTAGGCCCCCAATAAGTCCCCTTTCTACTCAACTTACTCTAGCGTTTTACAGCTAAAAACCACACTGTGTTAAACAGTTGTCCTTTACTGTTTAAAAAACAAACAATAACAAGAGAAAAATTTGAGATAATTAACCTAAAGATAGGAAAGTTTAGTTTAACAGTTTTTGGGGTGTTTTAATCCTTGTTACTCTATTGAATCCATTTTAATCTATTGAGTCCATTGTTTTGGGTTTATAGGAGACCCTAGTGGAGATTGGTAGAAGAAAATAAACCTGTTTACTTCTTGGCAGGAGGTGTGAAAGAGGAAGAGGAGGGGCTGGCTGGGTCCCAATATCATTCCCAAGGACTTGTTTTCAATAACCTACTTCCTTCCACTAGGTTCCACGCCATAAAGGTTTCACCACTTCTCATTAGTACCACAGGCTGGGAATCAAATCTTCAGATACAAGGACCTTTGAGAATACTTTGAAGATCCAAACTGTAGAATGTACCAGTTCTCTTTACTATACCCCTACCTTCATGCCTCAAATTTTTCTCCAAATGAGGAGAATGCAGAAAGGATTTTAAACTTAAGAATTTCTTGAAAATCTTTAAGAGCTGGATATGGTGGTTCATGCTTATATACCCAGCATTCCAATACTGAGGCAGGAGAAACTCATCAATTTGAAGTCAGCCTAAGTTACTTTAGCAAGGTTTTATCTTTTTTAAAAAATGTTTATTTAAAGATGCCTATCATTTTTTGTGAGTATGATACTGACGATAGAACCTAGGGTGTTGTACATATTAGAAAAGTACTCTGCTACTGAACTACATCATACCTAGCCCTTGAAGTTTTTTGAAACCTGTTCTCAGTATGTAGCTTAAGACAGCTTGGGACTTGCTATGTATAGCCCATACTGGCCTCAAAAACTTATAATTCTCCCACTTCCTAAATAACTCTGTGCCTTTAAGTTTGCTAGATTTTAAAGAATTTCTTCATGTACAAAGTTTGTACCTTCCAGTGAGAGCTGGACATCAGTGGCTCACTCATGTAATCTTACTTAGGAGGCTAAGATGTGAGAATTGTAGTTTGAAGCCAGCCTAGACAGGACTATCCATAGGACTCTTATCTAATTAACAAGCAAAAAGCTGGAAATGGAGCTGTGGCTCAAATAGGAATGCTATCCTTGAGTATAAAACGTTAGGGACAGCACCCTGGTCCTGAGTTCAAGCCCCAGGACCGGTAAAATAAAAAGAACATTGGGAACAATGTGTTCTTGAGTTGGGCATTATTTGTTTCATGTAACTTATAAGGATATCTAAATGTGGGTGACACCCAAAACATTTTGGGAGATGTATAGCACTGTACAATAACAGTCACTCCTTTAGTGCTATAAGGAAGATCAGCTACAAGTAAAAATCCCAGTCTTTTCCTCCCTTTCTCTCTTCCTCAAAAAAGTGGTCAAATGAAAATTAGATAAAGCCGGGTGCTGGTGGCTCATGCCTGTAATCCTAACTACTCAGGAGGCTGAGATCTCAGGATCATGATTCAAAGCCGACCTGAGCAGGAAAGTCCCGAAAACTGGAAGTGGTGCTGTGGCTCACATGGTAGAGCGCCCACCTTGAGCTGAAGAGCACAGGGACAGCACCCAAGCCCAAAGTTCAAGTCCTATGACGGGGGTGGGGGGGTGGGGGGGGGAGATTACATAAAAGCTTTTTAGTTATGTTAAGAGAATTACAGTTGACTTTGGCTGTTAAGAAGTGTTCTGGCCCCCCTCTCCCAATTAAAAAAATTCCTCTCATTCCCAATATAATAAAATGAGTTCAGAATTGGAGAAAAATGTTTTAATTCTTCAATTTCTATTTTTCTAAAATTAACTTTGAGGGAGATATCTGAGTAAATAAGGAATATAAAGCTTGTCCTTCTGAGTGGACTTTTGGGCTGACCATGGAGAAATTTGGAAGGATAATGTAGTGAATCTAGTAGAAAAAAAATGTGGCTCTTTTTATTTTTTTGGGTCCGGTCGTGGGGCCTGAACTCTGGACCTGGGCTCTGTCCCTCAGCTCTTCAGCTCAAGGCTAGCGCTCTACCACTTAAGCCACAGCACCACTTCCGGCTTTTTTTCTTTTTGCTTATGTGATGCTAAGGAATCGAACCCAGGGCCTCAGGCATGCAAGGCAAGCACTCTACCACTGAGCCACCTTCCCAGCCCCGTGGCTCTTTAAATGGTTCCACCTAACATGTAAAAGTATATTGTCTTTCCTGTCTGGCCTTAGTAATAATAAAACTGTCTTCTTACTCCAGTTCTTTGCCAATCAAATAAAATATCTTTTCTCTTTTGACAGGTGGTAGAAATTTCCTTTAACTTCTGGTACCGACTAGGAGAACATTTATACAAAACTAATGATGAGGTTATTCATGGCATCTTTAAAGCTTACATTCAGAGGCTGCTTCATGCCTTGGCTCGACATTGCCAGATGGAGCCAGACCATGTAAGTTCTGTCTCTACTTCAAGTCCTCATTTTCTCCACTTTTCAGAGCTAATTTGAAAAGGTAGAAAATAAAGCTGATTTTTTTTTAACACTTTAGCTATAGTGAAATCAATCCCAGTAATAGACTTGGCTTATCTAGAAAAAAACTACTTCTGCTGTCAGTAATTCTTCTCCTAATAATTTGTTTGAATAGTCCAATAGAAGGAAAAATTAGTATCTATTATATGTATAAACATTATCTATAAAAGTAGAAAATGTTTAACCCTGTCTACTGGTATAGAAGAAACCATGTCTAGCATATACTTAATGTACCATTATGTGGCAATTAAAAATAATGAGTATTGAAATAATTGGTATGCTAAGAATAAAAACATCAAAATGTAGAACTCTGTACTTGTGTGGGAGGAGGTCTGGGGATTGAACCTCAGGACCTTCATGCTAGCTAGCTAGGGAAGTGCTCTACCACTGAGTTATATAGCTCATTCCCAACTCTCTTTTTTATTTTGAGACAGAGTCTTGGTTTGTAACTCACACTGGTCTTGAACTCTGTGTAACTCAGACTGGCCTCAAACTTGCAATCCTACTTCAGCCTCCCCAATGTTGTGATTACATGAATATGATTACCATGCCCAGTTTATATTCTGTTTTAGTAGTGTAAAATATATGGTTATAAATTAAATCTTTCTGTGAGGATGCTGAAAATTACAAAATTCCCCCTCATATTTATGCAATTTTCTTTACTCTGATTTTATAATTAAAGGAGATAATCTATTTGCTTAGAAGAAAATATACAAGTAATATGGAAGTCTACTGGAAACTCTTCAGCCTTAATTCTTTGCATAATGTCTTTAAATTTTACCTCATTTATTTCATCTTGATTAGCTGTTGGTTGGTTGATTTCAGGACTTTGAGTACATTTAATTGCTCATAATTAAATCTGACATGCTAGTTTCTTGGTTTTAATGTTAATATTGTGTTTGAGCATTTTGTGTCTCCACAGAACTTTAGTAATGTCTAGTGTAATAATCCTGTGTCCTGAGCACCCCCGCCCCATTAATTATTGTTGTTAAACTGAGAAACCCTATTTTTTACCATATCTTACTTAGAAGACCAAATTGTAAATAAAATGAGGGCTGTTCTGTTAATTGATTCTATTTTTTTGTTCTCCTTCTTATCTTTGATAATGTAGTGGCACTAGTTTTCTTAAAAGTATTGTATGTCTACACATATATGTATAGTACTTTAAGTGTATAGTATTTTATAAATTACAGTGTTTTATAATTTTACTCATTATTTTATATGAGAAAGCCATTATTTCCTCCTCATTCCTGAACCTTATTATCTTTATCTTAAAGCAAAATAGTTGAATTAGATTATCAGTTTTCAAAAAGTTCTAAGGACTTTTTCTAGGTATTTATGGCCCAAGATTTTTATACATGTCTTTAACCATATCAAAATTAATATCCTTTATATAGAGAGAGATGTATATTTGGATGAGACAGTTTTAAAAGTCTGAAGTTCTATTTTCCTTGTGAATTGATGGTGATAATGGTTGATTTTCGTAGATCTTGAACAAAAAGCTTCAGAAACTTGGTTAGTACTAAATAGCGGATCTTCTCTTGATAGACTTATAACTCTTCTTTTACTACTTCTTTGGTAGATCCTCTATTGTAATAAAATATTCTTGTGGTTTGAACAACTTTGGTCCATTAGGACTTGACTACTTAATGGCTTTTTCCTTACTGACTTCATAGAGGTCATCGAAAACTTCAGTAAGTTTAAAACACATGTTACCTGATTTGAAATTTCAGGAAGGGGTTCCTGAGGAGACTGATGACTTTGGGGAGTTTCGGATGAGGGTATCAGACCTGGTGAAGGACTTGATTTTCTTGATTGGGTCTATGGAGTGTTTTGCTCAGGTAAGCTCTCTCGGAGATTCTTAGGCCAGTTTTACTGACCCTTAATTGTGCTTACTTCTATGTTTTCTGTAAATGTTCCATCTTATTTTTTTCAAACTCAGTGGCTAGATGAGATGCTAGATGTACAGGTGCCTAGCATATGATAGCTATGTTTATTTATTGTATCTGAGCTGTTTTCAATCTATGGATAATTGCTTGTGGCTTACTCCACTAGTTTTGCCAATAAGAGCTTTTCCATTAGTATAATGGAATGGAAGGTCCGAGATAAGCTTTAAAGCTTCCAGGAAACTTAGTGAAATTTGAACCTCGCCAGGAAAAATAGACTACTTTTTCTACTTTCATAATTATGTACCATTTCCTAGTAAGAGTTAGTTATTTGGCATTTCATTGTTCACACTTATGATAGATAGGTTCCTGTACAGTTTCATTTCAGAGGTGATTATCCTAAAGTAGGTTTCCCTTAGAATGAGTAACATTTGTCATGTAAGGTTAAGATTACAGTCATTGGGGCTGGGAAGGTGGCTCATGGTAGAGCGCTTGCCTTGCATGCATGAGGCCCTGGGTTCGATTCCTCAGCACCACATAAGAAAAAAGCCGGAAGTGGCACTGTGGCTCAAGTGGTAGAGCGCTAGCCTTGAGCTGAAGAGCTGAGGGACAGCGCCCAGGCCCAGAGTTCAGGTCCCACGACCGGACCAAAAAAAAAAAGATTGCAGTCATCATCATTTTGCTACTTTACAGAAGAATTTCAAGTGTTTTTCATATTGGCTGAATCATGCTTTAATGAGCTCTGAAATACTAGTTTTGATTGCTGTGAACTAACCTAAAGAAGAAAAGTGGGGAAGAGGAGAGTAACTCAATCAGAGTTTCTATATTTGGGCACTTCCTTATTTAGGAAGTGTTACTTTTTATTACAGAGCATGTTTTTTCACAATGAAGAGTTGGACACTTCTAAAAGGCAGCTTCAGGGAGGTTCCTGAACCATAGGCAGGTGACCTATACTCAGATTTCAGCCCTTTTCTCATCAGCTCTGTGGCTTTGACTTCAGTTTACAAACTTAGATAAATTATCAATGTTGCCAAGATGTGTTCTGTGGAATACCAGACTAGATGTTCTTTGACAAAAATAAATAAATAAATAAAGTTATATCATCTATTAAAATTGGAGAATACTATAAATATCTTAATAGTGAAGTCATTATGAAGTCATAGAGGGGCAGAGATTTAATTTTTTTGTAAGAGTGTTCGTTACATGACTGTAGAAGTCTTTTTAAACTACTACCTAGTCACATTCCATACATAGATGTAATCTGGAAAATTCTGGGCCAGAACATCTGAGTATCCCACTAGTATTCTATCTTTTTTGGCAAGTGGTGGAGTCGAGCAGATAATTGTGCTTAGTCAGGCACTGGTGGTTCATAACTGTAATCCCAGCTACTTCAGGAGGCTGAGATCTTAGGCTCATGGTTTGAAGCCAGCCTGAGCAATATAGTCTGTGAGGCTCTTATTTCCAGCTAAGCAGCAAAAAGCCAGAAGTGGAGCTGTAGCTCAAGTGGTAGAGTGCAAAAGAACTCAGGGACAGTGCCCAGACCCTGAGTTCAAGCTCCAGGACTGGCACAAACAACAAAAATAAAATTGTGCTTAGATAGGGTATTGCCATAGGTATTTTTTTAAGGATCTATCCTATTTTCAAGAATTTAACCTAGACTATCATTGTTGGGGCAAATAGTAGTAGAATTGTAGAGCTAATACAGATATAGAGGATTTATGTTGTGTCTTTACTTGCTATGTTTTCATATACTTATCAGCTGTCAAGACCAGAAAGAGAAACTCATGTAATATGTTTTGTGTTTCCCATAGCACTTACTTTCTGGAGTAGATGATTATCTTTTTAAAGTCTTCAAGTTCTAAATAGTTGTATATCAAGTTTAAAAAAATAGTGAAGATTTCAAAGAATTAATATTTTTGGCTTGCTCTGATAAATTTAGAAACAAGGAGCTAGGTTTCTTTTAACCTAGTTTTTCTTTTCTTGTTTGTTTTGGAATTGTTTTCCTTTTAATGGAACCATAATCTACTTCTTCTTCTCTAGTTATATTCTACTCTGAAAGAAGGCAACCCACCCTGGGAGGTGACAGAAGCGGTTCTGTTTATCATGGCAGCTATAGCAAAGAGTGTTGATCCGTGAGTCTCTGATAAGTCTTTTGCTGGGATCTGTAAATATTAAAAGGAAGGAAAATTATACCATATTTCTCTTACATGGTATATACTTAGGACTTCTTATTTCTGTAGTGTCTAGTTTTAGGACTTTATGGTCTAGTTCAACATAGCCTGAATTACTGATGTCATGTTTTGACATACTTCCTAGAGTTAAAAGTAGTTTACTTTTGGCTGGGATATAGCTTAGGAGCAAAGTGCTTGCCCAACAAGTGCAACATCCTGGGGTTGACCCCCAGCACCAAATAAAGAAAAGATTCCCCCCCCCCCAAAAAAAAGCAGTTTTTACTCTTGATGCTAGGAATAGATTGCTGATTTATTTTTCCAATTGAGGTTCCTTTGTGAAACTACTCATGATTAAGAATTTGTTAAATTGTTAGTACTTGCTTAAAAGCAACTGAATAAGCATTAATTTTGACCTGCTTTTGTGGCCTTGGGTTAATTATCATTATAGATGTTTAATTAGATTATTCTTTCTGTTTTAGAGAGTCATTCATGAGATTCAGAGAGACAAGGCATAGACAATTCTTTGACTTAAAAGAATAGCAAAATCTATAGGATCATTATTACTTATTGCCACTAAAATTTTTTGAATGTCAATTTGATTTCTAATTTCTTAGAATAGAAATTCTATTTATGACTTGAATCTTTCAGAAGTTATTTATACTGTAAATTTATATAGCATACTGACAGATACAGTGGTTCAGTCCGGTAATCAGCCTGAAATCAAGAGGAACTGAGTTCAAATCAGCCTGGGCTGGGCACTAGTGGCTCAGGCCTATAATCCTAGCTACTCAGGAGGCTGAGATCTGAGGATCATGGTTCAAAGCTGCCCACGCAGGAAAGTCTGTAAGACTCTTAACTCCAATTAACCACCGGAAAACTGGTAGTGGCACTGTGGCTCAAAGTGGTAGAGTGCTAGCCTTGAGCGAAGAGCTCAGGGACAGGGCCCAGGCCCTGAGTTCAAGTCCCATGATTAACAGCAACAAAAAATCAACCTGCACAAAAAAATGTTTACAAGATTTTGTGTTGACCAATAAACAGTGGGGCATGGTAATGGGCACATGTCATTCCAGCTACAAGGACAAGGACAATGTAAATAAATAGGTGTATTGTTGTCAGAGCCAGCCTGGGCAAAAATCTTAAGCCACAGAAGTGTGGCTCCTGTGGTAAGAGCACCTGCCTATCAAACACGAGGTCCTTAGTTTAAATGTCAGTATTATCTCCCCACCACCTGGGAGTGAATGGGGAGGAACATATTTAGGTTAGTTACCTTTCTTAGCTACTCATTGAAATAGTACGTTGGTTTTAACCCAGTAAATATTCTAGGAGATAAGTAGTTTGTGTTTATTAAGAGGTTCTCCTTACCCAGGCAAAGCAGATTCATGCCTATAATTTCTAGCTATTGAGGATTGCTGCCTGGGCAGACACATTTATGAGACTGTTATCTCCAATTAACCAGCAAAAAGCCAGAAGTAGAAATATCACTCAACTGGTAGAGCTCCAGCCCTAAGGAAAAAGCTAAGCAAGAGTACAGTGTCCTGAGTTCAAGCCCCAGATCCCTCACTGTAACTAAAGTTATACTCCTTAATTACATACTATAGTATTTTCTCTTAAACCTATTTTGCTATCTTCTGGAACCTCTGTGAAAATCTGAAAGTTGTTAGTGTTTGCTTTTTGTTCTTAGGGAGAACAATCCTACACTTGTGGAAGTCCTAGAAGGCGTTGTCCGTCTCCCAGAGACTGTACATACAGCTGTGCGATATACTAGCATTGAATTGGTTGGAGAAATGAGTGAAGTGGTTGATCGAAATCCTCAGTTCCTTGGTATGTGTAACTATTTTCCATCTGTTGCTGATACTTTTTTGTTTTTGTTTCTGTTTTTTGTGTGTGGTTTTCTTTCTTTTACTCTTGTTCGTTCTTTCTTCTTTATTGACAGGTAGAATATTTGTATATATAAGAGTAGGTTATATAAGTTGCTTAGTTGATAAAAACATTTTTAATCTGATCTGGAATAAGTGCCTTTGAAAAATTAAATCTACAGGTAGAAAAAAGGTTTGATTTTAATGCTTTACTTAATCATGAACATTTCTGTTTTTCCTGATCTTTGGCACTGTGTGTTGTACTAATTAGATCTGTACTTCTAACTAGAAGCTACTAATAGGTTAAAGTAATATAGAGGTTTTTCTGTGTTAAATACATGTTTCCCATAAAAACTAGGAATTAATACTTAATTTGAAACACAATACTTAAATTGAAGAGTATTAAATTATACAACTTTTGGTTGCCCTTGTTGATTCAAAAAGGTAACTAAAAATCATATAATAACTTGGGAATTGGGGCTGAAAGTACAAATCATTTATCCTAACCCCCTTATTTTACAGATAAGGACACTGAGATAATACAACAAATAATTTGTCCAGGGTAACATATATCAAGCCCCTGTCATTGAAGGGATACATTCTGAAAAAATTTTAAACTCCAAATTATTACCATTTTACTTGATTTTCTTTTTTTTCTTTTTTTTGGGGGTCTGGTCGTGGGGCCTGAACTCTGGGCCTGGGCGCTGTCCCTCAGCTCTTCAGCTCAAGGCTAGCACTCTACCACTTGAGCCACAGCGCCACTTCCGGCTTTTTTCTTTTTGCTTATGTGGTGCTGAGGAATCGAACCCAGGGCCTCAGGCATGCAAGGCAAGTGCTCTACCACTGAGCCACCTTCCTAGCCCCAGTTGATTTTCTTTTACAAATGATCTTGTTTTGATGATGAAACAATAGCTGTGTAGTGAACAGATATGTTCCTTTTCCCCCTTTCTGTATAGAAAGCATATGACAAGAATGCTCACTTTATAACTACTATGTTCCAAACCCCTATTTTCTAATTCTTAGATTTTTTTCACTTTTGTTTTGCTTCATCATTTGGCTTTCATTTCTGAACACTTTTTTACAAAGAAACAAAAGTGCTTTTGTTTGTATTAACTTCAGTTTGTGTCCTGTAAGAAGCAAATCTTGCAGTATCTCGCTCAGATTTGTACATAATAAGTAAACAAATTGCTGAATGTTTGTACTTTAAAGTAGTTAAAACCATGAACATTCCATTTTGGGACCCACTAAATTCTAAAGCATTAGAATTGCTTTGGTGAAGGTCTTAGACTAAACAGGTTTGATTCTTGTGAAAGGGGTAGTCAGTGCATAGGTTGCTGTGTTATATTGGTTGTTAGACTAGAAATATAGAGATAAGGGCTTTAAGACATTCCCCCCTCCCCCCTTTTTCCCTTCTTTTTGGTGCCAGTCCTGGGACTCTGTCCCTGAGGCACAGCTCCATTTCTGGCTTTTTGGTAATTAATTGGACATAAGAACCTTATGGACTTAACCTGCTCAGGCTAACTTACCTGCTCAGGCTAGCTTTGAATCAAAATCTTCAGATCTTAGTCTACTGAGTAACTAGGATTATAGGCATGAACTACTGGCACCCAGCTTAGGACGTTGTTCTTATCTAGGAAATTACATTTTCTTATAGAACTGTGTATCCTAGCATCCTTTGGGCTCTCTACAGTAAAAGTAAAAGAAAGTCTCACATAATGATTTTAGTGCAGAATTTTAATTGTTATTATAAAGGTGATATACAAAGGGCTTATAGTTACATAAGTCAGGTAAAAAAATAACATTTCTTTTTAGACAATATCACCCCTTCCCTCACTCACATAATGACTTTTTAATGGGAATCTGTAGGAATGTAAAATGTTTTGTAACTATTTATGATATATGGTAGTATAGTAGTGACTATGCTTTAATAGAGCTGTTTTAATTATGTTACTTTAGAATGTTTTCTTTCTAGATGATGATTGGGAAGCTATTTTTTTGAAATGGTCCCAAGTACAATAGTAACAGATTTATTTTATTTTTTGTTGGTCATGGGGCTTGAACTCTGGGCCTGGGCGTAATCCTTCAGCTCTAGGTGAGCACTCTACCACTGGAGCCACAGAACCACATACCATTTTCAGGTGGTTAATTGGAGATGAGTGTCACGGACTTTCTTGCCCAGGCTGGCTTTGAACCGTGATCCTCAGATCTCAGCCTGAGTAGCTAGGGTTACAGGCATGAGCCACCGACGTCCTGCCCAAAGATTTTTTTTTTTTAAATCAGTCGTGGGGCTTGCACCCTGGGTCTGGGTACTGTTCCTGAGCTCTTCATCTCAAGGCGAGTGTTCTACCACTTGAGCCACAGTGCCACATCTGGTTTTTCTGGTGGTTAATTGGAGATCAGAGTCTCATGGACTTTCCGGCCCAGGTTGGCTTTGAACTGTGATCCTCAGATCTCAGCCTCCTAAGTCACTAGGATTACAGGTGTGAGCCACTGGCACTGGGCAAGTAACAGAATTTTTACAAAGACATTATTCTTTTGATTTCTTTTTTCTTCTTTTTTTTTTGTCGATCGTGGGGCTTGAACTCGCCTGGGGCGCTGTCCCTGCGCTCTTCAGCTCAAGGCAAGCACTCTACTACTTGAGCCACAGTGCCACTTCCTCTTTTGATTTCTTTTTATTTTTTTTCTCCCGGTTGTGGGGCCTGAACTCTGAGCCTGGGCACTGTCCCTCAGATCTTCAGCTGTAGCCTAGCGCTCTACCACTTGAACCTCAGCCCCACTTCCAGCCTTTTCTGCTTATGTGATGCTGAGGAATCAAACTGAAGGCCTCATGCATGCAAGGCAAGCACTCTACCACTGAGCCATCTTCCCAGCCCCATCTTTTGATTTCTTAAATAAAAAAAAAAATATTGTGCTATGAGGTTACTTTAAAATATTCAGAAAATGTTCTCTAACCGTAGTGTTTTCTGTAGAAAAACATTCTGGTTTTTATAAAGGAAGGTTAAAAATTGAGTAGAATTCTATAGAAATTTACCTGTGCATTCAGTTTTTTAAAACACATTTGATAAAAATAAAACACTGAGTTAATTTATTTAGAAGTGCTTAAAAGACATTTGTGACTAGAGTCAAATATAAAAATGTCAGCTTTAGACAATATCATTGTCCTTAGTAATGTAGGTTGTCTTAACAAATGATTCATCTCTAAGTATAATGATAGCTGTCTGAACTTTACATTCTTTTATATATTACTGTATTCTTGAAATTAAATGATCATATATGCTCTTAACTTAGGGTTTTTCAAACTGTTTTATGAATCCCTAAGTTTAGACATTGGGGAAGACGTGAACAATGAAATAGGGCCTGCCTGATACTGTGTCAGTGAGATCAGCTCCAGTTGTGTAAATTTCTACTCTGACTTTCATATATGTAATTTCTACTTGACTTTACTTCTTAGACCCAGTGTTGGGCTATTTGATGAAAGGCCTGTGTGAAAAACCTCTGGCTTCTGCTGCAGCCAAAGCCATTCATAATATTTGCTCGGTCTGTCGGGATCATATGGCTCAGCACTTCAATGGACTCCTGGAGATTGCTCGCTCCCTTGATTCATTCATGTTGTCGCCAGAAGCTGCTGTGGGCTTGCTAAAAGGTATTTACTGGGGCTGGGAAGGTGGCTCAGTGGTAGAGCGCTTGCCTTGCATGCATGAGGCCCTAGGTTCGATTCCTCAGCACCACATAAGCAAAAAGAAAAGAAAAAAGCCGGAAGTGGCGCTGTGGCTCAAGTGGTAGAGCACTAGCCTTGAGCTGAAGAGCTGAGGGACAGCGCCCAGACCCAGAGTTCAGGCCCCATGACCGGACCCAAAAAAAAAGGAAATAAAAGGTGTTCACTTAGGATGCTAAATAGTAAGTGTCTCCTAAGCCACCATTTGGATTTATCTTACATCAGTCATATCATAGTTTTTCAGTTGTAATCTATCTACTTCATTGTGGCCTTCCTATTCAAGGTAGAGTGCTAAATTATATATGGTCTCCTTAGAGTTAATTTTATGGCTATTTAATTGATTAATACTGCTTTCAGATCTAGGTTTTGGGTTGTGAACACATTTGAACCAAACATGATTGCTTTTTAAATTTGGGCAAGTATTTAAAACTGGCAGTGCTGTATGAAAGTGGTAAGTGGATATTGGAAAGTATACATGGATCATTGCTAAGTCAGAAACCAAGGAATTCTGGTCTCTAAGCAGTCTTCTACTACTGAATGTTGGCCTATCCACAGCAAAACAGCCAATTGCTGGTAGGTTAAGGAAAAGACTTAGAATAGACTTGAACCACACCTATTAAGTGGTAGAGTGTTTGCCTAGCATGCAGGAAGCCCTGGGTTCCATTCCTCAGTACCACATAAACAGAAAAGGCTGGAAGTGGTACTGTGGCTCAAGTGGTAGAATGCTAGTCTTGAGCAAAAGAAGCTCAGAGATAGTGCCCAGGCTCAAGCCCCAAGACTGGCCAAAAAAACCCCAAAAACCAAAAAGAAAAGGATTATATTTATTTTGTTAGTAATCAGTTGTCAGTCGCTTATCAATAATGGCTTCTAAAGAGAAAATACTTCATAACCAAACTGTCTAAAGACAGATTAGCATGCCTTATGACACAGTAAAATTCTTGTAACTGGTAAATTAATACGGGTCAGACTATATCAAAGAATTTAGTCACAAAATGTATGCAATATATTGTTTTCTAAGCCTCAGTAAACAGTCTTTCTTAGAGTGAATGACCTTTTATGCAAACTAATTTTATTCTCTTATTTCTATATGATTAGGTTCCTCACTAGTGTGTATGATTTATCATGTCCCTGTGTTTTTTCTTTTTTTGTTAGTCATGGGGCTTTGAACTCAGGACTGTCTTTGTCCCTGAGGTCTTTTGCTCAAGGATAGCACTCTACCACTTTGAGTCACAGTGCCCCTTCTGGTTTTCTAGTGGTTAATTGGAGATAAGTTTCCATGGACTTTTCTGCCTGGGCTATCTTCAAATCCTAGCAACACCAGAGTCGCTAGGATTACAGGTATAAGCGACCAGTGCCCAGCTCCAAGTGTATTTTAGATCTAGCTTCCACATATGAGAAAAAAACATGTGTCCTTTGTATGATATCCCACTTTAACCAACAGCTGGGTATAGCGGTATGTGTTTGTCATCCCAACCCAGGCAACAGAGTGGTGAGACCCTGTACTCAACGGAGTCTAGGTGTGGTAGGCATACTTGTCTCACTTGTCATCACGCATAGTGAGACCAAAGGAGAACAGTCCTAGGAACACACAGGCACAGAGCCTATGTGCATCTGATCTTATAAAATAATATTTAGCAAAATGAACTCCAGGAAATGGAAACGAGCTTTTTTTCTTCATTGCTGTTTTTGTTTTCTTTCTGTTTTGTTCATTTATTTGTCTTTGGGAGGGTAAACAGGGGCATAGGATTGGGAGGGACAAAGGGAGAATAAATGCAGTAATAGTACTCACTAGACACTATGGTGAAAATGAACTACACGACTTGTGGGTAAGGACAGGAGGGAAAAACTGGGAAAGAGTGAGGGAAGGGGTAACATTGTTCATAAGGAAATGTACTCTTTACCTGAGTTATTTCATAATAGCAACAATTTCTTTTTCTTAATGAGGGGTTATGAGCTTTTCTCCAGGGAATCAACTCCCAAATTCATGAGCCACCAGGCCTTGTTTCCTTTTTTTTTTATTTTTTGTCGGTCGTGGATTTCGAACGCTGGGCCTAAATGCTGTCCCTGTGCTCTTCAGCTAAAGGCAAGCACTCTACCACTTGAGCCAGAGCACCACTTCCAGTTTTCTACTGGTTTATCGGAGATAAGAGTCTCACAGACTTTCCTGCCCGGGCTGGATTTGAACCACGATCTTCAGATCTCAGCCCCCTGAGTAGCTAGGATTACAGGAGTGAGCCACTGGCGCCTGGCATTAACATCCTTTCCTTTAGAAATTAATTAAAAAGGACTGGGAAGGTGGCTCAGTGGTAGAGCGCTTGCCTTGCATGCATGAGGCCCTCAGCACCACATAAGCAGGAAAAAAAAAGCCCGAAGTGGTGCTATGGTTCAAGTGGTAGAGCGCTAGCCTTAAGCTGAAGATCTGAGGGACAGCTCCCAGGCCCAGAGTTCAGGCCCACGACCGGAAACCCCCCCCCCAAAAAAAAAGAAATTAGTTAAAAAGAATAGCATTGAAATTGGGTCCTCCCATGGGGCTGGGAAGGTGGCTCAGTGGTAGAGCACTTGCCTTGCATGCCTGAGGCTCTGGGTTCGATTCCTCAGCACCACATAAGCAAAAAAAGAAAAAAGCCAGAAGTGGTGCTGTGGCTCAAGTGGTAGAGCGCTAGCCTTGAGCTGAAGAGCTGAGGGACAGCGCCCAGGCCCAGAATTCAGGCCCCATGACCAGATCCAAAAAAAAAAAAATGGGTCCTCCCTTATTCCCTACTTTTAAAGAAGAGTCTGACACATCTGTCACTTCATTTCTTTTATATTTAAAGATTAATTGCTGTTCTGTGCATGAAAGTGAAGAAGATAAAACTACAGTGAAAGAGATCTCAGCTTAGGATGGACTGGCTTTAAGATGTAATCCTTTGTGGAAGAAGGCAGCTAGTAGTTGGTGGTGGAACTGTGGGGATTAAAGGAGATATTAAGTAGGAAGAGTCCAGGCCTTCTAGCCCTACTTATTACTTTCTTTGTTTTCAACTTACTGAGTGTCAAGTTAAGACTTTATTAGAAATGGGAAGGGGGAGACTTTTATAACTTTTTAAAAGAAAGGCACTTTTGATTGCTAAATTTCTGTTCAAATCACTTTTTATTGCAGGTAAAGGAACAGACTCAGAATATCTCACATAAGTTAATGTGTTAATGGTAGAACGAGTGAAATTTCTGACTTCAGCTCATTCTTTCTAAAAGCATTATGCCAATGTTTCTCAGACTCTGCTGATAGAATCTGGTGGAGCCAAGTGCCTGTGGCTCACACCTGTAATCCTAGGAACTCAGGAGGCTGAGATCTAAGGATCTTGGTTTGAAGCCATCTTGGGTAGGCAAGTCCATGAGACTCTTAGCTCTAAGTAACCAGCAAAAATCTGAAAATGGAGCTGTGGCTCAAGTGGTAGAGTGCTACCCTTGAACAAAACCACCTAAGGGACAGCATCTAGGCCCTGAGTTCAAGTCCCAAGATGGCAAAAAAGGCGGGGGGGGTGGGGAAAATAGTTAAGGCTCTCTTTGACTCTCTTGGCAAGGATGAAACAGTGCTAAGCTTTTAAGAAGAATGACCCCACCTTTCTCTTAATCTGATAGAGACTAATTTTTGAATTAGCCTCAATGAAGTTTTTATTTTCTTGCTTCTTTCTATGTTTTTCAGGAACAGCACTTGTTCTAGCAAGATTACCTTTGGATAAAATTACTGAATGTCTTAGTGAATTGTGTTCTGTTCAAGTTATGGCATTAAAAAAAGTAAGTGCAATTGGGTAAGGAATGAAACAAACTTAATAAATATATGAGGAAAATAAAAATGATTTATTTACAGATTGGATTTCGTCTACGTAGAAAAGCCAAAAATGAACTAAAAATTGATTTAAATTAGTAAATCTATTCTAACTGCATGCTAAGAAAAAGTAGAGTTGCCTATCCCTTTATAATGGGGAGTTCATTCTGAGAAATGCATTATCATGTAATTTTGTAATTGTGAAAACTTCGGGGGATACTTAAACCAAAATGTTACAGACCAGTTATTTGACCACTACCTGTTGATTCAGTTAAGACATGCAGTAAACATGAAATACAAATGCCTGTGACTACTAAGTATGCCTAAAATAAAAAGTTTAATAATCTTAAAGCTTTATAATATAAAGCTAAGTAAAAACTTTCTCATGTATATATTATGTTGTAACAACATATAGTGTTCATGTTGTAATATATAATATAGATACTATCTCAATCATAATTTAAGTAAATGGGAAGAAAATCATATGTTAACATTTTCTACTCCCCAGTGAGCAGATAGTAAAATATAGTATATGCAGTCTTGGCCCGGCTGCAATAAATGGAGGAAATTAAGTAGGCAATAAAAAGTTGGCAGCATTTGAGTCACCTTTATGAAATAGGCAAAGATTGAGGCAAAGGTTAAGAGTACTTGGTTAAGCACTGGGATGGTGGTACACACCTGTAACCTCAGCTATGCCAAGATAAAAGGAGAATTGTGGTTCAAGACTGACTCCAGGCAAAAGCAAGGTCATCTATGAAAAATAGTGCTTGCAAACCCCAGCACAACCACCCCCCATCCAAAAAAAAAAAGTATATGTTAAGGAATTTACCATAGGTCTATATACATTCATAACTGTATGTCTCTTCAGTTGTTGTCTCAGGAGCCCAGCAATGGAATCTCCTCAGATCCTACTGTGTTCTTAGATCGACTGGCTGTTATATTTAGGTAAGAAGGAAGACTGAATTCTTGATGGATTAAAAGCTCAAACAAAATCTTTATACATTGAAGTAAACAAGCATTGTTTTCCTTGAACTTCTAAATACTCCCTTTATCTCTCTATCAGGAGATTAGTTAATCTGAACTTTTGGAGCAAAGGCAAATTTATTTTCAGACTCATTCTTGGCCTGACTTTGTATAAAGACCCTTTGGATATAATTGATCACTTTGCTTTCTAGTTAAGTGATTCTTAAACTTTAGCGTGCATTAGAGTCACTTGAGGATTTATTTATCCAAATACAATTTGGTAGGTCCCATCCTCAGCTATCTGATTCTGAAAAATTGTGTCACGGTTAAGTTCCCAACTGGGCGCTGGTGGTTCACGCCTGTAATCCTAACTAATCAGGAGGCCAAGATCTGAGGATTGCAGTTTAAAGCCAGCCCAGGCAGGAAAGACCATGAGACATCTCCAATTAACCACCAGAAAACTGGAAGTGGCACTGTGGTTCAAGTGGTAGAGCACTCGCCCTGAGCTGAAGAGCTTAGGGACAGCACCCAGGCCCAGAGTTCAAGTCCCATGACCAACAAAACAACAACAAATCGTTATTTTGCAATAAATGACAATTTGCAATGGCTATACATACTTAAAGAAAATTAGATTTTTATGAGGCTGCTATTGAGCTTTCTTAAGTCAGAGTAACTTGATATTGTTAGTGGGTCCATATTGTATATCATGGGTCTAGACTGGAACTACAAGAACCATCTGTAATGCACTGCAGTTCTTAAACCATTGTCTTTTAATGCAAAGATTGGAGCAATACTCAAGTGTCTTCCCCACCTACCCCAACTTGAACTCTAGGCCTGTGCACTGTCCCTGAGCTGCTTTACCTCTTGAACCACAGCTCCACTTCTGTTTTTTTTTTCCTGTGATGAATTAAGAGATAAGAATCTTATAGACTTTCCTGCCCAGGCTGGCTTCAAACCATGATCTTCAGATCTCAGCCTGAGTAGCTTGGATTTCAGGCATGAGCCACTAGCACCGGGCCAATAGTCAGATTCTTATAATGGACTTAGACAATTTGTCTATGTAGTTTTAGTTAAGTTCAAAGAAACTACATATTTAGGTTTATAATTGAGAAAAAATGGAAAAGGTAGCAGTAGTATCCCCATGGATCATGTAACCAGAATTAGATAGAATTTGCATGTTCTTCTAGTAGTTGAAAAAAGTGAAAAGGATTCAAATTACGTTCTTATTTTTGTTTGAATGGAGTAGAAGGAAAAGGTATTGATCTAAGTAAACAACTCATCTTGTTTGGCAAGTAAGCAGGGATTGGGATTGGTGTATTGCTGGGTCCTTGGTGAAATTGCTGTTTTACTACCTGGGGTCATTGTCTTTTCTCAGACACACCAATCCCATTGTGGAAAATGGACAGAGTCACCCGTGCCAAAAAGTCATACAGGAAGTAAGTGCTAATGGATGCTGTGGAATCAAGGCCTTCCTTTTCCTTACAAGGTTTTATGGATAACTGCTTGTGAAGGGTCTTTCAGGTTCTTTTAAATTAATTCTTCTTAGGGCATACTGGTCCTGGGGCTTCACTTTGAGCTTTTGTGCTCAAGGCTGGCATTCTGCCACTTGAGCCACAGCTCCACTTCTGGGTTTTTGGTGGTTAATTGGAGATAGCCTTTCACCGACTTTTGTATCTGGACTGGCTTTGAACCATGGTCCTCAGATATGAACATCCTCAGCAGCTAGGATTACAGGTATGAGCCACTGGATCCAGGCTGTTCCAGTATTCTTAATGTTATATTTGATAATGAAAGAGGATGTGAGAAATGCACTAAGAAACCTTAGAAAGGATGTTCAATCTAGCAAATTCTTTAGGCAAAGCTAATGGCTTTAGTTTCCCCATTGTTATACTTCCTTTTACTTTTTTTACTTGGATAAATGTGAGGATCTAGAGTCATGGTTTTGAAAAAATGCTTTTCAGACTTCAGAAAGTTAGATAAATACTAAATATCCTTACTTGTTCAACATTACCTTAACCTTAGCCCTTTTGTTCAAGGCCTTCTACCTTCTTGGATCGACTTTTAACACTTGTCTACCTAATTCATCCTCACTCAAGAAGTCTAAAATTTAGGAAAAATATGTGTTTGCCTTCTATAAAGTTACATTCTTTCTGTTTTTAAGAATCATTGTGTTTCTCTTAACAAATGATTGAGTTTTAGTAGTAAGCAATGTATTGAACCTTTGTGTATGTACACAAGGACTGGCCAGAATCAGGCCAGATATATATGTTTCTACAAAGAATGTTTAATCCAAATTATTTAAAAGCTAAGCCAAATGTTACCAATAGTTTAGAATCATGTTGTTAACTCTTGGTTGATTAGTTTCATGTGCTCTTTAACTTTTAACTCAGATATGGCCAGTTTTATCCGAGACTCTAAATAAGCATCGGGCCGATAACCGCATTGTAGAGCGTTGTTGCAGATGCTTGCGCTTTGCTGTTCGCTGCGTAGGTAAAGGATCTGCAGCCCTCCTCCAGCCTCTAGTCACACAGGTAAGTTTCTCATGAGAGAAGATTATGTGCACAAATTTTGAAATACGTCTATACAACAAAAAACTGTTAATGAAATGAAAAAAAAGATTAAATATGAAATAAACAATTCAGAAGCGATAAATGCCTATAGTAGATACCTTGCTTATAAGAGAAACAGCATGTGACTTGAATCTGTAATTCTGAGTCTTTTGGAAGATGATATTGTAAGGGTGAAAGTTCAGCTCGGGCAGGAAAGTTCTAGAGATAACTTCTCAACAGAAAGCTGAAAGTAGGGATGTACCTGTTAACCTATCTAGAATAGGAAGCATAACATAGGCAGATTGAGGCCTAGGCAAGAGCTTAGGCAGAACGTGAGACCTTACCTCAAAAATAACCAGGATTTTCTTTTAAGGCTGAAAGTGCGACTCAACAGTAGAGCAATTGTGAGGCCCTGACTCAAACCCTAGTACTGCAGAAAAGAAAAAACAAAGAGAAATGACCTGTAGTAGAAGTAGTAGTAGTCCAAATAGCAACACATTCCAATGCGGAATTAATTATGTGAAGAAAATAACTCATGCTCAGCCTTCAGCATAGGTAAACATTTTCATACTCATTTCCTTGGGTAAAAAGATCATATTAGGGGCTGGGAAGGTGGCTCAGTGGTAGAGTGCTTGCCTTGCATGCATGAGTTCCTTGGTTCGATTCCTCAGCACCACATAAGCAGAAAAAAACAGAAGTGGGGCTGAGGCTGAAGTGGTAGAGCGCTAGTCTACAGCTAAAGAGCTGAGGGACAGCACCCAGGCCCCAGAGTTCAGGCCCCACGACCAACCCCCCCCCCCAAAAAAAAATACCATATTGACTTTGCTATTTCTTGTCCCAATGAGATTTTGTACTTTTTTGTTTGGGAACAGTTCCAGGGTTTAAACTCAGGATTTGTTCTTGAGCCATGCCCCGTTTTTGTTTTTTGTTTTTTTTCTAATAGGGCCTCACATTTTTGTCTAGGGCCAGCCTTAAACTATGCTCTTCCTACCTACAACTTTCCATATAGATGAGGCCAGAGGCATATACCATTATGACAAGCTTCCTGGTTATGATGAGATCTTGATAAGCTTGGGTAGGCCTCAAATTTTGATCCTTCTGATTTCCACTTCTAAATAACTGGGATTATAGGTATGTACTATGACACCTTGTATAATTTTATTCTATCTTAAGTAAGTCTCTTTATTTTTCAAATAATAACTGCCTCAATCACTAAAAGTGTAATTATGATGGCATGAATCTTAGAAGGTACACATATTTATAACTTCTGTATGAGACACCTATGCTTAGATACTAAGTGATTTGTGTTGATGTTAACCTTCCAACAGAACTCTGGCCAGTGTAGCCTATTTTAAGTATTACCTATTGGCCATTTTTGTGCTACACTGGCAAATGAATAAGAACACTGAACTATAAGTAAGGCCAACCCTCTGTCTACCTTAGAGTTTTTAACTATGTAGCCCTTTTAAAGAAAAGTTGGTTAACCCATAAGTTAAATTATTCATTAATAGAACATAACAGTTGTGAGTCTACAACACTGAATAAGTTCATATCTAATGCTCATTCTATGGCATGTAATGATAGAAGAGTATGTTACTCCTCTTTTAGCCCCCAGCACCCTCAGAGTTGAATTTATGTAAGAAGATGCAAACATATGTGGGTTGTTTTTTGTTTTTTTTTTAAATTGGTCATAGGGCTTGAACTCAGAGCCTGAGCACTGTCCTGAGCTTTTGAGCCACAGCTCTACTTTCAATGTTTTGATGGTTAATTAGAGATAAGGGTCTCTTGGACTTTCCTGCCCTGCCTGGCTTTGAACCACAATCCTCAGATCTCAGCCTCATGAGTAGCTAGGATTACAGACTTGAGCCACCAGTGATAGGCTTATGTTGGCATTTTAAATGGGTAAATTCCTCAATTTTTGGAGGAAAGTGCAGTAAAAAATTATAAGCAAATAATTTAAAAGTGCATATTGTACTGAAACTTTTATTTCATTGAGTTATATATGTATATATCTTGATTGGAAATACTATTATTTATTTATTTTGTCAGTTGTGGGGCCTGGGTACTGTCCCTCAACTCTTCAACTCAAGGCAAGCACCACCACTTGAGCCACAGTGCCACTTCCAGTTTTCTGATGGTTTATTGGAGATAAGAGTCTCAGGGACGTTCCTGCCCAAGGTTGACTTTAAACTGCGATCCTCAGATCTTAGCCTCCTGAGTAGCTAAGATTACAGGTGTGAGCCACCAGTACCCGGCTTGGAAATACTGTTTTTATTTAAAAGATACAATAGATGAGTTTGTTGTTGAAATAATTTTTTTTTTTTTTTTTTTGT
>NW_012267264.1:704793-708241 GCF_000151885.1 Dipodomys ordii
GGCTTTTTTCTTTTTGCTTATGTGGTGCTGAGGAATCGAACCCAGGGCCTCATGCATGCAAGGCAAGCGCTCTACCACTGAGCCACCTTCCCAGTCCCAAGAGCTTTTTTTTTTAAATCATTCATCTTTCTCAATGCTTAATTTTTCCTTATGACCCTTGGTAATTTTCTTATCTATAAAATAAGGTCATTGAAATTTATAACTCCAAGTTATATTATGATCTAGCATATCTCCACAGATGAAGGAGGTATTTGATAGAAGCAGTGAAGAAAAGTAGCTTAGTTCCTACACAAAATAGAACATGTCTTTCTTGACAAAGTAGTTCCTAGAGGTACTCTTTGCATAAATGGTGAAATAAGCTAGAAAAAGAGTAGGGGGCTGGGAATGTGGCATGGTGTAGAGTACTTGCCCAGCATGCATGAAACCCTGGGTTCCATTCCTCAGTACCACATAAACAGATAAAGCTGGAAGTGTACTGTGGCTCAAGTGATAGAGTACAAGCCTGGAGACAAAGAGCCTTAGGGTGCCCTGAGTTTAAGCCCAGGCCCTGAGGTTAAGCCCCAGGACTGGCAGAAAAAAAGGAGAGGGCGGGATTTTTTTCCTTAAAAGTTTTCCCTGGAGGGCTGAGATATAGCTCAGTGGCAAAGTGCTTGCCTACCAAGTGCAACGTCCTGGGTTCTATCCCCTGTAACAAAAAAGAAAAGACAAAAAAGCTTTCCCTGGGTAACAAAAACTGTTTAAATAAGCAGAAAATACTTAAAAGTCCAAACTTACTTGAACATGCAGCCTTTCTTTGAAGAGTTCCTGTTGACATTCTAGGAACTAGAATACAGTTGGGTAGTGCTGATCTAAAGAATTTTGGCCCTTTTGGATTGATCTTTAACATCCCTACCTAAGCTGGATGCTGGTGGTTCATGCCTGTATTTCTAGCTACTCAGGAGGCTAAGATCAGAGGATCACAGTTTGAAGCCAACCCAGGCAGAAAAGTCCCCATGAAACTTTTATCTCCAATTAACCACTCAAAAAAACCAGAAGTGGAGCCGTGGCTCAATTGGTAGACCACTAGCGTTGAGCACAAAGAGACTCAGGAGCAGCACCCACGCCCTGAGTTCAAGCTCTACAACTGACCAAAAAATAAATAAAAATCATTTCTTGATTTAATCTTAGGGGATTGAGTTTGGAGACATGTCTCTTCATATGCTAACCTGAAATAGCCTTCCCTTGTCATGGCTGTTTTTTAATGGGATTTTTTTAAAGAGCAGCTTTAGGTTCACAGCAGAATTGTACTTGCTTATTAACCTATCACACATAGACTCCCCCAGTATCAGCATTCCTCTCCAGAAGCACTTTTTTTTTTTGGTCGGTCATGGAGCCTGAACTTTGGGCCTGGGCACTGTCCCTCAGCTCTTCAGCTCGAGGCTAGCCCTCTACCACTTGGGCTATAGTGCCACTTGTGGCTTTTTTCGCAATCTCTCTGGTTTTGTCCTCTGTCATGACCACTTGTGTCATTTATAACTAACTTTTCTTCCCATACCAGGTTTATTCAGCGTAGCCCTGTCACCTTACTGAGGAGTCAAGTGGTCATCCCAATCTTACAGTGGGCCATTGCTTCTACCACCCTGGACCACCGAGATGCCAATTGTAGTGTCATGAGGTTCCTACGAGATCTCATCCATACAGGAGTAGCCAATGATGTAAGTATAAACAGTGTAACTTTTCTACTCTACAGGTTATTCTCTTTCTCGTTTTTTAAGGGAAGACCAGTATTGTAGCATATTCTTACTTGATTTGTATTAGTGGACATGCTATAGTGGATCACTTACTAATCAAATCATCAACCTCTAGATCTAAAATTTCTATAATAGTGCTGTGTATACGCAGTGCAAAGCATTTGAAGATTATCCCTGCTCCCAAACCATTTGGCATTTTATAAATAGGTATAAAAAATTATAAAAGGAAAGGGGCCAGGCACTGGTGGCTGATACCTGTAATCCTAAGCTACTCAGGAGGCTGAGAGCTGCGGATCATGGTTCAAAGCCAACCCAGGTGGGAAAGTCCATGAGACTCCTATCTCCTCAATTAACCACCAGAAATCTGTAAGTGGCACTGTAGCTCAAGTGATAAAGTGCTATCCTTGCTGAAGAGCTCAGGGAGAGCGCCCAGGTGCAGAGGTTAATCCCTACAACCAACAAAAAAAAAAGGAAGAAGGATAGAGATGAGGTTCAAATGATAGAATGCTTACCAGGCTCAGTTGGTCTGAGTTCACAAGAAAGAAAGAAATGGATTTGGGGTAATTTTTTGGAAGAGCTTAAGGACTTAAAAGCAGCCATAAGATAGAGTTAGAACTTAAGAGTTTGAAGAGAAGAGGATAGTCTTAAATGATTTCTAAAGCATGCTTAGGAAAAGTCAGGATAAGTATTGCTATGGTTCAAAGTGATATAGAGTGCTAGCCTTGAGTGAAAAAGCTCAGGGACAGCAACTAGGCCCTTAGTTCAAGCCCCACACCAGTTTTTAAAAAAAGAAAAAGTCAGGATAGGACTAAGTGTCTTAGTAGATAACTAAGAGGTTTAATTGGTGCTGGGGATGTGGTTTAGTAGTAGAGCACTTTTGACTAGCATGTACAAGGACCTGGGTTCCGTTCCCAAAAAAAGATAGACTTTCTATAGTAGTGAAGTGATTCACAAGATTTTCCGAGATAGGATGGGAATGTGGCTTAGTGGCAGAGTACTTGCCTAACATGCATGGGGCCCTGGGTTTGATTCCTCAAAACCACATAAACAACAATCAAAAGATAAAATAAAACAGATGAAAACACTCAAAAAGATTTTCAGAGATAGATTTGGCTAGATGGGAAGTAGAATTGAAAATTGGGGAGAGGAGTAAAGAAGTATGTGAAATGATCTAATTATTTAACAAGTTTGGCAGTAAGAGGAGAGAAGAAAATAATTAGAAGTGGAAGGCTATTTTTAAAAAGTTTTTTCTCAAAATAGTAGAAATATGAATATTTAAATTTTCATATTCCTTGTACGAAGGAAGAAAGTCAAGGTTGCTTTAAGGACACAGTTAAGGAATGGAACAGGGAGAGGAGAAATTTTAAAAGAATAGAGACAAATTATTTTTCACAGAAAAATTAAGAAAATACTAGCTTTAATTATTTTTGTTTGTTTGTTTTTTGTTTTTGGGTCCGGTCATGGGGCCTGAACTCTGGGCCTGGGCACTGTCCCTTAGCTCTTCAGCTCAAGGCTAGCGCTCTACCACTTGAGCCACAGTACCACTTCCGGCTTTTTTCTGTTTTGTTTGTTTGTGTTTTTGTTTTGTGTGTGTGTGTGCATGCATGTGTACATGTGTGTATGCCAGAACTCAAGACTTCACATCCACACTCTCACTTGGCTGACACTCTACTACTTGAGCCATGGCTCCATTTCCAGCTTTTTGGTGGTTAATTGGA
>NW_012267264.1:711771-717524 GCF_000151885.1 Dipodomys ordii
CACAGCGCCACTTTCGGCTTTTTTCTTTTTGCTTATGTGGTGCTGAGGAATTGAACCCAGGGCCTCAGGCATGTAAGGCAAGCGCTCTACCACTGAGCCACCTTCCCAGCCCCTAAAATAAAAGTTTAATGACAAGAACAGAACTAGTAGCCTCATGTAAAAAAGACTTCCAAGATGTGGAAGATCTCTATCCAAAATGTTGCCTTCAACCCCTTGAGTTTTGTACCTTTTGATAATTGTCTTATTTGTTTCAGCTCTATGGAAACAAATTCTACTTTGTATAAACTTGTGGGATTTTGTTAGTACTTTAGGGTCTCCAGTGAATAAACTTAATCTCCTTTTAAAACTTTCATCCTTCTTGTATATACAGACTTTTTGTCGGTGGTTAGAGAATTCTTTGAAAGGTTTGCCAAAGGAGACAACTGTGGGAGCTGTCACAGTGACACACAAACAACTTACAGATTTCCACAAGCAAGTCACTAGGTGAGTCATGCTGGGGTCTATAAAAGGAGCATGAACAGCAGCTGAGGTATATAGAAAAACTATCTGTTTCTTTAAATGTCTTGTAAATTCAATTTAGTATCTGTTTGGCCTTGCATTGCACAAATTGGCACAAAAAGCCAGTCTGAGAAATCCCCATGTTATATATAGTCATATCACATCTACATATGAACTAACTGGCTTAAAGGTAAGTGAAGGCAATGGGCAGCTAGCTCAGTACCCTTTGGGGGATCTGTCTATGTCTCTTTAAGTCCTTAGGTCTCATCTGGCTTCAGGAATGAAGAGTGCAAATGCCTGAATTAGGTGAAGCACTGGCTATAAACCTTAAAAAGTAACGGTGACTGAAGTAAATCCAAGTACTTTTCCTATGCCTAGAGTTTTTTTTTAATTCTAATTTCAAAATTGTGTAAATGAAATACCACTCTGGTAATATAGGTCCATAAGGCCCATGCTGACAACTCTGGATCAAAGCTTAGTTAAAATGTTAAGTGTGAGTATTTTTTAACTATGAACATACAAACAGTTTAAACAGTTAACATAGTCTTCTGATCATCTCTATAAAGATGTTCCTTGATTCATTTCCTTTTAGTGCCTCTTAGTAGGTTTACTTTAGAATATTTTCAAATTTTCAATATTATTGATAAGATCAAGGTATAGTGAGACTTTGGTCCTTGGTATACATACGAGTTTAACCATGATATTTTACACATTAATTGGATTAACTCCTCCTCTGTTTTTTCCTGACCCACATTATTTTCAACAGCATTCCCTGGTGCTATCTTTATACACATACAAAACTTATTTCAGTATTATGTACATATACATACACACATCATTCTCTTTCCTGCTCCTTGTATCTAAAGTTTAGAATTTTGGCTAAATTTGAGACAATGACTCATATTCATATTGTTGTGGGAAGATATGTCAACCAAAGAATGAGCATTGTGAGGGGAAAATGGAAATATTCTAATTGACCATCAATAGGCCATGGTCAAATAATTCCTAAGATGTCTATACTAGTAAATAGTAACTTACACACACTGATACAGAAAACTACCTAATATATTGTAAAGAGGGAAGAAAAACATCTTGACATTTTCTTGTGTGCCAGTCTTGGAACTTGAACCTTTGCTCTTTTGTTAACAACTGGCTCTCTACCACTTGAACCATCCTCTAGTCAAGCATATTTACTAGTAAGTTGAAGATAGTATCTCTCTCTCTCTTTCTCTCTCTCTCTACATACATACATACATACATACATATATATACACACACACACACATACTCGCATAGCTTTTGGTGGTTTTGTTGTTGTTTTGTTTTTTTGATCATGGGCTTGAATTTTTTTTGTTTTTGTTTTTTTTCCCCCTTCCCTCCCTTTTTTTTTTTTTTTTGATCATGGGCTTGAACTCAGGGATTAGGTGCTGTCCCTGAGCTTTTTCACTCAAGGCTACTTGAGCCTTGCTCTGCTACTTTGAGCCACAGCTCCACTCCAGTTTTCTGGTGGTTAATTGGAGATTAACCACAGATTTTCGTGCCTGGGATGACGTCAAACCACAACCCTGAGATCTCAAATTCCTGAGTAGCTAGGATTACAACCATGTATCACTGGCGCCCAGCTTAGACTTTTTTTTTTTACTTGGCCAGCTTTGAACTGCAGTCCTCCAAGTCTCAGCCTCTTGAGTAGTTAGGCTTATAGGCATGAGACACTCAGTTAGCAACTATTTTCAGATGTTGTGTTAAGACTTTTAATTGTTGTGACAAAATATCTGAGAAAACAACTTGAGAGGAAGGATTTATTTAGACTCATGGGTTCAGTCCATGGTTGACTGGCTCTTGTTTCTCGGCTGTGGTGAGACACAACATCATACAGAAAGGCAGAGTTGCTCACCTAATGAGTACTCTCTGGGAGTAGAAAGAGCAGGGACAAAATACACTCTTTCAAAGACCTGCTTTCCTTCATCCAAGCCCTACCTCCAATAACCCATTCAGCTGGGAATTCATTGGATTCACCCATTGATGAAATCAGAGCTGTCATGCGATTTAGTCCCTCACATTAGCACCATAAGCTTGATGGTATCTTCCACAAATAAGTCTTTTGTTGGTGGTGCTGGTGGTGCTGGTTATCATTGTCCTAGGGCTTAAACTGTGGGCCTGGGCACTATCCCTCAGCTCTTCACCTCAAGGCTAGCACTCTACCCCCTTGAGCCACAGCACTACTTCCAGTTTTCTGGTGGTTTATTGGAGATAAGAGTCTCATGAACTTTCCTGCCTGAGCTGGCTTTGAACCATGATCCTCAGATCTCAACCTCCTGAGTACCTAGGTTACAGGTGTGAGCCACCAGAGACTGGCAACAAATAAGCTTTTGGGGTGGAGGGCACTTAATACCCAAACTACAACAATTCAGTAGTATTAAGGTACTATGCAGCCAATATTTTTACCTTGCAAAACTGAAACTGTACCCATTAGCATGGTTCCCTATTCTCCCTTTCACACATCAGCAATTACCATCCTACTTGAAGATTCTTTGAATGTGATTACCCTACAACCTTTTATGGCTTATTTCATTCACCATAATGTTTTTCAGAGTTTATACATGTGGTACTGTGTGTAAGAATTTCTTTTTTATCCATTCTTGTTGCCTTTGCCTCTGTCTCCCAAGTGCTAAGATTATAGAAGTGCACTACCACATTACCTTATTTATCCAGTCTTTAAAAAAAATATTGTCCAGTCTTTTGTTTGTATACATTGAGGTTGATTCCTTCCCTTGGCTACTGTGAAAAATGTTGCTATAAACACATATACAAACATCTATGAAATCCTGCTTTCATTTCTTTTGGATTTACATTGAGAAGTGGAGTTGTTAGATGATGTAGCAAGCCTTTTTTTTCCCCCTGTCCTGGTGTTTGAACTCAGGCCTGAGCACTGTCCTTGAGTTTTTTACTCAAGGCTAGCACTATTCTTTTTTTTTTTTTCCTTTGGGGGGGGGGATCCGTTCGTGGGGCTTGAACTCTGGGCCTGGGCGCTGTCCCTCACCTCTTCAGCTCAAGGCTAGTGCTCTACCACTTGAGCCACAGCGCCATTTCCGGCTTTTTTCTTTTTGCTTATGTGGTGCTGAGGAATTGAACCCAGGGCCTCAGACTTCAGAGCAGTATCCTTAGATCAGACGAGATCGGGCACGTTCAGGGTGGTATGGCCGTAGACAGCAGTATCCTCAGATAGCCTTCTGAGTAGCATGGTGGTGTGAGCTATCAGTGCCTAGCTATGACCCTATTTTAAAAATTATTTTGAGGAACCATTTTCCATAGTGGCTGAACCATTTTAAAGACCCTCCAGCATTGTACTTGGTTTAATTTTACCATATCCTTGCCAACACAATTGTTTTAGGTGCTAGAAATTTTGTTGTGCTTTTTTTTTTTTTGTCTGTTTTATAGACAGCCACCATAACCCATGAAGCTACATATCTTACTGTGGGTTTGACTTAAAGTTCCTTAATAATTAGTGATCTTTAGTATTCTTGCATATATAGATTATTTAACTACGTATCTCTTATAGAAAAATAGTTCTTCAAATGATAAAGATAAATAGTTTTTTGTTTTATTTTTTGCTGATGGTTCTGGAGCTTGAAACTCAGGGCCTGGGCACTGTCCTTGAGTTTTTTTTTACTTAAGCCTAGCACTCTACCTCTTGAGCCCATAGTCCACTTCCAGCTTTTTGGTTGTTAATGGAGATAAGAGTCTCATAGACTTTCCGGCCCTGGCTGGTTTCAAACCACAATCCTCAGATCTCTTGAGTAGCTAGGATTATAGATGAGATCTACCAGGGTCCACTCCCCTGATGATTTTTAAATTGAGGTGTTTTTTTTGTTGTTATTGAGTTATAGGAGCTGCTATGTCTTTGGTATATTAATTTTTTTATCAGGTGATTTGCAAACATTTTCTACCATTCTGCAGGTTGCCTTTATAGTCTGTTACATTCTTTGGTTTTGTGATTACTTTGTTTTGTTTTCTTGCAGGTCCTGGGTTTAAACTCAGGGCCCACTATCCCTGCTTCTTGGAGCCACAGCAACAGTTCCTGCTTTTTGGTAGTTAATTGGAGATAAGATTCTTATAGACTTTCCTGCTCTGGCTGACTTTAAACCTTAGGGAGTGGTGTTTTTATTTATTTTTTATTTTTTTGCAGTTAAGAATTAAATCCATAACATTGTGTGTTGTAAGGCAAGCACTCTACCCCTGGGCAATATCATTAACCCCTGAAATTTGATGTATATCCTGGCTTATCTGTTTTTACTTTTGTTGCTTGTATTCTTTGTCACATCTAGGAAATTACTGCCATATCTAATGTCCTAAGTTTGTAACCTAGGTTTTCTGCAAAGAGTTGTAACTTTTTTTTTTTTTTTTGGTCGGTCGTGGGGCTTGAACTCTGAGCCTGGGCACTGTCCCTCAGCTCTTCAGCTCAAGGTTAGCACTCTACCACTTGAGCCACAGCACCACTTCCCGTTTTCTGGTAGTTAATTGGAGCTAAGTGTCTCATAGATTTTTCTGCCCACGCTGGCTTTGAACCATGATCCTCAGATCTCAGCCTCCTAAGTAGATAGGATTACAGGCGTTGAGCCTCTGACACCGGCCTGAGTTGTAACTTTTTATAACTTTTTTTTTTACTTATTTTTTTGTATATGATTAGGTAAAGATCCAGCCTCCTAGCCAGTGCCAGTGGCTCACAAATATAATACTAGCTACTCAGGATGCTACAATCTGAAGATTGTGGTTCAAAGCCAGTGTGGGCAGGAAGGTCATGAGACTCTTTTATCCAATTAACCACCAAAAAGGCTGTTAAGTGGAGGTTTGACTGAAGTGGTAGAGTGACAGCCTTGAGCACAAAAGCTAAGGGATGGTACCTAAGCCCTGAGTTCAAGTTCCAACACACACACACACACACACACACCACCTAGCTTCCTTTTACATGTGGATACACACACACACACACATACACACCTAGCTTCCTTTTACATGTGGATACACACATACACCCCTACCTTCCTTTTACATGTGGATATCCAGTTTTCTCCACACCTTGAAAAGACTCCTTTCTCTATTGAATGGGGACACACACACACACACACACATAACACACCCTCCTTTCTCTATTGAATGGACACACACACACAATGGACACACACTATGGACACACACAATGGACACACACACACACCACACCCTCCTTTCTCTATTGAATGGACACACACAATGGA
>NW_012267264.1:718141-722257 GCF_000151885.1 Dipodomys ordii
CACACACACACACACACACACACACACACACCCTCTACCTAGCTTCCTTTTACATGTGGATATCCAGTTTTCTCAACACCTTGAAAAGACTCCTTTCTCTATTGAATGGTTTTAGTACTCTTCAGAAATCATTTGGCCAGTGGTGCTGTGGCTCAAGTTGTAGAATGCTCACCTTAGACTGAAGAGCTCAGAGATACACCCAGGCCCAGAGTTCAAGCCCCATGACGCGGGGAGCGGGGTGTGGGGCGGGGGAATCATTTGGCCATTAATGTTCATTTTTTGGCTGTTCTGTTCCACTGGTCTGTGTCTGGCTGCTAATGTGCAATTTTGATTACTGTGACCTGGTAATATTTTAGGGAGGGAGTGTGCCGACCCTGGGGCTTGAAATTAGGACCTGGGCTTTTATACTTTTCAGAAAATTTTAAATCATTTGCATATTTATAAGTAGATATTATAATTTATATTTTAATTATAACTTAAATTTTAAATAATTTAAAATTAAAAAACAATGTTTTTTCTCGTAGTAGTTGAACTCAGAGCCTCTAGCTTACTAGGCAGGCAGTCTTACCACTAAACCATGAGAAGACAAATTTTTGTTAATGGTATAAAGTCTAACTTCTTCTGAAGATTGTTTCCTTTTTTAAATTTTTTCTATTGTAAAGATACTGTACAGAGGGGTTACATTTACATGAGTGAGGTAGTGAGTATATTTCCTATTGAGCATTATTACTCCCTCTGAAGATTGTTTTTTAATGTCTTTAAAAAAATAGTTTACTTTCTCATTCTTTGGAATGCTTCCCAACAGTTCTTTTAGTGTTAAGATATCAAATCTTGGGCTGGGAAGGTTGCTCAGTGGTAGAACGCTTGCCTTGCATGCCTGAGGCTCTGGGTTCGATTCCTCAGCACCACATAAGCAAAAAGAAAAAAGCCAGAAGTGGCGCTGTGGCTCAAGTGGTGAGCGCTAGCCTTGAGCTGAAGAGCTGAGGGACAGCGCTCAGGCCCAGAGTTCAGGCCCACGACCGGACCCCCCCCCCCCAAAAAAAAAAAAAAGATATCAAATCTTGGCCAGGCATAGTGGTTAGTACCAGAGTTTATAGGCTTAGGCAAAGATAAGATGTTGAGAGGCCAGCCTAGATTACATGATAATACCCTATCTCAAGTAAAAGAAAAAATTGAAATCTCAAACCAAAGAGTACTATTATTTGTAGCTTACTAAGGGGCTAATAACTTCGTGCCCCAGATGTAGCTGGTATGTAACGGTGGCATTCATGACTGAAAAATAGTACATGACTATCTCTGTGATATATTTTGCCAGAGTAGAAGAATAATCTCTCTGGTAAAAGTAGCATCCTTAACTACAAGCTGTCACAGGTCAAAGCAGTAAAATAATTGCATTTCTCTGCTTCTGTTTTGCTTTATTCTATCTTTTTGGTATGAGTATATAACCTCTAATTTCCTTAAAGCAAATTGAAGGTAAGTCTGTTGGTTTGAGGCTTGCCACTTACTCTATTACTTAGAACTTCAGTTAATTCTTCTGTAAAACATACTTAGTGCTGCTGTTTCCATAGGGTTATTCTGAAATGTACTAAGTGGAAATCTAAAGAAGTTTCTTGTGCATAGTAGGTAAACAAGTGAGTCTGAATTCCTTTCTCTTTGGAAAAGAAACTGCCAGAATGTCCTGTGTGCTTGCAGAAACTAGCTGGGACATGTCTCCTGTGAGCTCTAAAGGCAGCCACCCACACATTCTAGAATTAATCTCCACCAAATTCAGATTCCTTTAGTCAGACTGATGTATGACAGAAAAGTGAGTTAAATCTGAGGTCCCAATTATGGGCACAATTTCTTAATTTAAAGAGAGGGACAAGAAAAAGGGTCTCAAAGCAGTACTATGAACAAAATTATTGTAATTTTCCCTAAGATACAGGAAAATAAAATGTTCTGCCAACCTGGTGTATGTGATCTATGCTGCTAAACCAGTTTTGCAGCTTCTATAGAAGGCTGTGACATGATGGTGGGAAATGAGCAGAAATAAGAGGTAACATTGAGATGCTAGAGAAAGGGTTTGAGATGGCCTACCTCTTAGTAATTCTTTCTCTAACATGCCTGTTGCCCTTGAACCTGTGTATGACTCAGTCTCTCTTTTGGTCTTCAGGTCCTATAGCTCCTGCCACAACTTGCTGCTTTGTTTGCCATCCTAGCAAGAAGGCAAACTGGTTTGGTTTTATTGCAGCAAGTCCAAGCTTGCTTTTTAAAAATGATACTAGTAATTAAGTCCTTGGCTTTTTTAGTTGGTCACTGTGAAGTAACATAAACCTTTTCATTCTGGAATATCATATTTGCTTTCTGAACATCAGATGACCCAAATATTGGCTCAAATTGGGATTAGAAGAAATTCTGCCATTAATTTCAATTTCTCTGTATTGGCTCAACGTCTTATCATTAACATGAGGATTTTTTTTTGAGGGGGAGGGGGGCCTGAATTCTGGGCCTGGGTGCTGTCCCTCAGCTCTTCAGCTCAAGGCTAGCGCTCTACCACTTGAGCCACAGCGCCACTTCCGGCTTTTTTCTTTTTGCTTATGTGGTGCTGAGGAATCAAACCTAGGGCCTCAGGCATGCAAGGCAAGCGCTCTACCACTGAGCCACCTTCCCAGCCCCTAACATGAGGATCTTTAAAGGCAAAAGATGCTGAGCATGGGAAGCACTGATATTGGAATTGGAGACCAGTGTGGGAGACCAGTATGGGAGTATCTCCCCAGCTGGGTCATCAGTTAAAGCTATACTATTCTCCATTACCTACTAGGACATCAGATCCAAGCATTGAGTTTCTCATATTTCTCAGAACATCAATTATGAAGCTTAAGAAATAGTGACAAAGCCAGGTGCCAGTGCTTTACATCTGGAATCATAGCTATTCAGGAGACTGAGATCTGAAGATTGCAGTTTGTTCAAAGCCAGCCTGGTTTTTGTTCAAAGCCAGCCTGGTTTTTGTTCAAAGCCAGCCTGGGCAGAAAAACCCATTTAAACTCTTATTTCCAGTTAACCAGCAAAAAGCTAAAATGGCTATGTGGCTCAAGTGGTAGAATGCCATCCTTGAGCAAAAAAGACAAGTAACAGCACAAGACCCTGATTTTCAGTAAGCAAGCCATGCAAGGAAACAGGCTCTTAGTTCCAACCCTGATACCAGCACACATGCACGTGTGCACACGCACGCACACACACACACACATACACACACACACACACACACGGACAAAGTATGCTATAATTGGAATTGTGGGATCAGAAGTCAGAAAATAGAACCTAGAAAAATAATAGCAGTTGAAAAAAATAAATTTAAAAAAAGGAACTAGGAAATATGAGAGGATTGAATTAGGAAATAAAGTATAGTGCTAGTGTTCAAGGAACTTTTGGGTTCATATTTGTAGGCTTCCACACTAGCTCAACATTTGGCCAAAGCTTTTAACATCAGAACAATCACTGATCGTGTTGAGGCAGATGTGGAGGTGGTTTGAGACACTGTGGCCTATCCTTCGTTTTGCTGTCTCAGCACAATTCTTCTATTTTATTTCAATACTCTTTCTCATGTACCAGAAAAGAGGCTAACAATGGAGTTGTTTCTCCAGAAATGCAAGCTAAAGAGGAGTAGCATTTTAGAAAAGTAGGACAGCTGCGTGCTGGTGGCTCAACACTTTTAATCCTATCTGGGATCTCAGGGAGCTGAGATCTGAGAATGGCGATTCAAAGCCAGCCTGCGCAGGAGAGTCTGTGAGACTCTTACTTCCAATTAACCCCAAGAAAACTGGAAGTAGCACTGTGGCTCAAAGCAGAGCACTAGCCTTGAGCAAAAGAGTTCAGGAACGGCACCCAGGCCCTGAGTCCAAGCCCTACAACCAGAAAGAAAAAAATGTAGGACATTGGGATAGCAAAAGACTCCAGCACTTTTCTAAGTGTCCCTTGAATGACACAGTGCACAGTCTCTCTTAGGTTATATTCTTCCTATGTCCTGATGGTAGGAACATGAGTAAAGTCAGCCTGCATACCATTGGGCTGCTTCTATTTTTTGGGGGGGGGGTCCGGTTGTGGGGCCTGAACTCTGGGCCTGGGCGCTGTCCCTCA
>NW_012267264.1:723837-734196 GCF_000151885.1 Dipodomys ordii
AGAAAAAAGCCAGAAGTGGCACTGTGGCTCAAGTGGTAGAGCGCTAGCCTTGAGCTGAAGAGCTGAGGGACAGCACCCAGGCCCAGAGTTCAGGCCCTACGACTGGACCAAAAAAAAAAAAGAATAACTTCTGGGCTGGGAATGAGGCTTGGTTGTAGAGTGCTTGTCTAGTATGCATGAAGCCCTGGCTTCGATTACTCAGTACCACATAAAAGAACAGTGCCCAAGCTCTTGAGTTCAAGCCCCAGAACTGGCAAAAAAAAAAAAAAGGAAAAAGAATAACTTCTGACAGTTGGTACTATTCTGAGCTTGCCCCTCAGTATTGATGTTGTTTCTCAGGAGATACTGCTTTCGTCAGTCAAGTGCTACTTGCCTTTTCTCTTCTAGTGCTGAAGAATGCAAGCAAGTTTGCTGGGCCTTGCGAGACTTCACAAGGTTGTTTCGATAGCTCACATTCCTGCACTGTGCCTGTCACCAAGGTGCGTAGTATATGCTTCCAGTTTTCCTCAGGCTTTCAGGGAGGCTTGGGATGAGGATAGGTCTAGTGCTTATAATGCAGTTGATCCCATCGATAGAGTCAGGGAAGGACTTACAACTTACATGTATTGAGCAGCTGAGGGTCGTAAGTGTCTGAGTTTCTTGAGTATTTGGATGCAATTTCACTTCCATAAGAACGTAAGTGTTGGCCAGGCACTAGCTACTCAAACTGAGACCTAAAGAATTGAGATTCAATCTGAGTGTCAGTGGCTCACGCTTAAAATCCTAGTTGAGTTGCTCAGGAGGTTGAGATTTAAGGATCACTGTTCAAAGCCATCCTAGTCAGGAAAATCCATGAGACTCTGACCTTCAATTAATCACCAAAAAGCTAGGAGTAGAGCTGTGGTTCAAGTGGTAAAGATAGCCTGGAGCCAAAAAACTCAGGGAAGCTAGGTGCTGGTGGCTCACACCTGTAATCTTAGCCCTTCAGAAGGAGAACGCTGAAGATCACAGTCCAAAGTCAGCCTGGGCAAGAAAGTCTGTGAGCACCGAAAAAGGTAGAAATGGAGCTGTGGCTCAAGTAGTAGAGCACTAGGTTTGAGCAACAAAGCTCAAGGACAGTGCCCAGGCTCTGAGTTCAAACCCAAGCGTGTGTGTGCGCATGCGCGTGCACATACACAAAATTGAGATTTGAAGCAGCTGAGGCAAAAAAGTTGTGAGACTTCTGTCTCCAATTAACCAACAAAAAACAGAGTGGAGGCTTGGCTCAAATGGTTGTGTGCCAGCTGTAAGCAAGAAAGCCAAACAAGAGCTTGAGATCCTCAATCAAGCCCCACTACTAGTACCAAATAAAGTGAGAAGGGCAGGGGAGGGGGGAGAGATAAAGGAAAAGTGTTGCAGAATAGCAGAAAACATTCCTTCCCCCTTCCCCTTCAGGTACTTCTAAGATGATAAATGGGATGGTTACAAATATATTTAACTTGTGAAAATAGTGTGAAAATAGTGATGCCCTAAAGTTAAGTATGATGCATAACACCAATTTCTTAAAACTAAGTCCTAGATTTAATGATCTAAGGAGCTCATTCTTATAACTTTATGATTTGAATGCTGAAATGCTAGGTTGTGATCAAGGCAAGAGGTACCTAGGAAAGGACTAGTGGCTCCTAATTGTCAGTTTTCTCAAAATGTTTTCTGCCTGGATTCAGAAGCAAAGCAAGAGCTGAGCACCTGTGGCTCACACCTGTAATACTAGGTATTCAGAAGGCTGAGATGTGTGGATCCAGGTCCAAAGCCAGCCTGGGCAGGTTATCTCCACTAAACTACTCCCCTTCCCCCCATTAAAAAATAAAGTGGGGCTGGGAAGGTGGCTCAGTGGTAGAGTGCTTGCCTTGCATGCATGAGGCCCTGGTTCGCTTCCTCAGCACCACATAAGCAGAAAAGGCCAGAAGTGGCTCTGGGGCTCAAATGGTAGAGTGCTTGCCTTGAGCTGAAGAGCTGAGGAACAGCACCCAGGCCCAGAGTTCACGCCCCACAACCAAAAAAAAAAAAGTGGAGCTATGACTCAAGTGGTAGAGCACTAGCCTTGAGCAAAAGAATCAGGGACAATACCCAGGGTGGGTAAACTGAGTCATGAGAGTGTAAGCATAAAGAAAGGGCAGAAAGCAAACTTAACAGACCAACAGACTTTTATTTTGGGAGTAAAAACCTAAGGGGATACCGGAGTCTTCCAGCCAAACTGGAGGGAAAATGGCACACTCTTTTATAGGCTGAGGTGTCCTCATACAGGCGGAGAAGTGGAAGAGCTCTTTGTGCAAGCATCAGTCTGATGGGCCACAGTCTGAGAGTTGCCATAATATCTGCATCAGCAGATGTGTGTCCACTGCAGATGTGACTAGAGTTTTGTAAGGTCAAAGGTCACACGGTCAGTTGACCATAAGTGTGAGAACTCAGGACATAACAAGCAGTCCATATGGGGAGGGGATTTGCTTTAGAGGAAGAAAGAGAGTTAGTGTTTTAGCTGTATTTCAGCAGGGTCAGCTAGAGGGCAGTTTTTTGCTTATTTTCCATTACCCCTGAGTTCAAGCCCCAGGACCACCTTCCTCCTGGTTCTGGAGCTTTAACTGCTCAAGGCTGGCACTCCACTACTTAAGCCATAGCTCACTTCTGGTTTTCTTTGTGGTTAATTGAAAATAAGAATCTCACAGATTTTCATGCCCCAGTTGGCTTTGAATCACAATCCTCAGATCTCAGCCTCCTGAGTAACTAGGTGTGAGCCACTGGTGCCCAGAGGGATGCCAGTTTCTTGACATAGAATGCACCTTTTTTGCCTGAGCAAGGGTAGAAAGCTCTGCTTTGAGGCTGATACTATAGTCTGCCCACTGTCTTCTGGAGCTGTTATTCACTGTCTTCTCTCTTCGGTCAGGAATGTCTTTTTGAATTAGAAGACAGGAAGAAACAAAACCCAGACTGTGTCCCACAATCAGAAACCTCCGTTGTGGCAGAGGGGCCTTCACTGCCACCAAGGCATCCCTCCAGACAAGGAGAGACTCCAGCCTTCTGAGGCATCCCGAGGAGTTCCTGTTTGGGGTGTGAGGGAAAATCAGTGTGGTTTTAAAGAGATGGCTGCAGCCTGTCCGGCATGATGGGAGGGGAGCTGGTTTCCTGATGAACTTGTTTCTTAAAGGAAAAATAACTAATGAAATAAAAGGGGGGAAAAAGGAAAACTGAAACCAGAACTGAAGCGTTCTCCTAGTAGCAAGTGACACACACATACGCTCATAACCTATAAGGAAGACGAGAATTCAGATGCACTAAATTGCCACCGTTGGAAGTAAAGGGTCAGGGGCATCTCTTAAAATGTTCTGTTTTATCTTCCTCTCTATTCTTCCCTTCCTTCTTTGCCTTTCCTGTGGATAAAGGTATTCCCCCCCACTGTTTGTTTTCACCTTTAGTTGTTCAGACAAGCCTATTGTATCATGGTCACATCAGTGATACTCAGGACCTCCTCAGAGTCAAAATTCATATTTAATGTTTAGCCCAACCCTGACCCTGTCTGATCTCTAAATTCACTTATAATCCACACAACCTTGTCACCAGCCTTGGGGAAGAAGAGCAAAAATTGTGGTAGGTGGGGAAGGATATAAATGTGTTTTCTGTTTTTTAGGCCTTGTTGTTTTCGTTAGCAACTTACTCACCTCCAGATAGGAGAGAAGAGAGGGGGCAAAAGAGGATGGGGTATGGAAAAATGTTTACAGGGCCAATTGTGTTTTACTAAAAAGTGTGGGAATCAATTGACTTAGGGGGATGAGGCCAAAGAGGAAGCCCAGAACAGATCTTGATGTTTTAAAGGAGGGTAGTCCTGCACAGCCATTAGATATGAGGGCCCTGTTCTGTCTGCTGTTTTAGCCATCTCAAGAACAAATCAACAGCAAAAAAGAAAAGAGAAAAAAAAAAAGAAATAAAAAACCATTTTTAAAATTTAATCAGTGTTTGTTTTTACTTCCATTCACTGCCTCTTGCACTGGAATGGTGCAGCTAGACCAGTTAACTCAACAGCCTTGGTTGGTACCCAGCAGACACAGAGTGTGGGACTTTTTTGTTTTGTTTTGTTCTTGGCAATGCTGGGGACAGAACCCAGGGCCTTGTGTGTGCCAGGCAAGCACTCTACCACTGAGTTACCTTCCAGTCCTTTGGTACAGAGTTTTAAAGGCCTACCCTATACCACAGAACCTTTGGGAATTGTGCTGCATCTTTTCTTCTAGCTTACTCTAAAATTCCTCATGCTATATTTCACTCTTTCTTCCACTTCAGTGGTCACTCCATAACAAACAGATGTGTGCCATCACAGTCTAGGGAATACAATGGAATTGTTCCTAGGGCAGAGTTACTGTCTTACACACACACACACACATATACATATGTGATAATATGCATAAGTATGTACACATGTAAATATCAGCTGTGTTAGAAAGTATAGCTGACAATAAGAAACACATTTGAAGGTACACAATTTGAGGGGATTACATGCATGAGACCAGTGCATAGAAGTTTCACTGAGCCCCAGGTGACCCTCCTTCCCATCCCTCCCTCCCTGTCGTCAAGTAACTGCTGATCTATTTTGTGCCACTGTTGATGCATTTGTATTTTTGAGAATTTTATATAAATGGGATCAAACATGTTATAATTGGGTTTTGGCTGCTGAGCCAAACAATATTTGCAGTCAGTGAGACACGCCTTCTAATGTAACTAACTTAGGTAATATTCAGGGGGTTACTATCTAGAGGCATTACAAGGAGAACAGAAAACTTGAACACAGAAGAATGTTTAGAATGAGATTATGAGATACAGAGAGTCAGCACACTACGCCTGCCATGTCTCTGCTATTCTGTTTAAACAATAAAACCTTTAAGCCTAATCTAACTCTGAGTCCCTGAAATAACCATTTGGCTTTGTTCTACTTAAGAAATTTAGCTTTAAAAAAAAAAAAAGGAGCCAGGCATCAATGGCTCATGCTTGTAATCCTACCTACTCAGGAGACTGAGATCTGAGGATCACAGTTGAAAGCCAGCACAGGCAGGAAAGTCCATGAGACTCTTATCTACAATAAACCACTAGAAAACTGGAAGTGGCACTGAGGCTCAAGTAGGTAGTGTGCTAGCCTTGAGCTGAAGAGCTAAGGGACAGTGTCCAGGCCCAGAGTTCAAGCCCCATCTCTGACCAAAAAACAAAACAGGAAATTATCTAAGATTGCAAAACGTAAGGAAAGCTTAATTCAACCCTTCCTAGCCACTGAGTAATAGCATATGATATGGAACACACTTCATGTCAGGAACATCTCTATAGCTCTAGCTTTGAAAGTTGAACCCTAAGTTTTAGAACCTCACTGCTGTAATCCAGAAAGTTATTTTTTCCACATTAAAACCAGTACAGTTTTATTTTAAAAGTTTATCCATGGTCTAAAATAAAACATCTCTGTGGCCACAGTATGATCACTGGTCATGATACAGTCTTACCACTTTGTTTCTTCTATGCTATTGTCCAGTCTAGTGGGAGTAGAATGTCTTCTATGCATGCGTATCAGCCAGCTGCACCTGAACTTTTTAGACAGTAGGATACGTGCTTTCAAGTGCATCAATTGAATATACTATGTCTACCATGTATAGTTGTTACGTGAGTAATTTTATAGAGGTGAGCACCCAAGATCCAGAGAAGTTAAAAAATCCAAGATTTTATTCAATAAGATACACTTGATTTGGAGGATATATTTGAATATATGACCAGTAAATAATCATATTTTTAGAAGATAATTTCCAAGAAAGTACCTAGAGCAAAAAAAAAAAATGCAGTTGTCTTCTACTCAAACTGAAAATAGGGTATGTTCTTGATTTTGAAAAGCTGAATAAAAACTCTTGAGCTAAAGGAATATCTCACTGGATACTGAATGAACTTGGGGAAATAAGGAGTTCTTGGGAAGGGAAAGGGAACTTCAAGGTTCCATTGGCAGAGCCACAGCAGCAATGAATTTACTTTAAAATGCCAGCATAGGTCACCAGAGCTGACAAAGGCCACTAGTAGGAGAAATCCTGGCAGGGCTTTGAAGCGATTTGGTGTTGGAACATGACATGGTACTGTCTTTAATGCTACAGCAGGCTACTGCAACACAGAAAGTGACAGCCAGTGCCAGAGGCTCATGCCTGTAATCCTAGCTACTCAGGAGGCTGAGATCTGAGGATTATGGTTTGAAGCCAGCCCAGGAAGAAAAGTCCCTGTCAGACTCTTAATGTAATTAACCACTCAAAAACCAGAAGTAGAGCTGTAGTTCAGTGTGGTAGAATGTAATCCTCGAGCAAAAGAGCGCAGGGATGGCACCCAGGCCTTGAATGCAACCTGCCCCCCCCCAACCAACCAAAAAAAAAATGACAAGTTTTTTTGTTTTGGGGGGGTCCGGTTTTGGGGGGCGCTGTCCCTCAACTCTTCAGCTCAAGGCTAGCGCTCTACCACTTGAGCCACAGCGCCACTTCCGGCTTTTTTCTTTTTGCTTATGTGGTGCTGAGGAATCGAACCCAGGGCCTCAGGCATGCAAGGCAAGTGCTCTACCACTGAGCCACCTTCTCAGCCTCAAAATGACAAGTTTTTTGTTGTGTAAGAGTCAAAAAGGGGCTGGGAGTGTGGCTTAGTGGTAGAGTGCTTGCCTGGCATGCATGAAACCCTGGGTTTGATTCTTCAGTACCACATAAACAAACAACAAAATAAAAGCCACTTCTGGCGCTGTGGCTTAAGCAGTAGAGTGCCAGCCTTGAGCAAAATAAGCTCAGGGACAGCACCTAGGCCCTGAGTTCAAAGCCCAGGACTGCCCCCCCCCCAAAAAAAAACCAATAAAAAAAACAGGCTCATGCCTGTAATCTTAGTTACTCAGGAGGCTGAGATCTGAGGATCTTGGTTCAAAGCCAACCCAGGCAGGAAAGTGTGAGACTTTGATCTGCAATAAGCCACCAGAAAACCAGAAAGTGGCACTGTGGTTCAAGTGGTAGAATGCTAGCCTTGAGCTGAAGAACTGAGGGACAGCACCCAGGCCCAGAGTGCAAGCCCTACCACCGACCAAAAAAAGAAAAGTAAAAAATAAGTAAAAACCCCAGAGCAAAGTTGGGTGTCAGTGGCTCCTGCTTGTAATTCTAGCTACTTAGGAGACTGAAATCTGGGGATTGCAGTTTGAAGCCACCCCAGACAGAAAAGTCTGAGATTCATCTCCACTAAAACTACCCAAGGAAAGTCAGAAGTAGAGCTGTGGCTCAGGTTGTAGAGTGCTAGTCTTGAGCAAAAAAGCTCAAGCTCACTCACACCACTCAAGCCCCAGGACCAGTGGCGGGGAGGGAGCAGCGGGCGGCAGGGAATCAAGAACAAATTTTGGCAGTGGCCACATTGATAAGGTTTTTTTAACCTTCCATTTATCTTCAGTTTTCTGCTCTACCTGGCCTCAAGGTTGCAGATTCAAATGCCCCCAAGAAAGAGGCAAGTAATTAGGGGAGTGAAGCAGATTGGAAGAGGAACAGCAGGTACAATATCAAAAAGAAATCAAACTTCACAGGCTAGTGGGATAGTGTGGGAGGAGGGGTAGTGTACACCCCCCCCCACACACACACACATAAATACATGGCTAAAAGTCATGGCCATGGTGCATGCCAGAAATCATAATAGCTACTTTAGAGACTTAAGAATCACATCGAATTTGAAGCCAGCCAGGGCAGACATCCTAGAGATTCTATCTCCAATTAACCAGCAAAAAGCCGGAAGTGGAGATGTGGCTCAAGTGGTAGAGAGCCTTGAGGCTGAGTTCAATCCAAGTACTGGCACACACACTAAAATGAACTGTACACAAGAACTGTGGTCTAGCTGGCAAAGTACATGAGAAAATAGAGTTGTGGTCTAATTGGCAAAGTACAGGTTATAATTCTGCACCCTACTATATATGAGTATAGAATAGAGCAGTGGAACTACCTCATCCAAGTGGTCAAAGAAGACATCAGATAAATCCAAGAGGGATTCTAAAATGGCCTGACAAGTACTGAAGACCTTCAATATTATCAGACATGAGAAAAGCTAGAAACTGCCTTGGATGACATCCTGGAACTAAAGACAGTAAAAATAATGAAATCTGAGGAAAGTAGGGAGCTTAGTACTACATGCCCATATTCTTAATTAGCTGTACCAAAATGTGCTGTAGTAAACTGGGCACCAGTGACTCATACCTGTAATCCTCGCTACTCAGGAGGATCACAGTTCAAAGCCAGCCCAAGCAGGACAGTCTGTGAGACTTTCATCTCCAATTAACCACCAGAAAACCCAAAGTGGCACTGTGGCTCAAGTGGTAGAGCTCTCGCCTTGAGCTAAAGAGCTGAGAGACAGCACCCAGGCCCAGATTTAGGCTTCATGACTGGCCAAAAAAAAGAAAAATGCTGTAGTAATATATTAACAATTAAGGCCAGGCACTGGTAGCTCACATCTGTAATCTTACTATTCAGGAGGAGAGAGAAGATTGTGGTTCAAGTGGTAGAGCGTTAATCTTGAGCAAAAAGCAATAGCACCAGATCCTGAATTTAAACTCTCAATACCAGCACCAAAAAGAAATAGCAACTGGGAAAATGGTGTGGGCCATCCGAGAACTTTTTTTTTTTTTTTGTCAGTCCTGGGGCTTGAACTCAAGGCCTGGGCGCTGTCCCTGAGGTGCTTTTGCTTAAGGCTAGCATTCTGCAACTTCCAGTCTTTTCTGTTTATGTGGTATGGAGGAATTGAATCCAGGGCTTCATGCATGCCTGGCAAGCATTCTACCACTAAGCTACCTCCCCAGCCCTTACAAGAACTCTTAATTTAGCAACTCTCCCAAAATTCTCTCTCTCCTTTCCCCTCCCTCCCTCCCTCCCTCCCTCTCCTCTCCTACCTCCTCTCTCCTCCCTCTCTCTCCTCCCTCTCTTTCTCTCTCTCCCTCTTCCCTCCTCTCCTCTCTTTCTCTCTGCCTCTCTCTCTCTCCCTCTCCCTCTATTTGTGGGGCTTAAACTCAGCCTGGGCACTGTCCCTGAGCTCTTCAGCACTTCTACCACTTGGGCCACAGCCACTTCTGGTTTCCTGGTGGCTTATTGGAGATAAGAGTCTCACGGACTTTCCTGCCTGAGCTGGCTTTGAACCGTGCTCCTCAGATTTCAGCCTCCTGAGTAGCTAGGATTACAGGCGTGAGCCACCGACACCCAGCTCCTAAAATTCTTTTTTGATACAGGTTCTTACTGTAGCCTACACTGACCTAGAATCTTTCTTCCTCACCTTATCAAGTGCTTGGAATATAGGCATGTACCCCCATACCCACCTTTAATTATTTTTATTGATTTATTTTTATTGTCTTGGCAGGGCTGGAGATCCATACTAGCCAAGCACAGAATCTGTGCTACATCTCCAACCATGTTTAGGTTTTTCGTTTGTTTTTTTAACCAAGTACACATGCCACTTAATCATATGAAAAACTTTTCAGCCTTGCTCATGAGAGGAAATACACTATTTTACCCCTGTCAGATTGTCAAAAATCCAGTTGACAATGTACTTTATGGAAGAGACTGTGGGGAAACAAGAAACAAGTTGTTCCTATACATTTTTCTAGCAAAACTTTATACTTAATATTTATCTTTTGGCCCAGAAACCCAAATTTTAGAATTAGATTCCAAAGATAACTGACAATAACAGTGGAGACTCAACCCACTAACTGGTCATCAAAACAAAAACATAACTTGAATCAAATATCTGTAATATGGAGGCTAGATCTAAACATTTTTAAGAAATATAGGAGGCAAAAATACATTAACAGAGATGCAATAAAAAAAAAAAACAATGCTGAACTGGATGTTGGAGGCTCATGCCTGTAATCCTAGCTACTTGGGAGGCTGAGATGGGAGGATTGTGGTTTGAAGGCAACCCCAGGCAGAAAAGTCCCAATGAGATTCTATCTACAATTAACCACTCAAAAACAAAAAGTGGAAGTGGTGCTATGGCTCAAGTGGTAAAGCACTAGCCTTGAACACTGGCTCAGGGACAGTGCCCAGGCCCTGAGTTTAAACCCCACAACCAACAACAATTTTTAAAATGCTGTTTCTTCTAATTGGAAGGGAATAAATTTCAATTACATTTATATATATTTTATCAAGTATTTTAGATTAAAAAAAAACTCAGGAACAGGGGGAGTAGCTCAGTAGTGTCCGTTTAACGTTTGTGAGATGGGCTGGGAAGGTGGCTCAGTGGTAGAGTGTTTGCCTTGCATGCATGAGGCCCTGGGTTCAATTCCTCAGCACCACATAAGCAGAAAAAGCCAGAAGTGGTGCTGTGGCTCAAGTGGTAGAGTGCTAG
>NW_012267264.1:734676-740565 GCF_000151885.1 Dipodomys ordii
CCCCCCCCAAAAAAAAGATGATAAATTGAAAATCATTGACACTACAGGGAATTGTATAGCATTCTCCCTATTGTCATTAATGTTTAAAATCGTCTATATTAAGATAAAAAAAACAGTTGCTCAGGACAAAAAATTAGACCTATGAGCCAGGTTCGTTTGATGAGCTATTTGTGAGCAGTGTTCTAATTTAGTGGCACATGAATATACATGGAGATAATAGATTATAGTAGTCCCAAAATGTAGCTAGAATCCTAGCATTCCTTTTTTTTTTTTTTTACCATTTTCTATGGGAAAGTTGATTTGAGCTGTTTAGACTGCATAACCGATATTCTATACCCTTGCCTTAGCTCTCTTCCTTCAGGAAGCAAAGCCAATCAAGTGATTATGGAGGCCCAGCTGACTCACTAGCTGGAAGGGAGGCCCCAGCCAGAGGGCAGCTTGCATCTGAAAGAGAGTCTGATAGAACAACATGGGAGCCACTGACACTGGGAAAAATAAAGAAACAGCTAGGCCTGCTTTTAGCATTTATTAATTCTAGCAACTCAGGATGCTGAGGAAAGAGGATCCTTGGTTGAAGTCCAGGTTGGCAGACAAATTGAAGAAATTCTACCTCCAATTAACAACAAAAGCAGGAAGTGGTAGTGTGGCTTAAGTTGTAGAACATGCGCCTTGAATGGAAGAAGTTAAGCAAGAGCATAAGGATCTGAGTTCATGCCGCAGTATCAGCAGAAAAAACATATTATTAATTTTAAAACTACATAAAATTCTTTGTATTCCATTTTCTTAGACTGAAGAAGGGGGTTAGGTACCGCCCTTGTCTGCTAATATTTAAAGGCTCAGAGCCATCTCAGAGGAAGAAAGGTATGGAAGCAAGACTCAAACTAAGAAACCTCTAAATCAGGCCCATACTTTACAGAAACCCTATTGGCAGGATATGGCCCACTCCTTGGCTCTTTTTGCCAGAGGCAATAGGGAAATAGTAAGTATGAGCCATTCAGGATTTACCCTGTATAATCAGGCCCATGTGGGGGTACTCTTTGCTCACTGCGGATACTGGCTGAGTTTCTCCAAAGCACAGGGGAAGCCAGCCTAAGGAAGACAGAACTGTTAGAACAAAGATTTTCAGGAACAGCAAGCCTCTTTATCCTTGGCCCAAATCCACTTCCAAGAGATCCAAAGGTAGGACTTGACAGCCAGCCAGGCCGGCGGGGCTGCCACATTGACCTTTCAGTCCATACAGCTGCCCAGGAAGACAGCCAGCCACTCTCACTATTGCATGCCAACTGAGTGCATGGGCCAGGGGCCCTGGCCAGCAGCAAGCCCTGCCACAGGAGGTGCCTGGGCTGCAGGCTGCAACCCCTGCTGCGACTGCCAGATGTGATGGAGCTCTTTGAATTGTTCCACCATATGGTCTTTGAGGTCTGGGTTTGAGATTTGTAGCCGGATGCTGTCAGCAGACCAAGAAAGCTCCCCTGAGAACATCTCGAGTAGCAACCGAGCTGCCACCGGCACCACCTGTGGGGCAAAGAGGAGACAGAACAGAGAATTGGCAGGTCTCCCAGATCTAGTGGTGCCTGAAGGTATCCACCAGGGGCAGGTGGTAGATTGCCACTGCCAACCCCAAGCCTTGGTTATCCTCACTGCCCAGAAGTGCCCACTCTCCACTCTGGACCAAGGACCCAGCTTTCAAGCAGAGCGGGGCTGGGGACACACCTGTACAGTAATGAGCTTCTTCTCTCGGGGCTTGCGGTCAGGCCACTCCTCCCCAAAGCAGAAGAAAATCTCGAAAGGTGGTGGAGCGTTGGTCTGGCCCTTCTGGAACAGGATGAGCTCTGCATCAAGATCAAGGCCTCTAGTCAGAGGCTAGAACTGTGTTCTAGGCAAAAGGTGGCCGGGAGGAGCATGATGTGAGGCTCACCATTAAGAAACTGCTCCAGGCTGAAAAGCTTAGTCTTGACCTCCCTCTGGATGGGGTTGGGGCACAAGTCATGGGCTGCAGCGCAGGGCCCGCTCCAGAACACCTTGCACTGGCACAGGCGGATGGCATATAGGTCCTGGCCCTGCAGCTGGAGGATGAGGCCCCGGTCCAGGACATCTAGCAGCTGGTTTGTATAAAAACGCTGCTTGTCACTGGGGATATCTTCGGGGCTAGGGAAGCGCACTTGCTCCAGGGTCACAGGGCCAAAGAGTTCCACCTGCTCCTGGGTGGCCTCCAGCTGGCTGTAGAAGAGGCGACAGCCCTGGGGGTTGCTGATGGTGAGGGCTCGAGGTGGCCGCCCTCGGTACTGGAACTTGATCTCCAGGTCTGTCACTGTGGGGCAGAGAAGCAGGTTACAAAGCCCCATAGCTTGCTTTCTTCAGCCATATGGCAGCTGCCCCAGTTCCCCCTCTCAGGGAAGACTGACACAAGGCTTGTTCTCCACCACCCTTGGCCTTTCTTGAAACCCTGCCCCACATTCTGGTACTATGTTATTCCCCCGCCCTCCAGCCCTCTCAGCCCACTTACAAGGCAGCATGTGGGGGCTAATCAGCAGGTCAGGCAGGAGTTGTTCACTCATTGCAGGTGTACTGTCAGCCAGGGACTCTGGGAGAAGCTGTCCAAAGCCAGCAGGAATGCCAGGGGGAGGGGCTGGGCAGCTGGGGTCTGGGTCAGGGGGACACAGCCCAACAGGTGGTTGGAGAGCAGGTGGCCATTTGATATCTTTGGGTAAGGCTGCCATGGAAGGAGTGGGCTGCACTGCTTCTGTGGAGGGTGGAGTGGACACAACTGGTACTGGTACTGCCCCCAGGGTCCAGCACCTCCCAGCTGACACCCCCCAGCCTCCCCTGGGTATTATGGTACCTGTTGCTTCTTAAGCTAGACCACCCCCAACCCCACCACCTCCCAGCCCTACCTGTGATGTTCAGGCTTGGTAACATCCTCTGGAGCTGAAGGGGAAACAGGAGGGAAGGGAGGACAGGTTACAAATGGATCACATGTTAAAGACAATTCCCTCAGCTCCAGCTCCGCCAGGCCAGACCCTGCCTCCCATCCCCGTGCTGCCATCCCAGGCAAATGCTTCCTCATTTGCCTTCTCAGATAGCAGTACCTGTAAGCCGATAGCATGAGGGTCAGTCAGTCTGACAATGTATGACCCACTATGTAACAACCAAGTCCCAGGGAAGGGCTAAGTGTGTACTCTTCCTATCCTTCAGAATCCCAAAAGAGGACAACCCCCCAAAAAGAGGTACAGAGAATGGGATCCAGACAAGGAGACTACTCAGGGTGGGCTAGTAGAGACTACCAGGGCAGGCAAGCTCAGGTAAGTATGGTCCTCTCCCCACTCCCTGCCCCATGAACCTCTTCCTCTTCGTCCTCTTCCTCCTCTCCTGCACACCGAGAGTAATCCTCAGTGGGCTGGGACTCTGCACAGAAAGGGAAAGAAAAGCAGGAGAGGAAAGGAATCAGTGATGAAGCAGGAGCCAGGCCAGTCCAGGGTTCTATCTTGGGCAACTAAAAGCTTTCCCAGTACTTCAGATAGGGTTATTGCCCTTCTCAAAGCTTCCTGAACATAGGGTGAGGTTAAGGTTACCACTTCTAAGAAGCAGTAAGAACCTCTCCTAAAACCCAGGACAAGGGCAAAGGGAGGAAGCATCCAAGGCCCAGACTCCATTCCCAGCAGTTTCTGGGAGCCCTGGGATAATGATTTCGCAGAGCCCCAGCAGTCATTCTCTGGACAACTGTTAATGCTGTAACTTCCTGCGCCCAGGAGGTCACAGCACCACCTCCCAGGGGCTGGGCATGATACCTGTGGGGGCAGGCCCATTGGAGCAGACCTCGTAGATCTTATAGGGCTGAGGTGGCATGTCCCGGGGCCCATCATAGATGAGTTGGAAGTCACGGCTCTTGTTGAGGGCACAGCGCAGGTTGGCCTTCCACTTGGCTGGATCAGCCTCATCCACTCCCTCGGTGTATTTTCCCGTTTCCTTAGCCCAGGCCTGCAGTAGGAAGAAAAGACAGCGGATCACAGAGAAAACTTCACCCATCATCAAGGCCTCAGTCAACCTCTGGTCCTACAGGCATTGTTACTGAGACACCAGCCATAGACAGAGCCTTGCTGAGCTGAGAGCCACATGAAGAGGATAAGACCCAGCCTTCTTCAGCCTTCAGGGTTCAAACCAGCTCACTGATACCTATATGCTTTGTGGGGCATCTGCAGCGCTGCAGATGAGGTACAATCTCTTAAGGACAATGAGCATCTACCTTTAGGGAGGTAGATAAGGGCTTATGATCTGGAGCCAGGCTGGGTTTGTTGTTGTTTTTGTTGTTGTTGTTGTTTTTCGGTCATGGGGTCTGAACTCTAGGTCTGGGCGCTGTCCCTCAACTCTTCAGCTCAAGGCTAGCACTTTACCACTTGAGCCACAGCACCACTTCTGGTGTTTTTCTGCTTATATGGAGCTGAGGAATCAAACCCAGGGCCTCATGCATGTAAGGCAAGCACTCTACCACTGAGCCACCTTCCCAGCCCTGGGTGTGTAGATGGAATGTGCCAGCTACATACTGGTCATGTCACTACCTCCTCCTCACTGTACCTATTCACAAGGTGGCAGTGGGAACTCAAAGGGTCAATGCCAACAGAACACTCAAAAGAGCAGGCTGGGTGTCTCAGCTATTACCATGATGATGATGATGATGATGGTGATGGTGATGGTGATGGTAATGATGATGATGATGTTTAGGATGGAATGCAGAGCTTTGTATTTCCTATCATTATTATTTTGGATGCCAATTTGGGAATGTCAGGAATGCAAATGTTTCTACCCTTTAACCTAGCTCTGTGTGTGTGTGTGTGTGTGCATGCACATGTGTACGTGTGCACGTGCACATGTACACATGCATGCACACACATGCACTGGAACTGGGGCTTGAACTCAGGACCTGGGCACTGTCCCTTAGCATTTTTTTCTACTCAACACTGACACTCTACAACTTAAGCCACACCTCCACGTCCAGCTTTTTTGTGGCTAATTAGAAATAGAGTCTCATAGGCTTTCCTGACCTGGCTGGCTTTGAACCACAATCCTCAGCTAGGATTACAGGTGTAAACCACTAGTGCCTAGCTAACCTATTTGATTTCTGTAAAATTATAAAAAAAAAGTTTTCACATACAGATTATTTTATTGCAGTACCATTTGTAAAAGTAAAAGATCCCAAATACCCAATGTCCATTTGGGTGAGGCGGGGTGGGGGTGGGGAGGCTGGTTAAATTATGGCAAACTCATAGAATGGAACATGCAGGAGGAAAAAAGGACTGAGTTTTTCATATACTGACATGCAATCTTCAAGAAATATGAAGTGTACAGAGAGTGTTATACCACTAGAATTTTGTGAGAAGTGGGGAAAGAATAGGTATTTACTTATATATGTGCAAAAAAATGGCTCAGGAAGGATAAATAAAACCCTCGTTACACTGCAGCCTCTAAAAAGGGGCAGGTGGCTCTAGACGGGTGAGGAGGAGATTGTTTGCTGTAAATAATTTCACAGCTTTTAATTTATTGATTTCTATACTGGGTCTTGAACTCAGGACCTCATGATCTTGCTTGGCTTTTTCAATCAAGGCTAGTGCTTTCCACTTGAGCAATACCTCTACTTGCAGCTTTGCTGTTTAACTGTGTACCCACCCTGACTTCAAACTCGAATTCTTAGATCTCAGCCTCCTGAGTAATTAGGATTACAGGCAAGAGCATCCAGCACACCTCTTACTTTTTAATTGAGTGACTATGTTATCTATTTTTTTGGGGGTCCAGTCGTGGGCCTGAACTCTGGGCCTGGGCACTGTCCCTCAGCTCTTCAGCTCAAGGCTAGCGCTCTACCACTTGAGCCACAGCGCCATTTCCGGCTTTTTTCTT
>NW_012267264.1:740615-745892 GCF_000151885.1 Dipodomys ordii
TCTTTTTGCTTATGTGGTGCTGAGGAATCGAACCCAGGGCCTCAGGCATGCAAGGCAAGCGCTCTACCACTGAGCCACCTTCCCAGCCCCTGTTATCTATTTTAAAATAAGAAATGATTTTGAATAAAAAGTTTAAAAAGGATCAAGGGCCAAGATAGTTATTCTGCTGCAAGTATATGCCTATCTGAAAATATGTATGTAAAGTTTTCAAAGCAAACGTTCTGTTTGGCCCTGCAAATTTAAACTGTAGGTGGTAGTCCCAAAGAAAGCATTTAAAGCAAATAAAGGGCAGGAGTTAGGAGAGAGTGCATGGTGGAATAGTCGACAGTCATTAAAGCAACATGGAAGCCAGGCACTGGTGGCTCACGCCTGTAATCCTAGCTACTCAGGAGGCTGAGATCTGAGGATCTCCATTCAAACCCAGCTTAGGCAGGAAAGTCTCTGAAACTTTTTTTCTTTTGGTGCTGATGCTGGGGCTGAACTCAGGGCCTAGGCACTGTGCTGAGCATTTTTTTGCTCAAAGCTAGCATTCTACCAGCTTGGTAGCTGGGAGAGTGACTAGCCTCCAGGAAATGTGTGGACATGTGTGTCCCTCTTCTGGGGATGAAATGCCTCAGAGATCCAGGCAGCACTCTGTCTAAGGCTTACCTTGAAGATGGTGTTGTCTCCATCCTGGCTTGGGCCGTGCCTTGTGGCATGGCGCCAGGGGATGTAGAAGAATTTCCTTTCCCCATTGACCCACTGTAGCCCTGGGTACTGGCAGCTGTTCACCTGGGCCACCAGCCAGGGCTTCAGCCGCACACGGCGGGGTGGTGGGGGAACCCCAGGGGCCGGCTGGTTCATGGCCACACGATCTGCTGAAGGAAGCAAGATAGAGCTCACTGCCCTGGCATGAAGGGCCAAGAGAAACAGTCTCTCCTGTCTATCCAGGTCTTCAAAGCCACATGTCCAGCTGGGGACCGGAGGCTCACACCTGTAATCCTAGCTACTCAGGAGGCTGAGATCTGAGGATTGCTGTTCAAAGCCATCCCAGGCAGGAAAGTCCAAGAAACTCTTATCTCCAGGCAGGAAAGTCCAAGAAAATCTTATCTCCAATAAACCACCAGAAAACTAGAAGTGGCGCTGTGGCTCAAGTGGTAGAGTGCTTGCCTTGAGCCTGAAGAGCTGAGGGACAGCTCCCATGCTCAGAGTTCAAGCCCCAGGACTGCCAAAAAAAAAAAAGCCACATATCCTTTCTAACTCTCAGCTTTGTTGTCACTGAGTGTCACTGAGTCTGTGCTTTGTGGCGGGGAGGGAATGTCGTCACTAGTGGATGTTTTGGGCACCCTTCTTCAGTGCCCTTTACCAGCTTCCTGCTAACGTCACTGAGCTTTGCTTTCTTCAGTCACCACTAGCTGTCTCACTCTAGAGAGGCCGCCCAGAGCCAGGGAGGGCCCAGCTAGGAGGAAAGCCTGGATCCCTGGCATTAAGGCCAAGAGTAAAGCTCCTGTGCTATCAGAACTCATCTCGTTCCTGCTCAACTTTTCCCTCCATTTTTCTCACTTTTCTTCCCTTGAGAAGGCCCTGGAATCTATAGACAAATCCTCTTAAAAAAAAAAAAAAAGATTCCATCTAGTTGGGTGCTGTTAGTTCTTGCCTGTAATCCTAGCTATTCAGGAGGCTGAGATCTGAGGATTGTGGTTCAAAGGCAGCTGGGGCAGGAAAAGTCCCCAGGAGACTCTTATCTCCAACAAATTACTCAGAAAAAGCAGGAAGTGGCATTATGGCTCAAGTGGTAGAGCCTTGAGTATAGAGTCTCTCATGGACAGTGCCCAGGCTCTGAGTTCAAGCCCCAGGACAGACAATAATAATAATAATTCCATCTTAGGCTTCTAGGAAACCTAGCCTTAGACAAAAGGAGAACAGGCAAATAAAGCATGTTTCTACATCTACTTCTCAGGTTGAGCTTTGATTCTAGATTCCCTCAGGGATGAAGTTCACCCCATTTCCTCCCCCCTCCACACACACCTTTGACCCTTTAGAGAAATCTCATCCATCTCTTAGCAAGGATAGGCTTAGATCTTGCCTCTCTGAGGCTATCAATTTTCTCCTTTCTTATTCCGACCCTTCCCTCCCATATTTATCACATAGGACACCTCTAGTGGTTTTCCAACCTGAGCTGCGAATGGATGCTGGAAGTACACAGGTCTAATGGCTTTCCTTGGGGATGCACCCCTTCCCAGCTCAGTCTCAGCCTTGCTAGTCACATCAGAAAGACACAAGAAACCCCTGTACCCTCCCTTCCACCTGCTCATCCTCTCTCTAGACCCAGAACCTGAAACAGGTCACAGTCTGGTCCCCCGATTGTCCCTCCTCATCCTAGGCATGTTCTCTCCTTTTCCAGTGCCCTTGGCCTTTAGCTCTGTGACTCCAGGATCAGAGACAGAAAGAATCCATCATACCACTTGTCCTCAGAGGAGACTCTGTTGCTCCACAAAAAAGGAACCAGACATTGAACATCTATTTGGGTGTTGTAGCACCGAGCCATGGTTTCCCCTGAAGTTCCCCACCTGGTATTGCTTTGGGTTGTGGCTGCTACAAACCATCTCCAGAATGCCAGTGTCCCTCTACAGGTGTCAGAGCAGTGTCCAGTTCAACGGCCAGACACCCATTAGAGTAAGGCCAGCCTCGTGGAGGGAAGAGGACGTTCCCAGCCCCAGCCCCCAGGCCTAAGAAATCAGTGGCTCAGTTCCTCTTTCTGCCCCAGCCTCCACCCTGCCCCAGGGGAAATGAAAATGGCCTAATGGGACAACTCTGAAGCTGACTCACCAAGCCTGTTGAAGAGAGGGAGGGAGGGGGATGCAGAGAAAATCCATTAGTGGGTGCCAAGGCCAAATTTCCAACCTGTCAACCTCTAGCCCAACTCCCACATCCCAAGCCTGCTGACAAGCTTAACACTGTTGGTGAACTCACAGCATTGGGTAGTCTTAGTCTCCCACATTTGTATTCTGTGACTCCCTAAAAGACCTTGGTTAGTCCTAGGACAGAGGGGTGATGGTGGCCAGCAGCATGTAATTCTGGCTGTAGGAGGGAGGACGGTAAGAAAGTGTGTTGTTGACAGAGGGGTGGGCAGGTTAGTGGATGAGCCACACACAATCATGCTCACAGCTAGACAGCTGGCCAGAGTGATGTAGCTGAGACCAGAAAGGTCTAAGTAAGGTCCTAGCTGCCAGGACCCAGGACCCAGGGGCCAGTCCAGCTCTCTGGCCTGTGGTGGCACTGCTGCTTAATTCAGAGCATGGTTTTGAAATTATTCTTCTGGTCTCAGTGTTAGAAAGTTGCCATCCTTTCAGGGACAGGGTATGAAGGGGAGGCTCCTACCGCAAGCCTCACCTCCAGGCGTAAGAGTGTCTACCAGGCCACAGAGGAGCTCTGCTCACAGCCAGTTCCTCCTGGACCTTTCCCTGAGCAGATCCAGGCTTGGCATACATTTCCCATAAGCTTCCTCCCATGCAAGCTTAGATCGCATTCAGACCAATCCTTGGTCTGACAGCCCTGAGTTTGTCGATTCACTTCTGCTTTCTCTGGGGTCTGGCGGCTTGGGGTGAGATGTATACAGCCCTGGACCCAGGTTTGTTCATTTGATTCCTGGAAAACGGGGGAAACAACAGTACTTCCACCACCTTCCGTGGAAATGTTTAAAAAAAAAAAAAAAAGGATGAGGGTTGCTGAAGACCTGAAGGAGCTCCCACAAGAGGGTCAAGCAGAAAACCACCCAGCACTTTAGCCCTTGCTGGACAGGGAGACCCCACAGCCCACCCAAAGGCCGTATTAAAGTTTCAGGTGAAACCACACCTGTAATCCTAGCAACTCAGGATACTGAGATCTGAGGATCATGGTATAAAGCCAGCTTTGGCAAGAATGTCTGTGACACTCTTATCTCCAGTGAACTACCAAAAAGCAGCAAGTGGAGCTGTGGCTCAAGTGGTAGGTAGAGCACTAGTCTTGAGCAGTGAAACGGCTAAGGGACAGTAGACCTGCGTTCAGCCCCAGTGACAAGTGGATACATACATACATAAACAGTCCTAGGCTAGGCCATAGAAACAGAACAGAGGGGCACCAGGGGTAACAAGGGGAAGAAGCTGAGGAGTGGAGGTAGAGGCCTAGCTTCTGCCCCTGCTGCGTCCTTGTCTGAGGTCTCCCTGCAAACCCCATACCCAGCTCAGAGAACAGACCAAGGGTTCCCTGCATCAAGCTTGACTCTCAACCTCTGTTCTCTCCAGGTGAGCTGACACACCCGAGCCCTGGCTCCCTTGAAGTGCAGACAGGCTAAGGCCGGGGCGGCAGGTGCGGCAGGAAAAAGCCTCTCTCTCGGTTTTCTCCCAGGGGAAGGCCAGGGTGCAAGGGAACACCCCAGAACAGAGCCTTTAGGCAAAAAGGGGGTGACTTCCCGCCACTTCTCTAGTCTGTAGTGGGAAGCCTAAAGAGCAAGGACCTAGACACTCTGATGGCGGATGCGCAGCGCCTCAGCCCCCCCCCCACACCTGAGCACACACACCTGGGGGCCCCCAGCTCCCCGCACCCGTTCAGTTCACTTACCCAAGCTCTGGAACTAGGGCCCAGCTGGACCCCCGCGGCTGACCCGCGGAACGCACGTCCCTTCCAACCCCGGGGCAGCCCCCACCCCGACAGCCCGCCGGGCCATCCCCAGGCCAGACGATGGTTAGTGTCCGGAGGCTGGTGGCGGCCCCGCCCGGCTGTGCCAGGCCAAGGCCGGGGAAAGTCCCCCCCTCCGCCCCCACCCCCGCTCCCGGGGCCCCTAGTCCCGGAGACACCTGTGCGGGGCGGGGCAGAGGGCCTCGCCATCTCCTCCGCCTCGCGGCCTCGCCAGTCCCTGTCCCTCTACTTTTAGGTTCTTCATGGTTTCCTTCTGAAGTTCGGGGCAGGCCGTAAAGCAACCCGTGCAAAGAAGCATTGCACCCCGCGCTTCTTCTCGGCTTCTGGGAGCACCGGCGTGTAGTTTCCCACCCTTGCTACGAGTCAGAGCGCCGGGGCGCCTCCGTTCCCCAAACTCTCGGCCCTCTTAATTCCCATCCTTGGCGTTTGGGACCCCGCGAGGGCGACGGTTCGGAGCCTCCACCTCTTACCCCGAGGAGGTGAGGGGTGGCCGGGGACGGGGCAGGATGGGGGAAGCCCCCGAACACAGAGGTCGGGGCCTCGCTCCGCAGTGGCCCCACCCGGACTCCTGCCCTGACCCGGGCACTCCTGCTCGTGGGCGACGGGAAGGCGGACGGAGAG
>NW_012267264.1:746669-755965 GCF_000151885.1 Dipodomys ordii
TGCTGAGAACTTGTTGGCTGGGGGGGGGGGGGGGGGGGGGTTGAGGACAGCCTCTGCTACCCTACCTCCGTCTACCCTCACCTACCTACCCGCGCCGCCTACCCTCGCCGCCTGTGCCCCATGGCTCTCCGCTGCGGTTGGGGACCTGGACCTCCCTCCTCCAAGTGCCTGCACGTGAAGATCCTCAGGCTACCGTCCCTTCCTCTGCCTCAACTCACAGATCCCTCCCAGGTCCCGTCCTGGCAGGGTCAGCCTGTAGTATTCAGTCCCGCCTCTTCTTCCTCCCACTATCTGGAGAGGTACTTGGCTGTTTGGGACGGTTTGTTGTTGATGTTTATTTTTTTCATTTCCTAAATGAATCCTGCTGCTGGTCTCAGCCTTCACATAACCTATTCCATCTGGAACGTTGTTCGGTTTGAAACCGTGTCAGTATTACCTCCTCTGGGAAGTCTACCTTGATTTCTCTTTCTTTCTAAGTGAGAGTTCCAGGACTCTAGTGGACTCTAGCTTGCAATCATAATGTCTAAAGAAAAGTTACACCTTCTTTCGTTTTCTATAACAAATAAAATCTATGAATTCTAGATAGTAGTAATGTTTACACTTTAAATTTTAGAATCATATTTTTATTAATAGTATTAAGTAAATCAGATTGAACAGGGCATAAACTCAGAGTCTTGCTTGGCTTTCTTGCTGAGGACTGGCACTCTACCACTTGAGCCATACCTCCACTCTGGCATTTTGCAGGTTAGTGGAGGTCTGGGTGTGGTGGTACATACATACCTGTAATCTCAGCATTTGGGAGGCTGAGGCAGGAGGATCTCTGCTTTGAGGCCATTCAGGACTATATAATGAGATCTTATCTCAAAACACAAAACCAAATAGAACTTCTCGGGGCTGTAGGTAGAAGGGGCATCAAGATTGCGCTTGCACCTGGCTCTATTGCATTCTGGTTATATAAGCTTAGGTAGACTGTGGTCAGCTCATCCCCTCGTGTCTAAAAGGAAGATGTTGATAGACTTACACTGGCTGGAGGCTCCAGGGATAGGGGCTGTGCAGGACCTCTGCTTTGTTCAGGTCCAGTCTTCCCTTGACAAGGAAATTTTGAGCCAAGAACCACCCTGGGCTGGAGCTATGCAGGAGGAGGAGGAAGGAAGAAGCAGAGAGCAGCACTCTGGCTTTACCAAGAACCAAGGCTCCTGGAACTGTCTTGTGGGTAAAAGCACTAGCAAAGGGGAAGTGCTGCTGGCCTGGCCCCTGAAGTCAATCTCAGTTCCCCTTGCTGGAGTGGGAGACTCCTGGAGCTCCAGGAGACTTGATTTGCACAGACCCAGTAGCTTAGCTAACATGAATCCAGGTGTCTCCTACCCAATGGTAAGATGACCCCATCCCCCTACTTCTTCTGGCTGGGGCAACACACCCCAGACTGAGATTGGGGAAGTGGCACCTCCCTGCTTCAGGGAGAAGCCAGAGTGTAGAAGGGCAGAGAAGGGAAGCCATGTTACCAGAAGGACAAGACCCCTGCCACCTCGGGAGCAGCTGCCTGCAGTGCAGGCCTGGGAGATGAAGCAGATGCCTTTGCCTTCCAACACTTCCCTTCCACAAAGTCCACTTTCTCAGGCGGGGGCAGTTGACTTCCCCAGGATGGCCTGTTTCTCAGACCTCAGGCCAGAGTTGCTGAGAACTTGTTGGCTGGGGGGGGGGGGGGGGGGCGCTCCAGTCCTGGCTCTACTTCTCAGGAATTGGGAGGCTTTGCGAAATTTCTTCTCCGGGGCTTCCCCTCTCCCATCTGTACACTGGTCACCGACACAAGGTCTAAATTCAGCAAATGCTTATTGAGCATCTGCACCTGTCAGCACAGACTGCTAAATGACTATTTTGTTCTGGGTGCAGGGCCTCAAACTTGTAATCCTAGCTACTCAGGAGGCTGAGATCTAAGGATTGTGGTTCCAACCCAGGCAGGAAAGTCCATGAGACTCTTATTTCCAATTACCCACCAAAAAGCCAGAAGCTTATATATATATATATATATATATATATATATTTTTTTTTTTTTTTTGGAGCTGTGGTTCAAGTGATAGAGCATCAACCTTGAATGAAAATGCTAAGGCACAGTCCCTAGGTGCTAAGTTTAAGCCCCTGTTCTCACACGCACGCACACACACACACACACACACACACACACACCACGTATTTTGTCTAACCCTGTCCTCCTGTAGTTTCCATTTTGTGGGGTAAGAGAGAAGATAAATGACAATCGGGTGAGGGGCATGACGTAAGCCAAAGCTTTTCTTGAGGTGGGAGTGGCTGGAGGGTTCAGAGCAGAGGCGGGGCATCATCTGATGGAGGTTTTAACATGGCCACTGTAGCTCTATGTAAAATGCACCCAGCAGTTTCTGATGGCTTTGTCACCATCGGCGCCTAGACAATGTAGCTGAAGCTTCCTTTCTGCTTCTTACTAAGTGCTGCCACCTCAGAGCTTTCTGTAGGCGTGGCCTGGAAGTCAACGGCTCAGCCAGCACTGTCACATGGTCCCCTCCAGACCTCAGTCTCCACTGTTGCTAATGTCATCATTATCTTTCCATGGCCTGCGGTGGGAGGAAGCTGCCCAGACACCCACATGTATCCAGGCCCCACAACTTCTTGAGAAGGAGGGCCGCTTCCCTTTTCTTTGTTGTTCTCCTCTTCTCTCCAATGACAGTCGCTTGTTCTGGCTTTCCCTCCCTTCCCTGGGCCTCAGATCCACAGTTCAAGCTGAGCCCAAGACCCACAGGAACTCCCAAATCTGTGTCCCTGTCTCATGTAAACACACCCTGGGGATAGAGGACGGGGTCATTATAATGGGAACTTCTCGGAGGCCTTACCCTCTACCAGACACCTGTCCACCCAGATGCCCGCCCACCCAGACAGCCACACCCACAACACAGCACTTGGTCTGATTCAAACCTCCTAGGATCTGCCTAGCTCAGCATTGCCTCAAACCACTTCCCTCCTCGTGCCTGGGCTCTATCACGAAGGCCCAGGGCCTCCCTTCTACCTCCCTCCATAAGGCACCAGGATCTTGGGTGAGGAAGGAAAGAAAGATCAGGAACTCAGCTTTCAGGAGCTCCTGTGATGGGAATGGCTGGCCCCTGCTTTGTGCGGCCAGAGGCCAAGCTGCCTCCACAAGAACCCGCTGAGGACCTCCAATGTCTTTATTCTACAATGAACCTGCTGAAGCTCAGGCTGCAGGGATCCCCAACCAGGTGCACAAAGACTGCCCATTGCCCATCTTCAGCTGGATTCAAGCAGCCCCAGGCTCCTGGAACCAGATACATCCCAAGTCCCTGCAGCTCAAAACCCAGGATCATCCCGGAGCAGGAGCAGGATATTTGTCCCTTGATGTGGACACAGAGGCGGGAAAGGAGAAGAGACTCAATTCTATCCAGGATGGCAGAGCTGGCCCAAGGACAGGGTTTCTACTCAGACGATGTCTGTGGCTCTGAATGCAGAGGAGATGAGAGGGTACCTCAGAGGGGAGGTTCAGGGAAGGCTGAGACTCTGTATGAAGTGTTCTTTGCACAATAAATAGAGACTTGAGAAATGGGATTACACCAAAGTGAAAAGTTCCTGCACAACATAGGACATAGTTACTAAACTAGAAAGACAGTCATCATGGAAACTGGCCAACATCAAGAATTGGAACAACATATGCTAGTGGAGTTGCAAGGAAAAAGGGACCATACTGCACTGTTGGTGGAAATGTAAGTTAGTGCAACCACTGGACAGCAGTCTGGAGCTTCCTCAAAAAACGAAACATAGAGGGAGAAACTAGGAGAGAGTGCGGCAAGGGGGGACATTGTCCAAAAAGAAATGTACTCTTCACCTGATGTACGGAATTGTAAACCTTCTATATATTACCTTTACAATGACAATTTAACAAATTTAAAAAGAAGCTACAATGAGAAAAAAAAAGAGAAAGAAACCTAAGCATAGATCTCCCCCAAGGCTTAGCCATACAACTCCTGGGCACCTACTCAGAACATCTCAAGCCAGGATACCATGAAGACACTTGCACATCCATGTTCATTGCTGTACTATTCACAACAGCCAAACTATGGAAACTGTCTAGATATCCTACAATAAATGAATAATCAACAAAATGTGATACACACACACACACACACACACACACACACACACACAATGGAATTTTACTCATCTATTACAAAGAATAAAAGTATGTCATTTGCAGGAAAATGGATGGACCAGGAACAAATCATGCGAGGTGAGTTAAGCCAAGCTCAGAAAGACAAGTAGCACATGTTTTCTCTCATTGTGGAAGCATGATCTAAAATATAACTGGACATGGTAACCTATATAGGACCCTAGGCATCCACATACAAATAAACTAAAAGAAGATACCCTTGGGGAGGAATGCAAAGGTATAACTTCTGTGAACATTTTATTTTTTTTGGGGGGATGGCTGGTCTTAGGGCTTGAATTCTAGGCCTGGACTCTATCCCTGAACTCTTCAGCTCAAGGTGAGCCCTCTACCACTTGAGCTTCAGTGCAACTTCTGGTTTTCTGGTGGCTAATTGGAGATCAGAATCTCAATGGATTTTCCTGCCTGGGCTGGCTTTGAACAGCAGTCCTTAGATCTCAGCTTCCTGAGTAATTAGGATTACAGGCATGAGCCAACGGTGCCAGGCCTAGAGTTTGTTTTAATAAATCGTATTTTAAATGTTCACAGAAGCCAGGCACCGGTGGCTCATGCGTGTAATCCTAGTTACTCAGGAGGCTGAGATCTGAGGATCAAGGTTCAAAGCCAGCCCAAGCAGGAAAATCCATGAGACTCTTATTTCCAATTAACACAGAAAAAGCTGGAAGTGCTGGTAGAGTGCTAACCTTTAGCAAAAAGGAGTTCAGGGACTGCCCAAGCCTAGATTTGAGCTCCAGGACTGGCCACAAATAATAAATAAGTAAATCAATAAATAAATAAAAATTTAAATTAGAAAAAGAAAAGCAGTGCCCTTTGGCTTGTAGTCGCTGAGGTATGAGGTTATGGCTGGGAAGTGAGGGGCATGCCAGGAGGGAACTATCCTCGCTGTCTATTGCTCTCTGGCCTCCTGAGAGGCAGGCCAGTTGCATGGGGGCTGTGGGTTGAGCATTCCATCTGTGTGGTGAGGGGGAAGGAAGCTCTTGGGGCCAGTGGCCAGAGAGGTATGGGAGTAAGTGTTTGACCCTTAGGCCGATGCTGTGACCATATGGGGTCAGGCCTTGGGAGCCTTGGGTGCTCTACCCTCAGGTCACTCTCTGCTAGCTGCAGCTATGCTGTCCATCCAGCCTCTTGTGCTGAGCAGTCTGGGCCCATGAGGGAGCTGAAAGTGGCACATGAGAACCTCTGCTGATCTAGGCCAGTACCTCTGACCACACCCTGAATATCATTTTCTGAGCCTACCCTGCCTCCTTCTCTCCCAGAACAGCACTTCCAAAGCCACAGGAATGCTGACAGGCCTATGGCTCCTCTCCTCTGGGGGTCGTAAAGGTAGGGGGAGGATGGGAAGATGTTCAGATAGGAAAGAGCTTATGAAGGGAGGAGAGAGTGTTCCTCATTAGTCTCAGGAGTCTAAGGAAGCTTTGCTTTGCAAGAGGAGGTTGCAGGATTGCTCAGGACAAGCCTGGGACCCTTGATTGTCGCTGAGACTGGGCCAGCCAGAGAACATGTTCAGATCCTTTGTGCTCACTGCTCATTGTACTTCTGAGGTCTCATGACAGAATCAACAGGAGGAGAAGTCTGGCCCCTGCAGACAGCAGCCATCCCAGCCACAGAGAAGCACGTGTGTCCCCCAGCAGGCTGTTAATAAAATGAGATGCTGGGTGTTGAAGCTAACTAAAGCATAAATGACATCTTATCACATTGGAGTCAGGTGGAAAATAGATCATGCTAATGAGATATCAACACGTCAGACATATTTAAGCATTTTTCATACATCATTGCACTTGATTGCCACAGTCAGCCTCTGGGAAGTCAATATTATTTCTCTTCCTGTTTATGAAGAAGTATGCTGGGCTTTTTGCTAACCTTGTGAACTTCAGCTCATCTTCAGCTGACTTCGGTGCATTGCTCTGTGTGTGTGTGTGTGTGTGTGTGTGTGTGTGTGTGTGTGTGCGTGCACACCTAAACAGGGGCTTAAACCTAGGGCCTGGTCACTGTACTTAGCTTTTATTTGCTCAAGGTTGGTGTTCTACTGTTTTATCCATACTTTCATTTCTAGGTTTTTGCTGGTTAATTGGAGCTAAAAGTCTCATGGATTGTTCTGCCTGGGCTGGCTTTGAATTGCAGTGCTCAGATCTCTGTTTCCTGAGTAGGTAAGATTACAGGTGTGAGCCACTAGCGCCCAGACTAAAAATTGAGTCTCTCTTTTTTTTTTGGTTGGTTGTGGGGTTTGAACTCAGGCCTGGGTGCTGTCCCTGAGCTTTTGTACTCAAGGCCAGCACTATACCACTTTGCACCACAGCTCCACTTCTGGGTTTTAAGTGGATAATTGAAGGTAAGAGTTGAAGCCCAGGGCTGGGAGGTGGCTCAGTGGTAGAGCACTTGCCTTGCATGCATGAGGCCCTGGGTTCGATTCCTCAGCACCACATAAGCAAAAAGAAAAAAAGCCGGAAGTGGTGCTGTGGCTCAAGTGGTAGAGCGCTAGCCTTGAGCTGAAGAGCTGAGGGACAGTTCCCAGGCCCAGAGTTCAGGCCCCACAACCGGACCCCCCCCAAAAAAAGTGTTGAAGCCCAGACTGGCTTCGAACCATGAGCCTCAAATCAAGGCCGCCTGAGTAGCTAGGATTATAGGTGTAAGCCACCAGTGCCTGGCCAAAATGGAGTCATTTTTAAAGGAAAAGGAAAAGAAAATAAACAGATCCAAGCTGTGTCCTGAAAAGGGTAAGTGGTAGCTGTTCTTCAGCTAATCTGTTGGGCCCTCTGCTGATTCCTTCCCAGGAATCCCCAGGCCTTTTAACTGTCCCTGAAATTGCCTTCTCTATTTGGGATGCTCAGAGACACAGACTGGGCTCCTGGGGCTCAGTCCAGAGCTCAAACTGCAGGAGAGCAGAGGGAAAGCGTGAGGAGAGGGACCTGTCACTCTGATCAGCAAGGTGTGCACATCTGCAGGGCAGCTACCAAGGTCCTTCATGCGCGCCCCCTAGCGGAAGGAGCAGAGATGACCACACATGTTCATGCCTGTGTCTTGGAAGACAGTACTAGTGACACCTAATGGGAGTAGAACTTTCCATTCTGTCCCTTGCAGGGCTGGGGGTCAGGGGGAAGGGTCTGACATGGTGCTGGGCACCTGCACACCTGTGTATGTATTCTGTCCTGTGGGTTTGTCCCCATTACGGTCCTTATCTGCTTGTAAATCACTCCAACTGAACAGAATCATCTCCCAGGAGACTGGTTCTTTAGTGTCCAAATGGCAGCACTAGGATTAAGGTGAGGGTCAGGGGGAAGGCCAGAGGCACCAGGCAGATTTCTTCCTCAGGAATCTCCCTCTGGGAGTCCTCCACATTATATGCTTCACCTCTACTTTGATCAGAGTTGGGCAGGCAGTGATTCCCACGATTGGGTGGTAGCCAGAGGGAGAATCATCCAGAATCCTTAGCAGAGGGGATCCCAGAGGTGCAGGAGAGCTGACACCGATGGGGAGGGCTGGAGAGGCGGCTGTCCTCAGTGTTCAGGCAAGTCTTGGGCTGCGAGAGACAAATAAGTGCAATGTGCACTGTGGTTAAGCATCTAATAGAGCCAGTGATGGGGTGGACAGCCAGTCCTTTCCTAGAGCGATTTCAATTCCAAAGCCTCAGTTTCCTGGGCACCATTGCAGCATCTGGGAACATATCTGATTAACTTTGTAGTCCACCCAGCACAGGCCTGTCTCCCATGAAGGATGTCTGGCTCATGAGTCTTTATTGCTTCCATAGGGTAAGGGAGGCCTGGGGAGGGTGTCCCCAAGCCCCAGTTGCCATACAGGGCCAATCACAGCACAATTCTAGGGGATCTTGTTTACTTCATAGCTGGGAGATCTATTATAAAAATTTCCCAGCTGTATATATGAACTATCTTGAGAAGTGGCAGCTTTTATAAATTCATACAAAGGGGGCTGGGAAGGTGGCTCAGTGGTAGAGAGCTTGCCTTGCATTCATGAGGCCCTGGGTTTGATTCCTCAGCACCACATAAGCAAAAAGAAAAAAGCCGGAAGTGGCGCTGTGGCTCAAGTGGTAGAGCGCTAGCCTTGAGCTGAAGAGCTGAGGGACAGCGCCCAGGCCCAGAGTTCAGGCCCCACGACCGGACCCCCCAAAAAATTCATACAAAGTTATCTTATGGTTGAAAATATGCAACAACTAACTACATATGACTTTTCTTTTTTTTTTTTTTTTTTTGGTCAGTTGTGGGGCTTGAACTCTGGGCTTGGGCGCTGTCCTTGCGCTTTTCAGCTCAAGGCATGTGCTCTACTGCTTGAGCTATAGCGCCACTTCCCGTTTTCTAGTGCTTTATTGGAGATAAGAGTCTCACGGACTTTCCTGCTTGGGCTGGCTTTGAACCTTGATCCTCAGATCTCAGCCTCCTGAGTAGCTAGGATTACAGGCATGAGCCACCGGCGCCCGGTGACTTTTCTTTTCTTTTTGGGAGGATGAGGACTAGCACTGGGAGTTGAGGGGTTGGCTAGCAAGGAGGATGAAAGAGCATGAGTGTGGTGGAAACAAGTTGCACATAGAAATTTGTTGAAAATGTTTTGGGAAGGGGAAAAAGAAGAAGGGATAGCGATAGAAGATTGCTCACAGTGTGTGGCAAACACACGTGGAAATGCCACAACTCACTGCCTCTCCTCACCATATAACTAATAGAAAAAGGAAGGAAGGAAGGAAGAGAGAGGAAGAGAGGAAGGAAAGAAGGGAAAAAGAAAAAAATGCTTGGGAAACATTATCTAGTAGGCAGTTGCTAGCTAATAAAGACATCACCTGCATTTATTTTTAAAAAGTTGACAAACAGGACTATAGCACAAATTAAATAATTTCTGCACAGAAAAGGAAATATAATCACCAGAAACAAGAGACAACCCATAGATGAGAGGAAATCACTGTCAGCTATTCAACAGATAAAGGATTACTGTCCAGAAGATACTTAAAAAATTCAAGAATTCAAAAAAAAAATAAACAGCAAAAGAACAAATAATCCAACAAATAACTGAACAACTGCATTGAATAGACAGTTCTCAGAAGAAATACAAATGTCTAATAGATACATAAAGAAGGGCTGGGAAGGTGACTCAG
>NW_012267264.1:756655-759383 GCF_000151885.1 Dipodomys ordii
CAGAAAACCAGAAGTGGCGCTGTAGCTCAAGTGGTAGAGCGCTCGCCTTGAGCTGAAGAGCTGAGGGACAGCGCCCAGGCCCAGAGTTCAAGCCCCATGTCTGAAAAAAAAAAAAAAAAGAAAACAAACAACAAATATTAGTGCAAATGCTGGGGGGAAAGGTACTCTTGTACACTGTTGGTGGGAATGTAAGTTAATGCAATCACTGTTGAAATCAGTATGGTGGTTTCTCAAAAAAAAAAACCCAAAACTGAAAATAGACCTAGCTTATGACCCCATCATACCACTCAGATACGTAGCTGAAGGAATGTAAATCAATATACAAGAAAATATTTGCATACCTATACTTACTGCACCACAAAAGCCAAACTGGGGAATCAGGCAAAGTGCCCAACAGCAGATGAATGGATAAAGAAAACATGATGCTTATAGTTCATGGAATGTTAGTTAGCTATAAGTTAAAGTAAAATGACATCATTTGCAAGAAAATTGATGGAGCAAGATAAGCCGAGATGAATAAGCCAAATATTGCATGCTTTCACTAAATTGTTTCTTTAGTATATTTCTTCTCCCTATGGTATATCCCCTGTTGTCACTGTATTTGACTTTGGTATCCTGGTACTGTATATACGTTTATTTGAACAACAGAATGGTGAGACAAAGGACAAGGGGGAACCAATGCAACAGTGACATACGCAAGACAATATGTTGGAAATGATCTGTACAACTTGGGGGAGGGATTGGAGGAGGGAAAGTAGGAGAAAAATGAGGGAAGGGGTAACAAGTTTGACAAGAAATGTACGTATTACCTTACTTATGTAACTCTAACCCCTCTATACATCACCTTGACGATTAAAAAAAAAAAGAAATTCAGATTCTCAGCTGCCACTAGCTGTGTTACAGGTTATAGTTTTACATAGCCACCATCATGGATAGTCCAGATATAGGCAGTCACCATCATGGCCTAAAGTTTTACTGAGACACAGAGGAGGCTTTGATAACACCTAAAAGCAGGGCCCTGCAGACAGGAAGGCAGGAGAGGATGAGAAGAGGGAATTCTGGTTAGCAGCCATACACCTGTTCCTCTCCTTGGTCCTCACCCTCTTAATTTCTCCAAGTGCTAATGAATCTCTAGGGTAGGCCTTTGAGAGAAGGAAGCCAAAGGAGATTGGAGAAGCCCAGAATAGGAACAGGCACAGGGCCAATCAGCTTCTGGACTGGCAAAGCTCTCCTTCCGGTTGATGAACGAGTGGCTTGACGGTCACTTAAGTTTGAGCCTGGAAACTTGCCCACCTGCCAGAGCTGGGCTGAGAGATGAATGTCTTTTTTTTTCCCTTTCCCTTTTCTTTTCCTTCTTTCCTTTATCTTTTTTTTCCCCTCTTTCCTTTCCCAGTTTTATTATTTTGGTGGTAGTGTTTATCTGATTGGTATTTTGGTGTTGTTTGTGTGTATGAATTTCAATGTGACTACACTGTTCTCTCAGAGATGAAAGAAAATTAAAAGCTCACACACAGTGAAAATCCCAGCAGGTCTCAGCAGACAAGGAAGTGCACACCCAGCCATAGGGCGGGGCAGTCAGGTGTGTGGACTGGCTTTTCATACTTCAGTGGGCACACTTCTGCTCAGCGCTGCACGGTAGAGGTGGGCCCATGGCAAATCCTTTAAGGGTGGGCAATGGAGACCCCTCCTGAAGGGAACTGGTGGGGGGTGCTACTTGGTCTGACTTTGGGGATGTGAGTAGAGAAGTTAGAATCCTCCTCTAAGATGAACAGCACAGTCTTGACCCACTGCAGCTGCTCAGCCAGGGGCCACTTTACCTGGTGTAGACTCTGTGCAGCTGGGGAAGAGGAACTTGGGAGAGTTGAGGGGCACTATTTAGAGAGGTGGCTTTGTGGTAATCTGGCAAGGGTGTGGAGAGGAGGGGCAGGGGCTGGAGGCTGCACAGCTGGTTCCAAAACGCCATCCCCAAACGAAATCACATGTGTGCGCATGCTTATCTGTGGTGTGAGCCAGGTGAAGGGTGTTGAACAGCACCTCAGGCCATTTCCATTGGTTACATGGCAGGGGGCGGGGTGATGGGTCAGGCAAGGGGCTGGGATGGGCAGAAGATGGGCTTTGAGTCTGTGCCTTTGTAGTACGTGTCTTATTTCATTGGTTACCACTGGTATGATCTGAAAGAGATCAAATGAAGTAGAAACTTTTAATCATTTACTAATCCCCTTCTCGCCCTTCCTCTCTCACCGTGGCTTTTGGCTTCCAGCTACCAAATCGACACAAGCAAACAACATACTGCTATTGCTGTTCATGGTACAAACCAGAGCAAATAGTAGCTAAGAAGGTCGTGTTGGGGTCTTTGCCATGCCAGGCACAAGGATATGTCTGGCATCTAATACCTGTTCATTACCCTGCTGAATTCACCCAACATAAAGAAAGGGTTACTGTTTCATTTTATAGATGGAGGATTTTTTGCCCCAGAGATATTAAGTAACTCAATGGAGTATGTGGTTAATTTTTGAAAATCAGTTAAAGACTTGGGGGAATACAGAAAGCTCCTCAGAAGGGTTTAGCTGCAGAGAATTTAAAGGTGCCTATGGCACTTGGCTTCCAGAAACTTCTTTTTTTTTCCTGGGTATAATTTCTTTTTATTTTTATTTTTATTTTATTTTATTTGTGAAGATACTGTACAGAGGGATTACAATTACATGGGCAGGATAATGCGTACATTTCT
>NW_012267264.1:760718-761043 GCF_000151885.1 Dipodomys ordii
AAAAAATATTAACATTGGTTGGGACCTTAGATGGAAATGATGATTAGGATAATAAAAGTAGAGCTGGGCATGGTGGCTCACACCTGTAATCCTAGCTACTCAGGCAGCTGAGATCTGAGGATCAAGGTTCAAAGCCAGCCCTACACAGGAAAGTCCATGAGACTCTTATCTCCAATTAATCACCAAAAAGCTGAAAGTGGACCTATGGTTCAAGCAGTAGAATGTTAGCTGTGAGCTAGGGACAGTGTTCAAAGCTTAGAACCAGCACATGCGCACACGTGACTGATTAAAATGTGTGAGGTACTATAAAAAGTGAAATATCCTC
>NW_012267264.1:761518-766242 GCF_000151885.1 Dipodomys ordii
TTTTTTCTTTTTGCTTATGTGGTGCTAAGAATCGAACCCAGGGCCTCAAGCGTGCAAGGCATGCGCTCTACTGCTGAGCCACCTTCCCAGCCCCATCTGTGAGACTCTTATCTCCAATAAACCACCAGGAAAAAAAAATGGAGTGGCACTGTGGCTCAAGTGGTAGAGCGCTTGCCTTGAGCTGAAGAGCTGAGGGACAGCACCCAAACCCAGAGTTCAAGCCCCACGACCGACAAAAAAAAAAGAAGCAAGAGAGTGAATTACCAGGAAGCTCCACGGTTTCTTCTCCATGTGATTTTGAGCTGCTTCCCATAGCAGAGGGCTTGTAAAATGGGGGCAAAGGTACCCCAACTCTGCATGGTATATATACTTACAACCACTGGATGACAACCTTGTACATACTCAGATCCCTTCCAAAAAGTCTTCTAAGTCACAATTCCTCACTTCCCCAAAATCAGCCCATTTCATTGCCATAACCCCTTCCACACTCTCCAAATTCTAGAAAGCTGTGGTGATTTCCTTACCCGGGGTTTCTCTACCTTCTCCCCTCTCCTTCCCCCCTCTCCCATCTCTCCTGTCTCCTCTCTCACACCTTTTGGGTTGACACTTAGATTTGTCTGCCTGTCTGCCTTGATTCAAATCTTCGTTGGAGACACTAAGAACCTGGCTGGGATCTTCACTATCGAGATCACCCACCAATAACAGGATCTCATACATGATGTTCTTTCCAGGTATTAGTATTTTTACCCTTCACAAGCACTCTCCCAGGAGATAGATGTTGTTTGAGCACAGTGTCATTGCTAAGAGAAATCACCACTGAAAGTGAAATGACCTTCCGGGTCATGTAGCAGCTCTGTGAATCTGATCAGCTCTTACTCTCCTCCACCCCACAGTGATTCACCCAGTGAATGGAAACTATTTTCCTTAAAGCGAGTGGGAAGAGAGCTGTTGCTTCCTTGTTCTTTTTCCGGCTGCTGGCTGGCTGGCTGTGGCTTTCCTCTGTCCTGTGACCCTAGTTCCAGGTCACGGAGGCCACTTTGAGTCACACAGTCTCCCTTCGTCCTGCTGCAAACTATTCAGGCTCAATTAGGAACCTACATGGCTGCCCTGGCCTCACTGAATCCAGGGGGAGGGGAGACCTTCAGTCCCAGCCTAGACGAGTGGAGGGGGCAGGGTCTCCGGTCAGATCCTTAGGGCAGGCTGGGAGACTGCTTCCCAGCTGCAGGATTCCCAGCTCCACCCTCAATGTCCCTCTGCCTGTGCACTTGGGACCCCAACTCTCTGCTTCCTAGCTGCACTGAGGACTTTCCCAGCTGTGAGCCCACGTGGACAAACTTCCCTTGCTTCCTCCCTTTGGCCTCTTCTGTAATGTCCAGGATCTAGCCCTGCCCCCAGCCCAGACTAGCCACACAGAACAGGCCTGATCTCAGCTTCTAGAATAGCTGAGACCAGCCATGAAGAAAAGACCTGAGTGTTTGAAGCCACGCTTGGGCTGCTGGAGTAGACAGAGGCAGTACGAAGGAGTGGGATCTGTGAAAGAAATTTACAAACGAAGAGTACACTAGATTGGAGGCCCTGATCTCAGCCTGAGCTGCAGCACCTCCTTCCTTTCTTTTTCTTTCTTCATTTCTTTCTCTCTCTCTCTCCCCTTCCTTCCTTTCTTCCTCCCTTTCTCCCTCCCTCCCTCCCTCCCTCCCTTCCTTCCTTCCTTCCTTCTTTCCTTCCTTCCTTCCTTCCTTCCTTTCTTCCTCTCTCCACCCCTCCCTTTCCCTCCCCTTCTCTTCTTTCTTTGGTGCAGGCTTGAATTTAGTGCTATTCACTGTCCCTTAGCTTTTTAAATCAAGGCTTGGCACTCTACCACTTGAGCCAGACCTCCATTTCTAGCTTTTTGCTGGTTAATTGGAAATAATCTCACAGACTTTCCTGTCCAAGCTGGCTTCAAACCATGATCCTCAGATCTCAACCTCTTGAGTAAGTAGGATTATAGATATGAGACACTGGGGCTCAACTCTAGTTCATTCTTACTGAACCCTTGCCAAGTGCTCACCACTAACTCCTTCATCTGCATAATCTCAATGTCACTGCAAGGCTTGAAAGGTGGATGTGGTGATATGAAGTTTACCGTGGGGGTTAGGGGTCTGTATAAACCACATGGGATTCTGCACGGTGACTGGAACTCAGTGGAATCTGCTTTTCCTGTCAACCCATGAGACAGGGGAAGAAAAGCTAAGTGGAACCTTGCAGAGGATGGAGCAAGCCAAAAGGGTAAGGCGATGGCGGCTCTCAGCCCTGGGGCAGAGACTTGCTTCTGTTCAGGGCTCCGGCTGGCTGGGGGTCAGGACAGGCTGGGGGAGGTGGCCGGGGTGAGGATCCATCCGGGAGGCAGGCGAGGCAAAGTGAGGCGGGGCGGGATGACTGAAGCTGGAGGCCTTCCAGAACAAAGCCGGGGTGGGAGGCGGCCTGTGGCTCCCCACCCCGCCTCCCCGAGCGCGGCAGAGCCGGACAGCCGCCAGCCCGGGAGGCCCGGGAGGCCCGGGAGGCCGAGGCCGCGGCGGTATGGCGGGGGCGGGGGCCGCCCTGCTGGCCCTGGTCCTGCCGCTGGGGAGCCTGGCGCTGGCGGCGGCCGGGGCTGTGGACGGTGAGTGTCGAGTCGCGGCGGGGCGCCCCACCCCGTGCTCAGAGGGGCGCTGGAGGAACCCCTCCAGAGCGGGGCGCCCCAGGCCAGCCTCTGCCCTCTGGATCCTGAGGGGGAGATGGGGAGGCCGCGACAGCGGTGCGGGGCAGGGGCTCCCTGCCGTCCCTGGCGCTGGCGGGGAGGGGGCTGCCCTCGGTCTAGGAGTCTGCAGTTAATTATCTGTCTTGAGGACAGGGGTTAAAGGAGGCCGTCGGTGGGGGCTGCGCTCAGCCTGTCTGGCCCTGCATGAGGGAGCAGTCAGGAAAGGATTTCCTGTAGGAATGGACAAAGCAAGGCTGGGGGGAGGGGGAGCCCCCCCCTCCCCCGCAGCACTTTCCTGAAGGGTCTCCCTGGCTGGTCCTATTTGCTTAAGCAGGAGAACTGGCCCGGGATTCCAGGCTGCAAAGGGTAGGGAGAGGCTTGGAGGGCAAAGCTTTTGGGTGGAGAGTTTTTAAGATGCCGAGACCACAGCTAGAGGACCCTCAGGTGAGGAGGAAGGAAGCTGGGCTAGGTGGACAGAATATCATTGGGAGTGACAGGACACCCTGTACAACGGACAGAGATGGGAACAGGCACAAGCGGTTTGGGTGCTGATGTTGGGTATGGGATAGCAGGGGAACAGGGCAGGCTGGAAAGCTGGCAGCCCTGGTGAGAGGCTGGGAATCTTCTGCTGTGTGACTTCAAACGGTATGCTGGGAGCCAGGCGCTGGCCAGGAAAGTCTGTGAGACTCTGATCTCCAATTAACCACCAGAAAACCAGGAGTGAAGCTATGGCTCAAAGTGGTAGAAAACTAACCTTGAGCAAAAACGCTCAGATAGAGCCCAGGCCTTAAGTTTGAACCCCATGACTGCCAAAAAAACGAAAACAAGAACAAAACAAAATAAAGGCCAGGCACTGGTATGCCTATAATCCTAGCTACTCAGGAGGCTGAGATCTGAGGATCTTGGTTCAAAGCCAGCTCAGGCAGGAAAATCCATGAGACTCTTATCTCCAATAAACCACTAGAAAACCGAAAGTAGCGCTGTGGCTCTAGTGGTAGAGTGCTAGCCTTGAGCTGAAGAGCTGAGGGACAGCGCCCAGGCCCAGAGTTCAAGCCCCACAACCGACAAAATAAATAAATAAATACCAACAACAAAGAAAGGCATGCTGGGATAGAGGAGCAGACAGAGGCAGGGAGATAGAGAGAGGAGTGGGTAAGGTGGGAACAACTGGGGAACCAGTGACTGATGGGGTTTGGCATGGGGTACAGACGATGGGTACTAAGCTCCAGGTTTCTGGCTTGGGTAATTGGATGGGTGGAATGAGCATTAACCATGTTCATCTTTGCAGGTTTGCAAAGGGATTGTGGGGGTTTGGACTAGATTCCACACAGGATTCTTGTGCCTTTCAGGTAGGGCTGTCCCCAAGGAGCTCCCAGGACCTGCTGGCATCCAGGAGTACCAGCAGCAGGTCCCCTCTCGTTTCTCTGGTCCTGCTGGGTCTCCTAAAGATCAGTGGCGGCTCCTGGAGGAGCGGCTGGGGCAGCTGGAGGCTGAGGTGACTCAGCTGACAGAGCAGGTACCATGGAGACAGGCGTGAATGGGGTAGGGTGGACTTTGCATAGTGGGAGGAAGAGATAGGGCTTGCCTGGGGCGGGGGCTTTGGGGGATTCTTAAGGGTTTTTTGTTTTTGTTTTTGTATGTGTGTCTATCTTGGAGCTTGAACTCAGGGCCTGCGTGCTGTCCCTGAGCTTTTGTGCTCAGGACTAGTGCTCTACCACTTGAGCCACAGCTCTACTTCTGGATTTTTGATGGTTAATTGGAGATAAGAGTTTCTTGGACTTTTGTTCCACACGGCTGGCTTTGAACTGAGATCCTTAGAGCTCAGCCTCTTGAGTAGCTAGGATTACAGGTGGGAGCCATTAACTTCTGGCCAAGAGTTTGGATGGGTGAAGAATTCTTTTTTTTTTTTTTTTTTGTCGGTTGTGGGGCTTGAACTCTGGGCCTGGGCGCTGTCCCTCAGCTCTTCAGCTCAAGGCAAGCCCTCTACCACTTGAGCTACAGCGCCACT